>NW_020664436.1:47273423-47347862 GCF_002925995.2 Terrapene triunguis
CCTCCTTTACCCCAAACCCCTCATCCCCAGCCCAGAGCCTTCGCTCCCAGCCGGAGTCCTCACCCCAACGCTCCGTACCTCAACCCCTTTCCCCAACTCAGAGCCCTCTCCTGAACTCTGAACCCCTCATCTCCAGCCTCACCTAAGAGCCTGCACCCCCAGTCAGAGTCCTCACCCCCCTCCCACACCCCAACCCCTTGCCCCAGCCTGGTGAAAGTCAGTAAGGGTGGGGGGGAGCGAGCGATGGAGGGAGGGTGGATTGAGTGAGTGGGGGTGGGGCCTAGGAGAAAGGGTGGGGCAGTGCAGGGCAGGAGGCAGGGCAGGGGTGTTCAGTTTTGTGCAATTAGAAAGCTGGCAACCCTTTCAGCAGCAGGGTCAGCGGCCGGGAGCAAGCAGGATCCATCTGCCTCCCTCGGTGTGCCAGCCCCAAATGAATGGGAGACCCTGCCCTTTATACTTCCTGTTCCGGCAATGTACTTCCAGTGGGAGGGGTGATGCAGGCCTAGCTCTGCCCGCTTGGGCAAAGATGGTAGTTACTCCCCCTCTGGCTCGGAGGTAAGCCACACTGCCTCACTACAGGTGGCCTGGAGGACACTTTGTGCTTGTGAAGTTTTGGGATGATCTGTTTCCCTGACTGTTACATAAGCAACATGAAGTATACAGAGCTTTTCTAGTGTCCTTTCACTTCTTGCCAATGCATTGAAAGTTGCATGCATGACATAAAGCAAAAGCCTGGAATTATATATTTAATAGTGCATATTCTTATCCTTATTGGTAGAAAATCAATTGTCTATTTCCCTGAAACAACTGATGTTTCCAATAATGTCCTCAGCTACAACCACTGTCTTAAAAAGCACATTATTGCTATCACAAACCATTAAATGTAATATATAATAGAATATATAATAGAAGAAGCCCCTTAAAATCCCCCATTGCCACAATTCACAATCAGCTTGTTAGAGCCTTAACTGCCCTCAGCTTTGCCTTGGGCCATTAACTAACAAACCAACCATTAACTTCTAGTAATGATCATTTTTTTCCCAGAGATTGTTACTTAATCGAACTCCTGGGCAGTGTCAGTTCTTTTATGCCATGTCACAATGACTGTGCATTACAGCATGTTCCTAGTATACAAGCCACCTACTGAAATAAACAAGACTTAGATCCTTAAATCTTTTGCTGTACATTATTTAAAATACATTACTTTAATGAACAGATTCGATGTATCAGAGATACTTTTTCTTTTCTTTTCTTTTCTTTTGTTCTCCAGAGCATATGCATCAACTAACTTAGATGCAGAATTAATGTGTGCTGCATTCAGTAATGTATACAATGTCAAGACACTGTATTAGTAAGCTGTGTTACATATTCATTTGGGTAAGACACATTTGATTATTAACATTCTGTTCTTCAGCAACAAGCCACATGTGCTGTCTGTTGCCATGGTAATAAATTAGAAAGGATAACCTGACTACTTATCAATTTTTATTAGTGCAATCATCCCACCTGCTTAACCCCTAGGTAACAGCAGAATATTTAAACAACATTTCTAAAAAATAATGCAACTCAGGGGTGCAAGTTAAGCTAATTGGGTGGGGACGGATCCAAAGAAATGAAAAAAAATTCTGAGACTTGTGATATGGTGCCAATATGGTTCATTAATATTACAGGGTCAAAAATGTTAATGTTCCTGAGGATTTTATCATACAGGAAAGAGATGAAAGTAAAAGCAGAAAGTTAAGAAGGGTAAAATGGAAAAAAAGAAAATACTTCCCTCCTGCTGTGTTTAAGGCAATGTGCTTACATGCATATGCTAAATTACAGACCTGAATAAGTGGAACCAAAACATGTACTTATGAAACATTAAATACTATGCAAAACTTAATGCATCTTAAACAGTAGAAAAAATATACCCACTTTAATGTATGAACATGGCTTGTCCTAATGTAGTAAAATTACATGAGTAGTGGGCTGGGACCTTTAAGATCCCCATCTGTCTCCCATAGGAAAATCAATTATTTTAGAGATAGCAACAGAGAGTAAGGTTCACGTTTATTCCCAAAGCATCCAAGAATAAAAATAAGAATCATAACTAGCGCCCCATGATTTTCACCAATGTGCAATAACACAAATTAAATGAAAAACATATTCTGCAGCAGCGGCTCCTATGGCTCCCATTCTAGGGGTCTGAGCCCCAATCCCCTAGCCGGGCATTGAGATCTGGTGCACAGGATCAAAATGCCACTCACTCAAATTTGGCCCATCCACCCCCTATCATGATGGAGGGGCGGCTGGGTCAAACCTGAGTGGTACTGCAACCCCATGCACCAGGTCGCAACACCTGGAATAGGGAGCTGGCCCAGCCACGCAGGACCGAAGTTGCTGCTGAGAGGTGAGTGCAGGACTGACTTGCTCTGCAATGCCCCCGAGGGCCTCTCACCCCACCTCCTCACAAGGGCAGGACCTGACCTTCTCTCCTCCTTCTGCCCCGTCACAAGGGCCCCCCACAGTAAAACAAACTAAAACAAAATTCCCAGAAAATAAAATGAAAAACTATTAAAAAAAAATCAAAAGAATTTCACAGAGCTCTAATTATAAACAGGCTAATTTTGAAGAATCGCATATTGGTCCTATAGGTCTAGATGTTCCTATATAGTTAAATATGTTTTAAAAAATGAAACATGGTTTAATTACCAGTTATTTAAAACTTTATATTTGCATTAATATTATTGGTGTTATAAGCAATACAATAGTGTTCTATTTCTGCATTAAACCTTGTGTGTTTAATGTCTTTATTTTCCTTTATGAAGAATCAGAATGTCCCACTGGATTTAAATTGCCAGTGTCCACTGAAATGAAATTGTAGGCATCTCTGCTGTGGAATTATTGCTTTAGAAAAACACTGACTACATAAAAGCAATCTTCTTAATCAAAAAAGTCTTAAATATTCCATTTACCCAAACTGTAAAGACTTAGGTTAAAATTTTCAACAGTACCGAAGTGACTAAATAGCCTAAGTTCCTTTTTTCCCAATAGTAACTTAGACACTTGAGCCCAGATTTTTAAAGGTATTTTGGCATTTCTGCACTCAAAAAGGATTTAGGCATTTAAGAGCCAAAAGCCCCTTGACATTGATGGGATTTAGGCTCCTAACTGTCTAAATCCTTTTTGAAAGTGAGATTTAGGTTCCTAAATCAGTTAGGTGTTGCAAGGCTTTAAAAGTCTGGGCCTTAATGTAACATTTTTATAAGTGCTGAGGTAATTTTCAAAAGTCACTTAGGTCTAGATCCGCAAAGGGGACTTACACTCTGTGTTGCAACACCTAATGTTAGGTGCCCTCCTGCTAATGGAATCCACAGCCCTGAACAAGGTACCCAGACTCACTATACAATTCTTGGGAGAGTTAGGTGCCTAAGAATGGGATCCACAAAAACTAGCAGGCTGAGCAGGGAGCTGCCTAAGCTAACGAATAGGTAAATGCCACGGAGAGAGGTGTGGCCTAAGTAATGTACCACAAAGGAATCAGGCATCTAAGACTGGGCCAGATGGAGACATCTATTTCTGCTTGGGTTTTACATCCATGAACCTTTTACTGAGTGGTTAAGCCCTTACTCACAAAAAGCTGAGGAGGCGGAGGTGCTTCTTCTTCCCTCCACCAGAAGTTTTAGCTCCGTGGTTAGAGCACTCACCCAGCATGTGGGAAACTTAGGTTCAATTCCACCCACTACCTGATGTGGAGCAGCACTAATAACCCTCCTCTCCTATCTCTTAGGAGGGTGCTCTAACCACTGGGCTATGAGCTATTCTGGAGCAGGTCTCTCTCACTTCCTCCTGTTGAAACTCTTCCACTTTCTAAAAGTTATTAAAATAGTCACTGGAGCAAAGACTTGAACACAGCTGAGTGCAATAGGATATTGACTGATTCTCTCTGGACCAATGACTATCTAATTATTGATACACGTGGACACCTTCAACAGGAGAGACAGAGAGCCCCACTCCAGAATGTCCCAGAGCCCAGAGGTTAGGGCACTCAACTGAGATGAGGGGAGTTAGACCTGGGTGTCCCACAGCCTGGGTGAGTGCTCTAACCACTGGGCTAAAGGCTCTAAGAGGACAGAAGCACCATCACTTCCTTCTCTTCCTGTGTTTTGTGCAGGGCCTGATCTATGAGCATGCCTACTGGATTGGGCCCTGCAGGTAAGGTTGGCAGGGCAATACCCAATTTGAGGATCCAATTGAGGCTTAGGTGTCCAGGCATCTGGAACAAGGCCGACATGCATGTCCTCAGATTTTTAGTCATCGAAAGGAACTTATCCATGGAAGCTTAGATGCCTAGGGAGTTTAGAACTGTACAGGGTAAGGCGATCACTAGAGAGGGTTTTGAGGATGTAAAGTTTGAACTTAGGTTCCTAAAGTGGCAGTTAGACCTCTAAATCCCTCTGTGGATCTAGTCCTTATTGCTTAGGAATGCAAGTCTAATTGAAAGTCAATGGGACTAATGCTCTTAAGCACCTAAGTCTCTTCTGAAAATGAGATTTAGGATCTTAAGGGTAAAGTATTTTAAAGTCCCTTAGTCCTATTAACTTAAACTCCTAGGTGTCCAAGGGCCAGATTTTTAAAGGCATTTAGGTACCTACCTTCTCAACGTTAAAAATCTGGCCCCAAGTCACTTTTGAAAAGGGACTTAGCAACCAGAGTCACTTAAGTGATTTTGAAAATTGTTCCCATGATCCTTTATTCATTGATACTCTTTAAATGACTAACAATGATTTGTGCAATGATTTAAGATAAATAACTGACCTTTACATTGTGGTGACACTGTACAGTCTCTGAAAAAGTTGTTTATATGCCAAATTCTGTTCTCTGAAACAGAAATTTTTGAGGCCATGGCAGGCTGTGGGTGCAGAAGCCTTGATTCAGATGGGAGTAGGACATCATTTGGACACAGGCTCTCATGTATGCTATAACCACAGGCCTTGTTCTGGTGCTTAATACCATACTGTTTTCTATGAGACTCAGTGAGGACAGGGGCAACTCCAGGCACCAGTGCAGCAAGCGCGTGCCTGGGGCGGGAAGCCGTGGGGGGCAGCCTGCCGGTCGCTGTGAGGGCGGCAGGCAGGCGGCTTTCGGCGGCGTGCCTGTGGGAGGTCTGCCGGTCCCGTGGCTTTGGCAGCAATTTGGCGGCAGGGATGCTGATGGCGCGGCACCGGCGGACCTCCCACAGGCATGCCGCCGAATCTGCATGACCAGTGGACCACCCGCAGGCGCGCCGCCGAAAGCCGCCTGCCTACCGAGCTTGGGCGGCAAAAAACATAGAGCCGCCCCTGATTGAGGACTCTGCTCTGTGCAACATTTCCATCTTTCTGAAGGAATCCACTTTCTGCATACCTCAAATCTTCAACCTGAGTCTCCTCAGCTGAGGAGATGCAAACTCTTTCCATTTTTCAAACAGTATTCAACCAGAACTGATTGGCTTACATGCTCCACTCCACTCAAGTTGCGTAAAGGAACCAATGAATTGTTATAAATGCCTGCCTAGTGACAGATCTCAGGGTACCGAATGGGGCCTGCTATCTGTTCAAACCTCTTTGGAATGGTTTCTATTTGTGAACAGAGTTTTTCTATTATGAAACTGAAAAAATCCAAACTTCATAATCACCCAGCAAACGCAAATCTCCATAATGTGTGTGGGCACCTCAGTGAAAAAGTAGGACAAGTAGTTGTAAAATGCTGTGTACAATTACAGTGCTTTCTAAGTAAAAAACAACAGTGGTGCACATTTATCTCTAATTAAAATCCAATAGACATATATATGCAAATTAAACACAGCCTTATGGCTCCTGGCAAGTTGCCAATGCCATGCTCACTGCTGTAGAATTTGTGCACTACTGGACCATACAGCTCATCTCCCTAACATCTGGAATTCTGTGATCTAAGCATTAATAGATGATGGGTCTAAAAACATTTGAAGAATTAAAAACTAGATAGAAACAAATTCAGGTTATAAAGCCCCAATCCTGTAATGGATAGATCCATGCAGAGCTCCATTGGCTTCTATAAGGACTCAGTGCAGGCAGAGGGGTTCTGTTTGTAGCTTTTTGCAAGATCAAGATCTCATAAATATAATCACTTGTGTACCATTAGAGGGTGGAGAGGAGTTTTTCCCTTTGTATTAAGGCACGCAACAAATTGTTTGGTATCTGAACAGCAGATAAAGGGCACAGTAGAGAAATCCCAAAAATGACAGATAAGACGCACCCCCAAAGATAAGTTCTTCAAAATTTGGGGGGAATGATTTCTCTAAATGCCAGTTTTCTACCTGTGTCACACTGACATCTTGGGGTTTAATTCATAATCTGAACTATCATTACTGGAATAAAGGCAGAATGCAGAATGTTTCTGTGTAAAGATATTAGATTTATGTAAATAAATAAGAGCCAGATTGTGTCTTAGTTCACATACCCCCATAGGAGAGTAAAGATTTTTTGTAAGGCACCCCATTACTTTCTCCTGTGCCAGCTGCCCATGCCCTGTGGAGTTGTATGTAGGGGAAAGTAGCTTCCACAAGTCAGCTACATCATTCCCCTGCTGGGCTAGAGGGAGGAGGAAACAGGATGGGATGGGCAGAGCATTGGCTTTTCTTCCACTGCTTCATTGGACGAGCATACCCTGTTCCAGGTACAGAGCTAGTGAAGGGTATATCCCTCCCCAGAGCAGAAGGAAACCAGGCAAGATTCTCTGAGTCATAATCTGCTTTCCAGTCTGCTTCCTGGTGCACCATGCACACATGGAGCAGGCTGTAAAATGAGAGTCTTGCCCCACAAACAATTATCTTGTTTAACGTATTCCTTCTGTTTCCGTCTTCCAGCCATGGACAGTAGGCTGCCTGCCAAAATGAAAGAGTCCTGTGAAATTTAATCTAATTAAATGTACCTTTGCTAAAGAATTCTATAGGGTGATTCCTATAGGATATTATTCTCTATGAATATTGTTCTCTAAGCTTTTTAGAGTTATTTTTCTAGGAACCCTAATGTTTTTATCCCTAGTACATTCTATGGGATCCTTCCATAAGAGTGAATTTTAAAACTCCCATTTCAGTGCAGTGACTGAGTTTCAGCACAGAAAACACAAGAGAGACACTGAAAGACTATCTATGAGGAAAAAAACCCAACTCCCTTCACAATTAACACCAGTACAACTAAAATATCATATATGGAGCTGTTCATTTTTTTGCACTATGTTTCCTTTCACTAATGAAAAGCCCACAAAGTAGGGTAAAAAATATCACAGGTAGAGAAATTCTCTGACAGAAAAAAGTTTCTAGTAATGACAACTCAGACATTTTTCTTTAAAATGACTAGCAGAGTGTTATTTGTTTTCTAGCTGATCTAAAATTTTAGATTGTCAGGACTGAGGGAACTTTGCACATGCTCAGTGGCAGAACCATAGGTGCCTTTGGGAATTTATTGGCAAACACATCGGCACCTAGGGAATTTAGGTCCCCCAGAGGTAAAGGGTAGCTGAGCAGGGTTTTGAGGGTCTACATTTTTGATTTAGGCGTTTAGGATGCTAAATCCCTTTGTGGATCTAGTCCAAGGTTCCTGGGGCTAGCCTTGGAATGGTGCAGCTTACACACTGCCCACTGCTTGGGGCTGTGTCTAACAGCACACCCCAGGCCTGGGTTTGGAACACAGCTCTATAGCTATGGCTCCTTAGATTTTTAAAACTTAAAAGGAAAAGAAAGTACAGTAGCTAAAGAAAAGCATAACAAAGAAATATATTGCACCCTATTTTTTACACAGTAGTTATTTTAATAAAATTATTACTACTATAACAATAAATGCATCTATATTATTGACATAAAAAGGTGCCTCTGCTACTCTGGATCTTATTTTCCTCTCTCTATGGCTTGTATTTTACCAGAGTCACTGAGACACATGAACAGCAGACTTGCCAACCTTTTACTGTTTTCACAAGTAAAAACTTTGCTAATAACCAAGCGTGGAGGGGGGGAATGGGCACAGTATTCTCTGGAGGCACAAAATCTCATGAGTTTGACAGCTGGTTTTATTCATTTTTACCTCTCTGTTCTTACTGTACAATTGTGATTTTTTTTTTTTTACTGTTCCTTCTGCATTATTGTCAACTCTCTTCGGGCTCCTTAAATTAATGCTCAACTAAATCCCAAGTGTATAGCTCTTACATTTTTTCTTAACTCTTAATTTTTTCAGCTATATTTGTGTTGCCTTTAATTCTACCAAACCCTCTACTTTTCTGTCTTTAATTGGTATAATTTCTCCAGAGAACTCATCAGGTGTATAGGCATGCAGCCAGATGTGAAATGTGTGTATGTGTTATTTTATATATATATATAACACACATACACTGATTGAACATTTAAGCTAACTAGCAACTAGTGATAGTGGAGAGGGCTGTACCAGAGGAAATGCAAAAAAAAACCCAAAAATCTTAGGAGAGATATACGTAAAATATATTGTCACCGAATTTGGAATCTGATATTCCAAAAATGTATTGGGTTCAATTGTTCTGTGACCTAGGGACCCCTCAGTGCCAATTGTCAGAGGGCACAAGGGGTGAAAAGGATTCTCCAGCGGTTCCCAGGTTGGATATTTGGTGGACAATAGTCCACCAAAGGGTGGCATGTGAAGTCTCTACTAAGAGCCAGTAGCCCACTGGTTATTATCATCATTGTGAAATGTATGTATGGATAATATTTAAGGAGTTATGAATCTATAGTAAAAATTATGTTCTTAAGATCTTGGAGTTAAGACAGGTCTCCAAGAGGTGACGTATCTTGGAAATGTTCCTTTCAGGCAGGAGGCAGACACCTATCTCCCTGTCTGGTCATTTGTGTATTGAATGCATCATAGTGTATGCCTATTGGCATACTGAGACACAGGCAAAAGAAGACATTGTGAATTCTACAAGAGAGATAGTCCAGAGGAATAAACAGACAGCCGGGGTGTCCTGTTTATGAATAGAGACACAAAAGAGTGTTCTGGTATACCTTGGAGTTCAAAGAGACACACTGGGTTCTTCATATAGAATGCAAGCTGACAGCATGCTTGTCTCATGAAAGGAGGATCACAGTCAGCCTGGTTGTAAAGTGCTGCCAGGGTGTTAGGTGAGCAATTCTTGGTGAGACATGAGAATATCTTGTTAATTAAGTCTAAGGTCTAGAATGCATGTTATTATTTTATATGTAACCATTTATTCCCAATGTTTCAGTTTGCTTCCACTTGAATCTATGTGCTTTGTTAAATAAACTTTACTTGATTTCACTATAAACATATCTAAGTGCTGCGTGTAAAGCAGAGCAATGATCTGAGGTGCAAACAGTAAGCTGTACATGCCTTTTGGAAGGAGTGAATCTGTGAATGCTGTGAGTGACCGGGGCTGGGGAGGGTTGGAGTGTGCCAGCTGTGGACCTGCAGAGTAAAAGCAGGGCCTGTGACGCCTAGAGCGAAGTGCTTGTATTGTCTGTGGCTGGTGGAGTTGAGGAGCTGATTCACAGGAGGCACAGATGAGTTTCCTCATGCTAAGTGCAGGTGGAAGCAAGGTACCTCATAGCCCTGGGTGCATCCAGGAAGCATCACCTCTTCCTTGTCTTAAAGTTTGCATTTTACAAAAAAAAAAAAAAAAAGCTGAAGTTTCTGCCCCAGTATGGTATACAATTCCAGTACTTCTGGACCAGCAGTTTTCCTAAGAACTTAAGAATGGCCCTTCTGGGTCAGACCAAGGGTCAATCTAGCCCAGTATCCTGTCTTCCGACAGTGGACAGTGCCCGGTGCCCCAGAGGGAATGAACAGAACAGGTGATCATCAAGTGATCCATCCCCTGTCGCTCATTCCCAGCTTCTGGCAAACAGAACAAACTATGGGAAAAAATAGGACCTTTTCAGTGTGTCTGGAAAGTTAACATATCTGGCCCTTGGTGGACCAAGTAGGGAAGCAGATTCTAGAGTTGAGGACTTCTCACAGAAAATGCCCTGCCAACAGTCACCTCTTTTGTCAGTTGTCTCCACTGAGTAAAACTGTGGGAGCATAACACAGGGTGAGAAGCAGAGTTTCAGGACCCAAACCATTTAAGGCTTTTAAATAACAACTTGATCTCTTCCAAGAAACAAATCAGCAGCTGCTGCAGTCCTCAGAGCACTAAAGTTATACATTCCCAGCAGGGCCGACTCTAACTTTTTTGCTGCCCCAAGCAGCAAAAAAAAGCGCCGCCCTGCTGAGCCCCCCCCCCCCCCCCCCCCCGCCCCCCCCCCCGCGCCCCGCCCCCCCCCCCCGCCGAGCGCCGCGCCGCCAGAGCGCCCCCGCCCCCCCGCGGAATGCCGCGCCGCGCCGCACTGCCCCCCGCCACCCCAAGATTGGCCGCCCCTTACCAGGTGCCGCCCCAAGCATGTGCTTGGTTGCCTGGTGCCTGGAGCCGGCCCTGATTCCCAGCATAACACACTGTTCAGCAAGTGGCTGCATCAGTTTCAGTGTCTGAGTGGTCCCATTGTGTAGCTCCATGGACAGTGCATTACAGTAGCCTAATCTTGGTGTTTCAACAGCAGAAACGATGGCACCAATGCACATGTTCAGAAGTAAAGCTTGCTATTTATTGGCCAAGCCCACATGAAAAAAAAATTGTGACCTCATCTGCTACTTGAGATTCCAAGAACAATAACAAAATCCCCACATTGTAAATCAGTATTGCAAACAAGGAATGCAGTCCTTCAAAAGAGGTGCAGTTATCACTCTACCATTCTTTAAGTTGCTTATTGAGTCCTACCACCATCATTTCAGTTTTGTCTGATTCGAGCTTTTAAAAAACCTTTTTTGAGATTTTTTTTTTTTTTTTAATGCCAAAAGAATACCATGAGTCCCTGGTGTCCTCAGCACATTTTCAGTTCAGCATAAAGTACACTGCGGCCTACTTACATTCTCACTTGTCATTTAAGCTGAGTAAATTGGTCTATAGGTCCTGCTTTGAAGTACTGCATATTATTACTGCCCTCATTAAACACAGGTTGCATTCATCCAAAGACTATAACCCCACCTCTTGCAAAAGTGTCATGGTACGTTGTTATTATTGCCTGATTGTAGTGCAGCTGAGGGCCCTCAGTCCCCATAGTTCCATCCTATTTTGGGGATATTTGATTCAAAATTCTGCTATATTTTCAGTATCTCTCTACTGAGTTTGTTTGCATTCCCTCTGCTACAGTCCTTTCCACTGCCACTATTTGCTGGTTAATCTAATTGTTCAATCAGTATTTGTGGTGTGTACATATATAAAACATACATACAAATTTCACATCTGGCTGGATGTCTATGCACCTGATTTCTCTGGAGAAATTATATAAATTAAACATAGAAAAGTAAAGGGACTGATAGAATTAAAGGCAACACAACTATACCAGAAAAAAACATTTTAATACTGGGTTAGCAATCATCAAATGGATTTTATTTATATTTGTTTAAACAAAAGATTTAGCTTGCAAGAATTAAAGCTGTTCTTGTGATTGTTAAATCAATACCAAAAAAGCTGGAAATACTTAAATCCTGCCTTAATGCTGCTTCAGCATGGGGGGGGAGGGGGGAGAGGGGATATGACCTCTTGGGGTCCCTTCCAGCCTTACATTTCTGTGATAAGTCCCATCATACTAGCATTGCAAATGGCGTCACTCTCTTTAGTAAGACAGCCACCCACCACCAGCAATAAGATTCAAAAATTGAAATGATTATTAAAAATAACTTTTAAATATGTTACATGGTTTATCCAGGGTGAGAAGTATTCCTTAGCTTTCCAAACAGTCCAGTGGATGGACCTGCGCAAAAGAGATGAAGTTTTCCTTTAAAGCAAAGGGATTCAAAATGCACCTTGGTCCTTCACCTAAGTGTACTTTAGTCACAACTCACACATTGCTTTGTATGAAGACGTATGCACCTAATAGCCTGTTTGAAAACTGCATATCAAGAGAACAGGAATGGGCAGAATAGGTAAGAATCCTCATTATATTCAAGCTAGACGAGCACTCTAACTGCACTCTGCTTTAACTTACTTTTGAACCATTGCTAGCCTCTGGAATTAGGATGTGATTTGGGAAGGAAAGTTTGAATTCTGCATTTAGGTAGCCGAGAGACAAGTCAAGAGATTGTTTTTTCTATGTCCAAATGACATTTTTAGACCAAGCATTATTGTTAGATTGAAACAGGAATTTGCTACATGTCACAGAGTAAGATAAAATGTCTGCCTGGGCCTTTTTTAATAACAATGTTGTAAACTCAACCTTCCTTAAAAATAGAAGTTTGTTCTTTTTGAAACAAAACAATGAACTGTTCTGGAACAGATGAACAGAACTCAGTGAGATGACTCATCAGCTGTGCTCAGTCTCAGTGGCTTGTGTGTGTATATACGTACATACAAAAAGCCACTCGAGAGTCAGCAAAAGAACAGCCGATCTGCTGAGAGCTAATCACTCTGGGTTATTCTTGGAGGAACACAGTGTTTGTACATAATGCCAATAGTTACCAATTATTGTCTCTGTTTGGCAAAATGAATGGATTTGTGCAGTTATCTTAAAGGTGTCCTCTGCAAAGACTATATTTAAACTGCTGACACCTATAGCTGACCTGATGCAAATACTGAACATTTAGCAGTATCTACTCACACCTGCTTAACCTAAGCTTGCTTTATCCACAGAGTAAGTCCAATATCTAGCCTAATAGGATGTGTGCTGTAATTTACTGTTTATCTGCAATTATTTTACATCTAGGGAGACTGGATTTAATTCTGTATTTCCAAATGTTTTAACAAAGTCTCTATTACCAAAAATTATTGAAACACCATTGTATTACTTCTGATTTACACTGGTGTAGCTACATCAATGTCAATGGAGTTACACCAGCATAAAAGAGAAAAAATGCAGGACTGAATCAGGCTCATGCTATCAAAACAAATAACATAGTCTAACTTAAACCAATGTAAATTACGAGTAACTTTTTTGGAACCTATATTGTTATACCAGTTCTTTTTGGAACCTATATTGTTATACCAGTTCTTTTGGAACTTATATTGTTACACCAGTGTAAAACTGGTAGAAACAAAATCAGAACCAAGCACTACTATTAATAAAAAAAATCTGGTTTTCTTGTTAAATCAAACAATTCTAATGTTAGCTAATAAGATCAGGCTATTTAAAATTATTTGTAACCATAATTGAAAATATAGGCATGCTTGGCCCATCACCTTTAGACTCCTTCAAAGTCAACTACTGTACATGTACTTTATACATCAATTTTTTTATAACAGAGGTAATAAAAATGATATTGATATGCAGGAGAAGACATGGTGAAAGGCAGTACTGAAATTTATATGATTTATTCATATAATTTTGAAGTAGCATATTTAAAATCTCATCCCATTAACATCCATTGCCCACCTAATTAGTGTAAGTCATTGACAGATCTCATTAGGAAAAGAGAAAACTAAAGAGAATGAAGGTCTTGATCTTGCAAATGGAACTGCGTGGGCAAAACCTTATCTCATGTGGAGCCTCGTTGGCTTAAACGGGTTCTGTGTGACCAGAGGTGTTTGTCCTTGTGGATTCAATTGTAAGATCCGAGTCTGAGTCCTAGCTTGGGAATTATACTGCCGAATGTACCAATCACAAAGTTACACATCAGGAAAGTACCAGTCAATTATGTAGTTATCTGTTACCTGTGTTTGGAACATACTTCAAGTACCATGACTATATGAGTATTCCAAATATTAAACCATAGGAGAAGAGAATTTGTGAACTGACTGTGCACTGAGTGTTTTGTATTTAGTTGGCCTTTTTTGTTCCTGTGTGTTTTTAAACACTGCATGGGGAGATAAGTACACAAATCCTGTTAACAATAATGAGATTTACTCATACAACTCCCCACGCAGTTCTTTGGAAATTTAGCCCTTAAGCTTAGAAAGCATTTGGGGAATAATTATTTTTTCTTTTCATAGTCTGTTTATAGATTAAGTACACTGTACTGTACCTATAGTTTTCTCCTAATGTGTCTCTGTCCTGCCGTGCAGATTGCATAGGCCAAATTCACCATTGTGTAAGCAGTTGCAGCTCCCAGTGGAGTCCTGGAATAAGTTAACTGGTGACTGAGCAGTAGTGCATGTTACACATGGGTATAAGTGGATAGGAAAACGAATGTAAGTGGTATGTGACTTCACAGCTTTATAAAAAGAGTGAAATGTAGGTATCTAAGGGGGCAGGAGAGGGTGTGCACAGAGAGACAACAAGATGTTTTAAGATACAAGTGTACACTTCATTTTATACCAGACAGAATTAACCCCAACACACAAACAATTATACCCTTATGTTAGTGGCTTTTCTAGAAGGGGCTTTGGTTGAAAACATTAATCAAAAATTAAAAATTAAACTTTTGACTGGCTCTAACTGTACTGTATTTTTACTGGTCTAGGGAAAAAATGGGACAAGGGAACTCCCAGAGAGCAAAGCAGTGTGGGGTTGCAGTTATCCATTCTGTACGGTCTGTGTGCAGTTGGCAGACTTCCGAAAGCAATATAGCTGCAAATAACGTTTTTCTAACACTATATATAGATTCAGAGGACTGGAAGGGACCTTGAGAGGTCATATAGTCCAGTCCCCTGCACTCATTGCAGGACTAAGTATTATCTAGAGCATCCCAGACAGGTGTTTGTTTAACCTGCTCTTAAAAATCTCCAATGATGGAGATTCAACTATCTCCGAAGGCAATTTATTCTAGTGCTTAACCACCCTGACAGCTAGGAAGCTATTCCTAAATCCAACCTAAACTGCATTGCTGCAATTTAAGCCCATTGCTTCTTGTCCTATCCTCAGAGGTAAAGGAGAACAATTTTTCTCCCTCCTCATTGTAACAACCTTTTATGTACTTGAAAACTATCACCACATCTGTCCCTCAGCCTTCTCTTCTCCAGACTAAACATACCTTTCAATCTTAGAATATAGAATCAGAATCATAGAATATCAGGGTTGGATGGGACCTCAGGAGGTCATCAAGTCCAACTCCCTGCTCAAAGCAGGACGTAATCCCCAACTAAATCATCCCAGCCAGGGCTTTGTCAAGCCAGGCCTTAAAAACCTCTAAGGAAGGAGATTCCACCACCTCCCTAAGTAATCCATTCCAGTGCTTCACCACCCTCCTAGTGAAAAAGTTTTTCCTAATATCCAACCTAAACCTCCCCCACTGCAACTTGAGACCATTACTCCTCTGTCATCTGCTACCACTGAGAACAGTCTAGATCCATCGTCTTTGGAACCCCCTTCCAAGTAGTTGAAAGCAGCTGTCAAATCCCCCCTCATTCTTCTCTTCTGCAGACTAAATAATCCCAGTTCCCTCAGCCTCTCCTCATAAGTCATGTGCTCCAGTCCCCTAATCATTTTTGTTGCCCTCCACTGGACTCTTTCCAATTTTTCCACATCCTTCTTGTAGTGTGGGGCCCAAAACTGGACACAGTACTCCAGATGAGGCCTCACCAATGCTGAATAGAGGGGAATGATTACGTCTCTTGATCTGCTGGCAATGATCCTACTTATACAGCCCAAAATACCATTAGCCTTCTTGGCAACAAGGACATACTGTTGACTCATAACCCCTAGGTTCTTTTCTGCAGAACTGCTGCCTAGCCACTCAGTCCCTAGTCTGTAGCAGTGCATGGGATTCTTCCCTCCTAAGTGCAGGACTCTGCACTTGTCCTTGTTGAACCTCATCAGATTACTTTTGACCCAATCCTCTAGTTTTTCTAGGTCCCTCTGTATCCTAGCCCTACCCTCCAGCGTATCTACCACTCCTCCCAGTTTAGTGTCATCTGCAAACTTGCTGAGGGTGAAATCCACACCATCCTCCAGATCATTAATGAAGATATTGAACAAAACCAGCCCCTTGTGGTAGTCTACTTGATACTGGCTGCCAACTAGACATGGAGCCATTGATCACTATCCGTTGAGCCTGATGATCTAGCCAGCTTTCTATCCACCTTATAGTCCATTCATCCAGCCCATACTTTAACTTGCTGGCAAGAATACTGTGGGAGACTGTATCAAAAGCTTGGCTAAAGTCAAGGAATAACACGTCCACTGCTTTCCCCTCATCCACAGAGCCAGTTATCTCGTCATAGAAGGCAATTAGGTTAGTCAGGCATGACTTGCCCTTGGTGAATCCATGCTGACTGTTCCTGATCACTTTCTTCTCCTCTAAGTGCTTCAGAATTGATTCCTTGAGGACCTTCTCCATGATTTTTCCTATCTTCCCTTATAGGTCGTGTTTTCTAGACCTTTAATCATTTTTGTTGCTCTTCTCTGGACTTTCTCCAATTTGTCCACACCTTTCCTGAAATATGCTGCCCAGTACGGGACACAATACTCCAGCTGAGGCCTAATCAGCGCAGAGTAGAGCAGAAGATTTACTTCTCATGTATTGCTTACAACGCTCCGGCTAATACATCCCAGAATGATGTTTGCTTTTTTTGCAACAGTGTTACACTGTTGACTCATATTTAGCTTGTGATACCCTATGACCCCCAGAACCCTTTCTGCAGTACTCCTTCGGCAGACATTTCCCATTTTGTATGTGTGCAACTGATTGTTCCTTTGCATTTGTCCTTATTGAATTTCATCCTATTTACTTCAAACCATTTCTCCAGATCATTTTGAATTATAATCCAATCCTCCAAAGCACTTGCAACCCCTCCCAGCTTGGTATTGTCTGCAAACTTTATAAGTGTACTCTCTATGCCATTATCTAAATCATTCATGAAGATATTGATCAGAACTGGACCCAAAGCTGATCCGTGCAGGACTCCACTCAATATGCCCTTCCAGCTTGACTGTGAACCACTGATAACTACTCTCTGGGAACAGTTTTCCAAGCAGTTATGCACCCACCTTATAGTAGTTTGTGTTTCCCTAGTTTGTTTATGAGAAGGTCATGCGAGACACTATCAAAAGCCTTACTAAAGTCAAGATATACCAAATCTAGCACTCCCCCACAGCCACAAGGCTTGTTACCCTGTCAAAGAAAGCATTATATTGGTTTGACATGATTTGTTCTTGACAAATCCATGCTGACTGTTACTGATCACCTTATCATTTTCTAGGTGTTTACAAACTGATTGCTTGGTTATCTGCTTCATTATCTTTCCAGGTACTGAAGTTAAGCTGACTGGTCTGTAATTCCCTGGATTGTCTTTATTTCCCTTTTTATAGATTGGCAACATATTTGCCCTTTTCCAGTCCTATGGAATCACTCCCGTCTTCCATGACTTTTTGAAGATAATCACTAATGGCTCAGATATCTCCTCAGTCAGCTCCTTGAGTATTCAAGGATGTATTTCATCAGGCCCTGGTGACTTGAAGACATCTAACTTGTCTAAGTAATTTTTAACTTGTTCTTTCCCTATTTTAGCCTCTGATCCTACCTCATTTTCACTGCCATTCACTATGTTCGATGTCCAATTACTACTAACCTTTTTGGTGAAAACTGAAACAAAAAAGTCATTTAGATCCTCTGCTATTTCCATAATTTCTGATATTGTTTCCCCCCCTCATTGGGTAATGGGCCTACCCTATTCTTGGTCTTCCTCTTGCTTCTAATGTACTTGTAGAATGTTTTCTGGTTACCCTTTATGTTTCTAGCTGGTTTAATTCTGTTTTATGCCTTGGTCTTTCTAATTTTGTCCTTACATACTTGTGCTATTTGTTTATATTCATCCTTTGTAATTTGACCTAGTTTCCACTTTTTGTAGGACTCTTTTTTGATTTTTAGATCATTGAAGATCTCCTGGTTAATCCAGGGTGGTCTCTTGCCATACTTCCTATCTTTCCTATGCAGTGGGATAGTTTTCTCTTGCACCCCTAATAATGTCTCTTTAAAAACTGCCAACTCTCTCAAACTTTCCCCTTAGACTTGCTTCCCATGGGATCTCACCTACCTCTTCTAGGTCAGCCCTACCCCCTCGTTAATCCTTTGACCTCCATTGACCTTAACAGTGAAATCCTGGCCCCATTAAAGTCAATAGAATTTCATCCTAAGAAATTTACTCTAAGAAATGTGGAATTTTAATAAACTAAAGAAGCTCTACTGATTTTATGTGTATATTTCAGTTTTTCTGCTTTAACTGAAGTTTAAATGAAAATTATACTTTACAAGCCACTGATTATATATAGCCAAGTACTAAAAATAAGTGATAACATTTAGTAGCTGGCATCAAAGGCCAAATGTCCTTCTCCCTTAATCCAATCCTAATATTAGCATAGGAATCAGACATCCTCTAAGCTAATATATACATGTTTTGACAAAAATTAAACCTCAATCTACAGAATATATCAGTAAATTAATAGTCTGGTATTACACCCATGGTAACAATAAACTTTAAAAAAGAAATTACTGAATATAGTGACTTCATGAGGAAAAATATAGAAACATTTATATTCACATTAAAAAATACCAAATGAAAAATCAAAAATATTGTAAAAACTCTGCTAATATCTAGTAGTGACACTAAGAGTAGTTACTATCAAGATGGAAAGGAGGGGTGTAGATCCTTAACTGAATGACACTGTTGTTGTGAAATGACTGAGACTATTATTATTGTTTGCAATCTAGTAGCACCCAGATACCCTCAACAGGATTAGGGTTTCTAGAATTCTGGCTCTATTTTTGGTGCCTAATGCAATGGGTCAAATGGATTAATGCAAAAAAGTTCTACATTTCCACAACAAATGCAGCAGTCGAGAATGCATTGTCAAGAATTTTGAATTTCCATAGCACGCTGATTTCAGAATTATACTGTTTCAATGGAAAAAGACATTGGCTTACAGTATATATAGAAAAGAGAACACAATGAAGATGGATTATGTGCTGTGTATCTACTCCATAAAGAAAATCTTAAAGGGAATACAGATTGAATAAAGGCACCATTGCGCACCCCCCCCCCCCAACCCACACCAATAAAAAAAAGGAATGTGACACTCAGTCTTAACTACCCCCTAATCATGCATACATAGCAATTTTCAACTGGCAGAACCACTGCACTAAAGCACTCCATTGATTGTGGGAGCCTATACGATTAGTGTGAAAATGATAATGGTGTCCCAGACAGAAGATGAGGGGCCTGATCTACCATGAGATTATAATTTCCAAAGAGTTAGACGATTTTCAATCTGGTGTATCCATTTTGTGAATAACTTTTAAGGTCCTATGACTTTAGGTCAAGCAAAACAGTAGGGTAATAATATCTCTTAAGCAAGAAGACAATCCTGTTTCCATGGAAAGAACAAATGAGGGAAAAATACTATACACAAGGAAAATAAATGATTAATTATATTCTACCTAGTGCCTACCTAAATCTGCCTACACTTTCTAATGAATATGGCATGATACTTACCTTTCCCACAGAAATGAAGAAAGACATAACTTTAATAATGTTTGCAAAGTGCTCTATAAGGGCAAATTATTGTTAAAGTCACTCAGTGGCAGAGAGCCAAGAAGGTTTTAGATTAAGGAATGCTTAATCCACTGGCCTCTAGAGGAAAAGCTCCTCCTCTGGCTTTTTTCACAAATCAGGAACTGTTGAGCCAATGCGGCTTTTTATTTATTCGTAGACATTTGGAGAGATGAAGATATTTTGCATCAAGAGTTGTCCAGATTTCTCAGAAATACTGCAAAAATATAAATCTGTGGACATGCCACTCTAGTACTGTAATTTGCACTTTTCAATTTCAATTTAAGAACTGCCTGTAGTATTTCTTCAATAGGCTATAAATTCATAAAGTTATTTTATTTTAAAGCATTTTTAAAATAATGCTTTTTTAATTTAAGCAAAATGAATTGCTTGTTGGGTGATATTATGTTACATTATATCATTTCTATGTATGATATATATTACCAGAATAATTTCTTGAAACAAGTAAATATAGGTTATTAAATAAGTATGATGTAAGTCAAGAAGATAATCTACTTCATTAGAAGTAAAATCATTATCTTTAATCCAGTTGTCCATTCTAAGATCTTCAAAGAAGAGCAAATCACATTATAACATTTTTAATTAAGAGATTTACCAAATAAATAAGATGCAGGGCTTTTTTAAAAATGTTTTTTATGTTGTCATAGCAGTGGACTCTTTAAAAAATGGAAAGCATTAATCTGCAGAAAGATCCATGTGGGCAGAACTATATATCCACACAGAGACCCACCTGTAGTTTCAATACAGAACCCTTTTGCCATTTGTGCCCCAGTAAACACATCCTTCAGTCTTTGAACAAACAAATAGCAGTACACTTTTAGCTCAACCCTGAAGCCTTTACTGAAGGCTGCACCATGCCATTGACTTTCAAGTAGAACCCCACGTTGAGTTCATTGCTTAAAAGCCAGTTACACAATACATGGCCCTGGTCCTTGTTCAAGCAAGCTCATGGGGAATGCAATGGACATTTTACACAAGTAAAGTCTGCAGGTTTGGATCTTATAATATGAATCAGTGCCCTCAGATATTTATAGGAGGTACATATTAAAATTCCCATGCACCATGGTAAAAAGTATTCTTTTCAGGCTATAAATACACATACAGGTCTGTCTCATCTTACGCTGGGGTTACGTTCCGCAGTCAGCGCCTAAAGCGAAAATCACGTATAGTCAAAATTACATTGAGTGTAATGGCGGGCGGAATTGCCCGCACTACAGAAACAGTATTTAAAATGTTATTTTTCTCTTTTGTTGTTGTTGTTTTTTTGTTTTTGCCGACTGTGTAAAGCTGAAATCGCACATGTTAAATGCGCCTAAGATGCGACAGACCTGTACTCCCTCTTATCACCACTGAAAGGGTAGAGTTTGCCAATAGTTACCAGACATTTTGTGATATCATAGTTAATCTAAATCTAAGCATCAGGATGGACTGTGGTATCTTAGATACCAGTCTGTCATAAAAGTTGGTGGCTCTTGACTTTAATTAATTGTTATAGCCTAGACCCCTCAAAAGCTTTTGTTCAGTAGGGATGGATTTTATTTTCAACAAAAGGGACAAGATTCCAATGCTTTTTTATTACATTCATAAAGTTCCTAAAAAAAATCCAGGAGCCATTTGTAGTTCACACTAGCCACAATCAATAACTGGAAACACAACCTTTCACCACTTGGAAAATATACTGTTGTCTGAGGGAAAGGAGTCAATTCAAAGTGACGTCAGGTGAGAGAAGAGTATGAAACAGGGGTAACTGAAAAAATGGCCCCCATCTCCAACTGTGTGGGATCAAATTGGAAATACTGGAAGAACAGAATGATATGTCTGGAGCTCTCAGAAGTAGGTGGTGAATGAGTCTATGGAGACAGCTTTGAGAGGAATTTTTTTTCAGATTCTACGATGGGTAGGAAGCCAGTGAAGATGACAAAGGTACAAGATAAAGTGCCACTTTCTATAAAGTTCCAAGTGCATAAACTGAAAGTGCAGTTATCACTGGTGGAAAATGTGCAGGTCATTATGAATCTTTTCCATGGTACTTTAAAGCTGCGTAAATTTCTTGGGTTGAGCTGACATTTTTGTGTAGGCAATTTTCCTGCTCAGAGACTTTGGCATAGGTTAAACCTATTAGCAATAATTGTCAATCACAGTGCCAACTTCTTGCAGTTACACAGTTCCAAAGCCCTTAAATACACTTAAGACTCATGTTATTCTAACAGTTATTTTAATCCAGCATCTAAAAAAGGACCTTTACTATTACAGATGCAGGTGCCAGTAATTTACACTATTGTTCTGGGTTTATGGAGGGGTGAAAGCATTGTGGCCTACAGCAGTCAAGACCTACCATAAGTGAAGAATGGAAGTATGCCACCACACACAGATTTTCTCCGACACTAGATACCTTTACCAGACAACTTAAAAGATTTTTAGAATTAAATTGTGGGTTTTTATTGTCTTGAGACTTCTGAGCTTATTGAGAATTTCTGTTTGAGTGTGAAGTGAATATTATTCATTGATGTACACAGCAAGCAACGTAGCTCAGAACAGATTGCACAACTTAGTCTATATTTCTGCACTGGGCACAGACTCTCTTTAGATAAATCATGCTTGCAGCAGTGACAAGAAAAAATATAGAAGCATAAAGTATACTGTTAAATGTTTTAGTAAGTCTTTAAAGCTTGCAAATTGTTTGGGTTTTTTCCCACTCACTGCTATTGACAGCTGTTGACTGACCCACAGTCATATGCACTGTGTGGACTGAATTCTGTGATTGGATCCTCAATGGCAGATTTCCCTGAGGTCAATCGGAGACAAGTTCATGCATACAAAGGCAAGTTTGTCTTGAAATAGCCATCAATGGCCCCAATTCTATAATTGGATCCATATCAGGCACTAGGTCCATTCATGTGGATCCAATTGCAGAACTGGTAGTCTTGTCAAGAAATAATTTAGGCCTATATCTTGGAATAATCTCTGAATAGGCAGAATTGTGTAGTTCTCATTTTTTTTCACCACCAACTTAACTTTTCGCCAAAAAAAAAAAAAAAAGGAAAAGAAAGCATTCCAGAGCAATTCCAGCTCCCACCTCATTTCACCTCACTCTTCTATTCAAATGACCCAACAGTAGGGATGGCTGGAAAACAAGATTCCATTGGGTGAAAAATTGAGGTTTTCAAATTTGTTTTTGGTTCCACATTAGAAAAAAAAATACAACTGATCTTTTGAATTTTTTCATGAAAAAATTCAGTGTGCAATATCTACTCCAGAATAGCCATGTGGTTAGGGAACTGACCTCAAATGTGAAAGGTTCAAGTCCCTGCTCTGAATCAGGCAGAGTAGTGTCTTGATCATGCTTGGCCTATGTCTCAGGAGAGTGCTCTGGGCTATATGTCTCAGTTTTGACAGATTGGGAATTTTTTGACAACTTTTTGTTAAAAAATTTCCAGTCAACTCTAGTCAGCAGCTAACATTTTGGGAAAGGTGTGACTGCACCACCCAAAGAGTATCCTTTGCATAGACTAATACAATCTTCATAGAGTGACGGGGCCTGAAACAAAAAGCACATGTACTGCACAATATGCAAACATCTCCAGAGCTGCATGTCCAAATTACCCAACCCATTGTCAATGGAGGAGCTAAAAATCTAATTTTACAGCATCGGGTGTTTGAATATTTAGAAAGTCACAACATTGTGTGAAGGTGTTTTTTGTATTTTTTTATACGACTTGTATTATTTCAGAATAATGAGCATATCATCCACACCTATTATAGGCCAAATTCTGACCATCCTAGAACAGGTGGAATTTGGCTTTAGTGAGCTGGGGATGCAGGGAGCATTTGTGGGTGAGATGGGGCCATGGCGCCATCACCCTATGCATCAACAGAGCTGCACTGGGTGAATATTTGCTATATCTTTTTAAAGAAGTAGGAAAGAGCACCCTCCCCCCCCCCCCCCGCCATGCTATTCCTAGTGCCAGGAGGCATTATGCCTCCAAAAGGCACGGTGCTGCATTGTGCTACCCCTTAGGCATTATCCTTTTCCCATCTTGTGAGGCAACTAGAGCTCTTAGAAACCTATATGTGAAGGATAAGAATCCTCAAATGCCTTGATGTACAGTATATACAGTATTATCCAGTGTAATACACCACAGGAGTTCACCAATGTCACTCTAGGTTGGAGTTGTTATTTGAACTGTGTTAGACAGCAAGACAGAATTGTTTTCAATGTAATCCTCAGGGAGTCCTTCAGGAAAGGGAAAACAATGATTCTGAAGGTTCATTTCAGTGGCAGCTATCTGGGATCTTAAATTTTACCCATGCTGCATTTCACAGCTGATTTCAAAGCTACAAATGTACCCATGAGTAATTATTTTAGAAATGGTAAAAAGAAATTTTAAATATGTTTTGACAGATAGAATAAAAAAAGTTAGGTAATACATACAATGAATAAGAAAACCTTATCTACTAAAAACAAACTAATAAGTCTTGAATTGACTATTGGTTGAGTTCAGCTTCAGTAAGTATGTGTACTTGTAAGTGTACTTGCATGTATAAGTGCTTTGAGATGCCACATACAAAGTATTATGTAGGATAAACACTATATTGCTATTTATTAAATTATGATGGCACTATAAGGTTACACCCTTATGAAAAAGTCCTGAAGAATTTGAATAGGGATAAAACAAACAAGGCTGTATAGAAATTACTGTAAACACCTATAGAATTTAATAGAGAATGAGCTCTCTCTTCTGTAAGCCTTATATTTTTAAGCCATCCTCTAAAATCCTATAAGAGGGCTATTATTTTCTATTAAATTTCAAAGGATGGCCCAAAAACCTATAGAAAGATTCTTATTGTCTATTGAATTCTATAGGATTTTTCCAAATATACATTATTAAAGATTTGAGACATATCTCTTGGGCTCTTCACTATGGAGTCTTGCAAGAATCCTTTCTTTGTCCGACTATGCTGGAAGAAGGACAGGAGACACCGGATGAGGCTTAATTAGACTGCACTTTATTCGTAAATGTCTGAGACTAACCAACAGATAAAGTTGTACAGTGTATGTAATTCCATAGTCATTTATATATAACCGGGGGTTTAATCTCATTCACTATGGTGTCCTGCAAGGATTCTTTCTTTCACCTCGTCTAATCTAGAGATGCAGTCACACCAGAGGTTTAATGTTATGACAAGTGGTACATGGATGACACCCAGTTATTCATCTCTTCATATCAAACAACTCAGAGGGCTGCATTCATTACCATGAACCTTTGTGTCCATATGGCATTTGTGACCTGCAGATTTGTGCCATTTACAAACCCATTGGCTATGTCTCTGCTAACTTGTCCTAAATCTCCTTTCCACAATCCCTCAGATGATGTCACTTTATCAGCTCAGCTTTTCAGGACACAGTAGCTTCTCTACTTCCCAGTCTGCACCTGCACAGCCAGCTAAGGCAGATCCATTATGTTTTGGCCCTTGTGCAGTCACAAATGGACCTGGTGGATTTCATACTTAGTGTCTAAGCCAGAACAAAATGACAATAAATACTAATATACTTGTAACATAAAAAATTTTCCTTGAAGGGGAATTAGGGCACAAGTCCAAATATTATTATCAGGGAGTAGGCTAGAGGTCATGCTCAGTGTTTAATGACAGTTTTGAATTACAGACGCATTTGTATGCTGAGTCCTGTATTTCCCCTGCCAAATTTTAAGTTTAAGCTTTAAGTTTATTTCTAGGAAAGGAGTTGGTGGCTACATCACACAACATAAGGGGATATCCTACAAGGAAAGGATGCAAAAGTTTTGTTTGTGCTTATTTATTTTTGACACACTAAATTATAATTTGCCTTATGCCACTGGATAGTATCTTGGAACAAAAATTAGATAACGAAGATTGTCTTAAGTGTGTCATCAGTCTCTGTGGCAATGGAATTATTATGCAGTGCTATTTGAAAGAATGTTGAAAGAGTGTGTGTGGATCTTCCCCGCCCCCCTTTGCTCTGATAACATCTTACCTGTTCTAATGAGCTGGATAAGCCTTGTGACTCCTATAAATAGTTAGCTTGCCAAAAAAATCTGTTTCCATTATTAGCAATTAGATAGATGACAACTAATCAGCATTCACTTTTCTAATTGCACTGCATCTGGTTTCTTCTCAGTCCCCTGTAATTTTGTCTTTTAGGAAAGAAAACTGATAAAGGAAAACTCTGCCAGTCTTATTTGAACATTTTTGCCAAAATTATGATTTAATAGCAATAAAATTTTCAACAGCTAGGCAATTTTTCCCTGTTTTTATCTCAAAGTCATATCAAGTGAACCTAAATCAGTGATAAATGTCTACATTAAAACCATCACTGCTAATAGTATTCTATATCATTTGTCTTTTGTTCATTGTGACCAAATTACAATCACCACATGACTGTAGCTACTTGTGATTAATGATGGTTTTACTTAGTAACTGACAGTGAAGCTTCTGGGAGGAAAAGGATAATGTATTTCAAAATTTCAAGCTATAAGTTAAATTTTTAAAATAACAACTGCTATTTTCAGAGAAGTACGTAATATGCCGGCTATGTTCACCAACATCAGACTGGAGGTTTTATTGATGCTCAGATTTTGAAGGGATTATTCCTCTCTTCATCAGGTGGAAATTTTGGCTTACATGTTCTGAAGCACTCCAGTGACCACAGCCAGGATTTAAAAGGGGAACAGAAATTATTCAGGGGAAAATGTTTGAATTCTTCTGAAAAAAATCCTGACATAGAATAGATTATTTCTAAGAGTTTGGTAAATTAATAAATTATAAATAACCTTTCTGGATAAATCAGAGAGTACATTATGTGAGAGACTGGAAAAAACTATGAAAGCTTTCACTTTGCAGATGCTAATCCTGATAAGGGTGGTAGTGGAAGAAAGCTATTTTTTACCAGGAGATGGTTGTACAACTGCTTTCAGCTAATAGGGTGGTGGTTCTCAATCCAGTTTGTATGAATCATGTGTCTCCATCACAACTGGTATTCTCATTGGGTTTCAACAGCCAGAGACCTCACAACCCTCTCACCCACTACAAGTGAGACCCTCCAGTTAAGATGCACAAAGGTTGGGCAGCACATGAAAAACTTGTGCTGCTGCTGCCTATGCTAATCTGTGAATGAGTGATGTCAGTTTCTTGAACTATGCAGTGTTGTTGCAGCCACGTTGGCCCCAGGATATTAGAGAGACAAGGTGGCTGAGGTACTCTCTCTTATTGAACCAACTTCCGTCGATGAGAGAGACAAGCTTTCAAGCTTACTCAGAGCTCTTATTCAGCTCTGTATAAGCCCGAAAGTTTGTCTCTCTCATCAAACAGAAGTTGGTCCAATAAAAGAGATTACCTCAGCCACCTTGTCTCTCTCTGTTTCCTGAACTGTCAATTCTGTGCATTTCACCAGCACTAAAGTCACTTAAAATTTAGAAAGAAGAAAACAAAAACAAAAAACAGAAATGTGTTTAGGGTGGGATTTTCTAAAGTGCTCAGTGATGACTTAACTCTGCTTCCCTTGAAGTCATTCGTAGAACTCTCAGTGACTTCTGTGGGTGCAGAGTTAGGATGACATTGAGTGCTTTTGAAAATCCCATTCCTAGATTGAAATTGTGACCCCAAAGAAGTCAATAACAGCCATTGGTTTCAATGGGGCTAGGACTGTGCCTCTAATGTTTCTATCTTTTTTTCCCCCATTTCACAGAGAAATCTCAACACACGGGTAGTTTAGGGAGTACCTAGAAATCTGTAGAAACAGAACCCCCAAATCCCAAAGCAGTTTGCAATGGCAGAGCATTTCCTACATAAACGGTACATTTAAAATGGTGTAGTTCCAGAGTATCAGGAACTGCTGAAAAATCCTAGTTGAAATATCAGCTCTCCCTGTGAGCTTGTGATTACTTAGTTTCTGTCTCAGTCTTCCTATGGGTTAAATGGGAATAGTTAAATTTATCTGATTCACACACATGTTTTGAGCACTACATTAACAAGTTAATGTTCACAAAGTCCTACCTAAGTATAATTTCTTAATTATTTTTGTATTTCGGTACAGAAATGGCCTTAAAATAAATTTTGTGCTTGTGGAAAGGGAAGCTAGCAAAATATTCCCATTTTCTAGAGCAGGTTAGAAAATAGCATTGCTTAGTACAATTTTACAGAATTTGGTATCTCTTTCAGCAAAGGTCATACTTGATAATCAAGGTAAAAAAAAATCAATGAAGGTGCTAGGAAATGATCATATTCAGCTTGTGACACTTTGCTTACTGCAATTGTACCCACTAAATAATCAATACTGGCTTTTACAGGGGTGCACCTGCTAGTGGGAGAGGTAGCACAGGCATCATCATTTCCAAAAACAATGAGCCATTTGCTCTGTTAAAACACAGTTTTACTCTGTAAAAAAATGACATGACCGGCTTTGTGTTTATTGCCTTTCAATGACTTCCAGTCAAATTGGATTATTTGCTAATCAGAAGGGATCTTTTAAAAATGCTTTCTGAACTGTAATCTCAGCGTGGGATCCGAGAGTCAAACCAGGTTCTTTCTTGCTTGTGGTTCATCAGCAATAACTCTGGCCCAATTAAATTAGGTATAATTTAAATTGTTATTTGGTGTAGTGAAGAAGCAAGTGAGGTATGTGCTCATAATGCGCTAGTTTGGGACAGTGTTAAATAATGCTAGAACAAGAAAATACACAGCTTGACTTTCAGATGCCAGAATGAGTTAAAGGTGCTGGAAGCTAAAAACAAATTCCCAACACCAAGTAACTTCTTGTAAACCGAGGAAATGTTATCAGGAGACGGAAAACCAAATACCGAACTAATTTACATTTTCAGATCAGAACTAAAATTAAAGTCCTTCTTCTTGAAGATATTTGTAAATGGTTAGAATATAACCGCTCATATGAACCCCTCATGTTCCTTTTCAGTCACACCAAATGTGTCAAGAAGTGGCACTCACCAACATGAAAACAGACATATTTAAACACACAGCTTAATATAGAAGTGGAGTTATTTATCTAACTAACATGAAAATAAGTTATATTTTAGAAATTAATTATTTAAGGGAGCTAGACAGATTCATGGAAGATAGGTCCATCAATGGTTATTAGCCAGGATGGGCAGGAATTGTGTCCCTAGCCTCTGTTTGCCAGAAGCTGGGATTGGCTGACAGGGCATGGATCACTTGATGATAACCTGTCTGTTCATTCCCTTTGGGGCACCTGCCATTGGCCACTGTCAGAGGACAGGATACCGGGCTTGATGGACCTTTGGTCTGACCCAGTATGGCCGTTCTTATGTTCTAACTGTAATTTTATCAGTTACAATTAGTAATTCTAGTCAATGTATAAAAATGTATGTTTTCCTCTTCATTATTTGTATGGAGACAATTCATACTTTGTGACATTCAGACCTTACTGCAAATTTAAGGAAAGTGACCTTTCCAGCAATTCATTACACAGTTTAAAACTCCTAATGGAGCAAGTTAAGTTTACATCTAACTAATAATTCATTATCCCCCATAATTAAAGCTACTACATAGTATAAAAGTATTATAATATAGTCACAACCAAAAAATGCACGTTCTCCTTAAGACACATTTACCTGCATTCTGTGTTTCACCTTCTTTCCATGGTGGTGGATCTTATCTAGGAGAAAACAATCTTTTTGTGGTCTTTAGTTCAGGACCAGGGGCTAAGGGAGTTAGATGTCTAACCAGCCTTGGCACTTTTGGAAATCTGACTAGTTTCCTATCTACATAGGAGGGATAGCTCAGTGGTTTGAGCATTGGCCTGCTAAACCCAGGGTTGTGAGTTCAATCCTTGAGGGGGCCACTTAGGGATCTAGGGCAAAATCAATACTTGGTCCTGCTAGTGAAGGCAGGGGGCTGGACTCGATGACCTTTCAAGGTCCCTTCCAGTTCTAGGAGATGGGATATCTCCATTAATTTATTTATTTATTTACATCTTTAGGTGCCAGCATACCTCTGAAAATCTAGCCCAATGAATTCAGTCCTGCTCCCACTGAACCCAGTGAGAGTATGGCCATGCAGTTCAATGAGAAAAAGATGGCATTGTCTTTAAGTTTACTGGTAAATGAATTCATTAACTTTGAAAAACTATTGACTATAATAAAGTGTAAAGCAGTGCCACCTATATACAAAGTGTTACAAAAAAGAAAAGCAAATCTTATTTTACTATCAATCCCCTAGGGAAAAAGATGCCCAAAATAAGTATCACCTAGGCACCAACTCAACAAAGCACTTAAACACTAACTTAACTTTAAGCATGTGATTTCAATGGGAGTACTTACATGCTTAAATGGTTTGCTAGACTGGGGCCCTAATTCTTTAATTGAGGAGATAGGACATGTGTATATTTAGCCACTATGTCTCATAGGTTTGCGTAAGAGGGATGATTCATAGAATACAGCTCACTCTTGTGTATTGGAATAGTGGAGGTAAGAAGGTGACAAAAAGGAATGTGGGAATATTTTTGTTTTAAATCTGATATTTCAGTAGTAGCAACATGTAATATCTTTAATTCTCAATATAATAATAATAATAAAAGAAGAAATAGGTGTCAAACCAATCTAAATTTTTTTTAAACCCTGTGTGTATCTAATATTGCCATTATTATCTGTAACTAATCTGTTTTTCTTTTCTTTATAATTCACTATCTGTTTGTTCCCAATCTGGCCGTTTAAAACAATATGTTTTTGATAACTCATCAGTATGTTCTTTCAGTAGGGTAAAAGTCTTAATCCAAAATATAAATGTTGGCCTTGGGCTTCTCAGTTCTCTAATGTTTATTTCCCAATTACTTCATTAGGCTCCCTTTTCAATTCAAACTTCCTGTATTCATAGAAAGCTGCCCATGGCACTGAAAGTTTATAGTTTTTGTTTTGTAAAGATTTGTACTCATTAATATTTTATCAGTTGGTTTTCATAGTCGTTAGCAAAGACAACCTTACCAATTCACTCTCCTCAGTGCCCTGATCTGGAAAGCAGTACTCATAGCACACTGGGTAGGGGCCAAATCACGGCATATTATCGCCTAGGCCAACAAGGCCTACGCCTAGGGTGGCAAATTTGCAGGGGCGGCAAATTTGCTCAGGCCCACCCCCCCAACTCTGCCCCTTCCCCAAATCCCTGGCCCGCCTCCTCCCCCAGGCGCGCCGCGCTTCCCTCCTTCTACCTCCCTTCCAGGCTTGCCACGCAAAAGCGCTGGGAGGGAGGGAGAAGCGAGTAGTGGCACGTTCGGAGGAGGCGGAGCAGAGGTGAGCTGGGGCCTGCGGGCGTAGGGAGTAACCGGGGGCGGGAACTGCTCCCTGCCCCAGCTTACCTCCGCTCCACCGCTGCCATCCCCCGAGCACGCTGCAATTCCCCTTCTTCCCCCGTCCCTCCCAGGCTTGCCGCGCGAAAGCGCTGGGAGGAAGGGAGGGAGGAGAAGTGAGTAGCAGTGCGCTCGAGGGATAGCGGAAGTGAGCTGGGGCCGGTGGGTGCGGGGAGTAACTCTGGGGGGGGGGGGGGGGGAACGCCCCCCTCCCCCAGCCACCCCCCCCCCCCCTCCCCCCACCCCCGGGGCTGGCACCACCCCCCCTCCCCCCCCCCCCCCCCGGGCTGGCGGGGGGGGGGCGGGGGGGGGCGGGGGGGGGGGGGGGGGGGGGTGGCAATTTTTTGAGGGCCTGGGGCGGCAAATTTGTTAATCTGCCACTGGGCCAAATAATACACTCTTGTGGAGATTGGAGGGGATTAGAGAGTTCCAGAAATTCTATGAGCCTGATTCTCCACTGCCATGCATCTTGTATCATTATATACACCACTGTAGAGTTACATTACAATGGTAGCATTTTACACCCACTTTGTATAGGTGTAAGTGACCACACAAGGTGCAAGAGAATGAAGAATAGGCCCCATGAGTTCACTTTGAAAACTTTACCCGAGGACCTCCCCTCTGGTAAAAGGAAGTTGCAATGCTACAAAGACAAAGAATGCAACTTCCCAATTGTGCATCCACAAGGAAGTAGCCCACCACTTCCTTTACATTGATCCAGCATTCCCCCCTTTTGTCCATGATAGCACTGCTCTTAAAAGAACTGAACTTAAATGTAGCTTAATCCCACAGGTGCTAAGAATTTAGAAGACCTCATAAAATATCGCCAAATGATGAGGAAATTGACAATTTTGTGAAAATGTATCAATATTTACTTAGGAAAAAGTGCCTACATTCTGGATTTTTTGCTATATATACACACAATTTAGCAAAACATCTAAAAAAAGTGAAAGGTCGCAGGGGAACAAGAATAATATGAGGCAACCAGACTCAGACCAAGGGCATATTCTCACTAAGACATCATTTTTATATACACCATGCCTTTATACAGAAGTACTAATATTCATAAGAGTCAAACATGCTGCTGAACATGCTATTAAAGTTCTAAATAAAATCTGAACTCAAACTTCAATGGGAATTGCACCCAGGGGAACTGAAGGCAGGGTTGGGCCCTAATGATTCATTAAAAATAGGGCAGCTCACCAAACCAAACCAAATGAACAACATCAACAGCCCAATTAAAATTATTACCTGCACATGCACTTCCAGGTCAATGTACAGTATGCCTGTGTGTATATTTAACATCTCAGACAGAAATTAGAGTGCATCAAAGAAGAAGACATTACTACACCTCTACCTCGATATAACGCTGTCCTCGGGAGCTAAAAAATCTTACCGCGTTATATCGAACTTGCTTTGATCCGCCGGAGTGCGCAGCCCTGCCCCCCCGGAGCACTGCTTTACCGCGTTATATTCGAATTTGTGTTATATCAGGTTGCGTTATATCGGGGTAGAGGTGTATAATACGTTGGAGGGTTTCATACTTTTAATTTAATCTCTTTCACTTGCTTCTCCTGTATCTTTTTGTTCTTTGGTCTCATCAGACCTCTCTAGTTAAGCATGCTTGGTCCTGGTCAGTTTTTGGATGGGTGCTGAAGTACAGTGTGTTGTCAATGCAACAAATGGCACTCTTTCCTCTGAGTTAAAACCAGCCCCTCAACATGGTGTTAGGAGTTGTGCTGTTGAAAGTGAGGTCTTTCAGATGACGCAAAACTGTGGTCCTGACAGGTCAAATGCTGCAAAAATAACTTTGAACTGTCATTCAGTTAAAAACTGTTACTTCACTTTGATAGTATTTGTGGGCCCATTTAGTTGCTTTTTATGAGCATTCATGCCACTGAAATTTTATTCACAAGAATCTTCACAAAGATAGTATTGCAAAGACTTGTGCAAATAGATATTTGCACATGTTTTTACACTTGAAGTGTTTGCTGAGCAGTGTTGAAAGGTCTGAGTGTGTTTGGGAGGCATCCAATTAAGGAAAGAGAAATATTAGCAGGTTATCAACTACACAGTACAAATAGTGAATACTCAAATCAGTAATTGTTGCAAATAGCTCACAGTCATCCATATGTTGAAATATGTTTGCAGAAAGCATTTGTCAAAAAAAAATTGAAAGAAGAAATTTTGTGAAAAATCTAAGTCTGTTCACAGATGATTCACAAACAGAAGATGGAAGTAAACTGGGTCAATAGCTGTAAATAGCAAAGTTTTATCCTTGACCATATGAAAACTCTGCTATTTAAGCCATGCTGGAAGTAGGTGAGTAAGAAGGGAGTCACTGAGCAGAATTCTACTCAGCAGCAAAGCCACCTACAGGTGAGAAAGCTTAAATCAGTGCTTGTCCCCATTTCAAGAGCAATTTGACCCAGCTATTACATGAGCACAGATCACAGCTCTTTTCCTACTCCCATAGAAATTAATGTAGCCCCAGGAGCTAAATATGGCAAACAGTTTCTGCAAAGCCTCAAGCTTAAGCTTTCATTCCTATGTGGAGTCCCCACTTCCAATTGGTCTCTACATCACTGAACTGAAAGCAGGTTAAAGCTCTCGTCTACATGATGCATTAGTCCGCTGCTCCAGAGGAGTATAAACTCTAGGGTACACTAGTATGTCACGTGGACCCTGCTGGCATACACCAAACGTTCCCTATTCATGTAGTTCTGTTTGTTTGAAACAGGACTGCATTAACATGCACAAACGAACTTTTAGTTCATGCCTGCAGGGTCCACATGGGCCAGTTAGACCACAACACACATGCTGGGGCCTAATGCACTACTTAGACAGCCCCAAATCTTTTTTTCAGAGCACCCTTTTCCACAGTAGAAGCAAGACCAATGGCTCTCAGTTGTCCTCTCCACTTTGCACTCCAGCACCACAATCCTTAACCAATTTATGCTGCTGAGTCTGCTGACTTCCCACTATCAATCTCTTAAGGCTGCCATAGTGGCTACTTTACAAGCTACGTTGGGGCACCCTATTCAAAGCCTTTCCCCACCACTTCTTTCTCTTTGTTATAGTTTTACCTTAGGACTAGCCAGTTTCCTTCTTTGAAGGAATTTGCAAGCAGTCAGGTATTCCACTGCCCACGCTCCCTTGCCCGGGTCTCTGGTAGGGTCTTATTGACAGTATCTTCATATTAGCACCTCTTCCAGAATTTGATACTAACCTTTTCCTTGTATTGTAGATCTTTATGTCTATACAAGTTCCCTCCAAATCTGAAAAGAACATTCCATTCCTCCCATACCTATTAGACAGATAAATCAAGTACCTACTTCCTATTTCTTATTTATCTTGCTTTTAGTTACTTTTCCTTTTTAAAGAGCATTTACCACAGACCAAAATTCTGGAAGACCAGTGAAGTCTCATGTTTTTTTCATTCAGATATCTATATAAAAACAATGAGACTTCACTGGTTTTCCAGAATTTTGGTGTATGGTAAATACACACACACACACACACACACACACATTCACACACCCCATTACCTAATTCAGTGTTTCCCAAACTTGGGACGCTGCTTGTGCAGGGAAAGCCTCTGGTGGGCCGGGCCGGTTTGTGTACCTGCCGCGTCCACATGTTCGGCCGATCGCGGCTCCCACTGGCTGCGGTTCGCTGCTCTGGGCCAATGGGAGCTGCTGGAAGCGGCGGCCAGTATGTCCCTCGGCACGTGCCACTTCCAGCATTGGCCTAGAGCAGCAAACCGCGGCCAGTGTGAGCTGCAATCAGCCGGACCTGCAGACGCGGCAGGAACACAAACCGGCCCGGCCCGCCAGGGGCTTTCCCTACACAAGCAGCGTCCCAAGTTTGGGAAACACTGACCTAATCTATCCAGCCAGACACCACAAGGTTTCAGGGAAGATAATGATGGCAGATAACTTGTGCAGCAGATTTAACAACTGGATCCTCCAGCATGAAAGTGCCTTCTCAAATATTTGGCTGACCTTGTCTGTTAAAACACTAAGGAAAGTCTAAAATGCTACTGCCTGATAGTACTCATTTTATGCATGTTAATTCCTGATCAATCACAGACAGATAATGAAGAGATAATAAAATAACCCTGGAGGGGAAGAGGACTAGATTTGTCAAGTCCACCCAACATTGCTGTATTTTTCTTCTCCAATTCCAAATCTACCAGTGCCCATTTTGCATCATCAGTTTCTGAATGGGTAGCTAGAGTGACAAATATGAAACTGGTGTTTATCACAAGCATTCATCAGGAAAGTCCCCCAAATTCTTATTGTGCAATCTTTCCAGCATCTATTCTTTCAGAAGTCTACTTAAGTGACAAGTAGAACACACACTGTCAGCATGAGAAGATCCATTTTGCTAGGAGTATTAAAAAATTCTAATGTGCTTTGCTCTTAGATATACTTGAAGTGATATAATCCATCTTCTTTGTTTTGTTAGAATAAAATCTGCAATGGACCTCATCTTAATAATGAGACAAACCAAAAACCCAGATCTGAACATCCACAAACTTCAGATTCAAAGACATATACCCAAAGTTTGTGAATCAGGCCCACCTTTCAATCAGAGTGTACCTGGAAATCATTTGTGTGAAGCATAAAGTTTAAGATTACAGAATGATTTGCATATTGAAAGATGAACCTGGAAATATCTCACTTATATTGCATTGTAGTCACTACCTCTGCCACTTTGGTTCCAGATTTTAATATCTGTTCTGACAGCCATAGTGAAAAACTGGGTGTAGTCTGACAGCTGTAGATGAGAAATATAGATTTAAGTTCCAATTGACTCAACCGCCTAGGACATGGAAATGAATACACAACACTAAATACTAGGGTTGGTCAAAAAAATTCAAACAAAACATGTTCCCATAGGAAAAATGGGGTTTCATAGATATTAAACTTTTCTGCTAGAAAAGATCAATTTTGGTGGATTATAAAAAAAGAGATATATAAATGACCAGAGTTATCCGGTTCTAAATATTTTCTTGTGCAGTATGACATTACTTGGAAAAATCTATTTCAAAAAGTACAGAATGTGAGTTTTCCTCTTTCAGTGATTCAGCATCAAGGTGGCCCTAGGAGGAAGGTGGGTATGGATTAAATGGTTCTCACTTACTTTAAATTATTCCTATCTGAAACCGTATATATCCTGAAAAAAATTTTTAACTTTTAAGAAGCAGCTTTAACCTCAAAATACCTGGGCCTAATCTGATCTTCCTTACATTGTCTTTATTCTTATAGAAAGCTGACTAACATCAATGGAGTTTCTCCTTATTTTCACCAATGAACATGATTCAGGCTCTTCAGTTCCTGCTGAAGCTTACATATTAGTTGATACATAACTCTAGAATTGCATATCATGCAGAGCAAGGGAAAAGCTGATGGATCCTCTAATATGCTTCTATGCCAACAAGCTCACCCCATGCATGCATACATCTCCAGCTCTGAGCTAATACATATAACAAAGGACATCACAATTCTCCAGCACAAATACAAATTGCAGCAGTTTACTACTCACCATATCAACTGAACAGTACAACACCCCACCCCTTCACCCCCCAAAAAAGTAATCTCAATTTACATTTCACATATGCACTATGTATCAAAATAGCCTTGGGGTATATAATGGAATACTGACCAAAGTAGATAAGAAAAACCAGGGGTTCAAGGTTCATACCATAGCTAATGAGAGCTGAAAGTATATTCTTCTTTTTATTTTAAATTTCAAAGAGTCTGCTGCATGTGTTGCAGTAGTAACTACATAGTACTGGCTCCAAAGACACATGCAGAATCTGGTGAGGTTAAGCAATACATACCACATTTTAAAATACTTATGTATTCCTAAAAAGGGAAGTCTGTCTTCAATACTGCTGCATAGCAAAGATAAAATGTGGGTGTCCTCAACCAGCCACTCTAGTAGTCTTTTCAGACCCCTAAAGTCAGAAACACAGTTTCAACTCTCACCACCTTCCAGGATCCTCTGCTGATCCTGATTTCAGTGGGAATAATCCACCTAGCCCATAGGGGAAACAGGGGGAAATCAGATTCTATGTCCGGGCTCCATCTCCCATAATGCACCTCATGTCATGTGACTCCCCGATGGGTCACTAGCTTGATCCACATTGTATTGTGGGAGATATAGTCTTTCAGGGAGCCCAGCCTGAGGAAAACAATGGGCTACAATTCCCATAAGGCAATGTGCTAAATCAGTTCAATGATTTTTTTTATTTGTTTTTCACTGATTCAGAAAGAAATATTTAGAGTAATTTCAATAAAATGAAATATTCTGATTTGGGTCAAACCAATCCAAAACAATTTTTCCATTTCAGCTTTCCCAATGGAGAGTCAAATTTTCATCAATATAGAAATTTTTCTGTGGAAAATTTTGATTTTGCGAAAGTTGCACTTTCCATCAGAAAGTTATTGCAGTGTAAAATTCCCAACAGCTTTAGTCTCAGCCATTTAAACTAATTGCCACGGGTGGCATTTCTCAGCATTCCTCTTTTTTATGCCTTTTTAGCTTTCAGCTTCCACTTAGCAGAGTTTTCAGCAGAGAGCATTCCATCTTCTATTCAGTTATTATTCCCTTTTCACCTTGCTGCACTTTCCTTCTGCCTATTACGAATACCCTCTTGACAAAAAGAACAGGAGTACTTGTGGCACCTTAGAGACTAACAAATTTATTTGAGCATAAGCTTTCGTGGGCTACATCCCACTTCTTCGGATGCATAGAATGGAACATATATTGAGGAGATATATATACACACACACACATACAGAGAGCATGAACAGGTGGGAGTTGTCTTACCAACTCTGAGAGGCCAATTAAGTAAGAGAAAAAAAACTTTTGAAGTGATAGCTATAGCTATCTTGATTATCACTTCATAAGAATACTCAAAATATTCTCAAAGAAAACTGTAGAGGGAGTATCTGAATTTGGTGTCAGCAGTCAAGATGCCATTGCAGGTGTCTTTGGCCCTGATATCATTGCTGTTGGTTTGAAAATATCCTTTACTGAAACTGAGATGACCAGCTATGACCATAAAGATTTTTGTTCGGTTGTTTTTTTTAAACACGGGCTCCAATCCCTAACTGAATCGTATTCCAGTGTCTAAGGAAGGAAAGACACAATTAATAGGCCTTCTATTCAATATGCCCGTCCCCTGAATACCCACATCTTCTTCTCATTCCCCAGTTTCAAATTATCTGTCTTATCTCCATTTTGTTGTTTCTTAAAATAATAGAAATATTTAACACAAAAAAGAACAGCATGAACAATTACTAAAGTATAAAAAAAGGGAAATAAAAACAAAGGACAAGATCACCAGAGAGGTGATCAAAAGGGAACTAACAAGAAGGAGTCTTTGAATGCCATACTTTTACATTAAAATAGTTATTTCTATTTTGCAAGAAAGACATTTTACAGCATTAAGAAATCTTAATTTCACACACACCACCCCCCAAAAATACATTGATATGTTTAGTGGTTCTTGAACAGCTGGAAAATATCAAAGTATTTTAATATTTAATATTTAAAACTTTATTTCAAAATAAAATGAAAGAACTATGGTCTAACACTTTTATAATACAAGGTATTTTAGCAACTACTAAACCAGTGACCTAGAGTGTGTAGTCTGTATCATTTTCACTCAGCAATGTTTGTTTTACAAACCATTTCAGATTACTGGATCACATAACAAAAAAAAGTACAGCTATTGTAGGCCAAATTCCCCCCCAAAATTCTGTAAACTGATCTGCATATTCAATATTGCAGTCAAATGATATTTGCATATGCAAACTGATTAGAAAATGTTTATTCAATTTTCACATGCAAACACTGACGTGAGTGTGCAAAGATTCAGGTGTGCAAGTTTTAGACATAAGTTTAGAGGCAAGGTAAGACCCCTTTGAAAAAGTGATCCTAATACATTATTTTAATAATTCCAATAAATTATGTACTGTACTTCATTATTTAGAAACAGTGAAACTCTGGCTCCACTAAGCCAATGATAAAACTCCCAGTGGGGCCAAAATGTCAGTCTTTATTCATCAGAATTAATAATATCACAATTACCTCCATATTTTAGGGAACTTCACGTATCTGAAGTATGAGTTTAAATCTGTTCCTCTAATATTCTTACACTTTTAAAATGAAATGTAGATAGATAGATAGATAGATAGATGGATGTTCATAGTGTTTTAATTATTGACAATACTCCTTTTCTGTAATTATGACTACGTTCTTCTGTCCAAGAAAAGAACATAAAGAGCTTTGTTGAGAGAGAAGAGAGAGAGATGAAAAACAACTATTAGCTACATTTCAGCTCCCATAATACTGTGTCATCCTTTCTATTTTGTTTTGTGTTTGAATGTGCAACTTTTGCTTAATTTAATACAGATACACTTTTGTCTTCCTATGAATTCTAGACACATTTAGTTAATATGGTCATAGGAGACCATTCTTGAAACTGCAAGAGGAACAATGCACAGTGCATCCACTCCCCCTCCACCCCGCCCCCCAAGTCATTCCAAAATGCCTCAAAAAGGCTGTTTTTGCTGTATTCCTTTTTCTACCAGGAGCAAGTAGCATCAGAAACCTTATGAAAATGCCAGTTCTAATGAAATTTTCAGACTAGTTTTACAGACTTGAATGGCTTGGATAGTTTAGATATGCATCAGAATTTTGGGGTTCTTATTCAAACCAAATATTCCAATTTATATACTGAGTTAGTTTCCAGTGTTTGACATTCAGTTGCTCAATTACAAACACTTTGTGTGCTATTTTATTGTAACTGGAGTGTCACAGTGACCCTACCCATAGCACCAACGATTCCCATTCCCAAATGAGTCCACCTCTCAAAAAAATTATTTTGGGGCCTGTTCTAATCTAATATTTTGCTGTCATTCTGTCGGATGTCAGCAGTTCTGAATTCTCTCAAGAGCCTTTTGTTCTTTCCTTTGAAGAACCAGGCAATTCCCAGATCTCAGCTGCTCCACCGAAATAGTCTCAAAGAAGTGTCATGCTTTACCTTCCTTAGGGACCAAATGATGAAGTTATATTAATTGATAACACAGGTTTAGGGATCAGATGGCTTGTTTAAGATAATTAATGCTGTTTCCCTTGAGAAACGGTTTTAAAACTGGCCCTAGGATTGGGGACCTATCATTGACTCCCTTTTGATCTCCTATGCCTTAGTTCAGCTGCTGCTAGTGGAAGCTGGGTACATCTCAGGAGGTGCCCAGGGCCGGACCGGTGGATCAGCTGCTAGGTGGATCCCGTCATCCACAGTTGCTAATGTATCTCCCTCCCTCAACCCCCATACACAGAACCACCCATCCCATTGCTTAGTCCAGGCATTCACACTGGGTGTTGAGCTAAAGAGTGAGGCATATTTACATAATGTGAGATATACAGGCATTATGAAAGCAGAAAGGCTGTAAATAAGTGTCAAGTATCAGGGGGTAGCTGTGTTAGTCTATATCCACAAAAACGAGGAGTCCAGTGGCACCTTAAAAACTAACAGATGTATTTGGGCATAAGCTTTCATGGGTAAAAAACCTCACTACTTCAGATGCATGGAGTGAAAGTTTCAGATGCAGGCATTATATAATGACACATGAGGAGAAGGGAGTACCTCACAAGTGGAGAACCAGTGTTGACAGGGCCAATTCGATCAGGGTGGATGTAGTCCACTCCCAATAATAAATGAGGAGGTGTCAATTCCAGGAGAGGCAAAGCTGCTTTAGTCCCACTCCCAGTCCCTATTCAAACCCAAATTAATGGTGTTAAATTTGCAAATGAATTTTAGTTCTGCTGTTTCTCTTTGAAGTCTGTTTCTGACGTTTTTTTCTTCAAGAATAGTTACTTTTAAATCTGTAATAGAATGTCCAGGGAGGTTGAAGTGTTCACCTACTGGCTTTTGTATGTTACCATTCCGGATGTCCGATTTGTGTCCATTTATTCTTTTACGTAGGGACTGTCCGGTTTGGCCAATGTACATGGCAGAGGGGCATTGCTGGCACATGATGGCATATATAACATTAGTAGACGTGCAGGTGAATGAGCCCTTGATGGTGTGGCTGATGTGGTTGGGTCCTCTGATGGTGTTGCTAGAGTAGATATGGGGACAGAGTAGGCAACGAGGTTTGCTACAGGGATTGGTTCCTGGGTTGGTGTTACTGTGGTGTGGTGTGTAGTTGCTGGTGAGTATTTGCTTCAGGTTGGGGGGTTGTCTGAAAGCGAGGACTGGCCTGCCTCCCAAGGTCTGTGAGAATGAGGGATCGTTTTCCAGGATAGGTTGTAGATCGTTGATAATGCAGACATCAGGAATGGTAACATACAAAAGCCAGTAGGTGAACACTTCAACCTCCTTGGACATTCTATAACAGATTTCAAACTAACTATTCTTGAACAAAAAAAGTCAGAAACAGACTTCAAAGAGAAACAGCAGAACTAAAATTCATTTGCAAATTTAACACCATTAATTTGGGCTTGAATAGGGACTGGGAGTGGCTGGCTCATTACAAAAGCAGCTTTGCCTCTCCTGGAATTGACACCTCCTCATCTATTATTGGGAGTGGACTACATCCACCCTGATTGAATTGGCCCTATCAACACTGGTTCTCCACTTGTGAGGTACTCCCTTGTCTTCATGTGTCATTATATAATGCCTGCATCTGTAACTTTCACTCCATGCATCTGAAGAAGTGAGATTTTTTACCCACGAAAGCTTATGCCAAAATAAATCTGTTAGTCTTTAAGGTGCCACCGGACTCCTTGTTGTTTTTGTAAATAAGTGGGCATTTTTTCATATAATTCCATTGAAGTAATCAATATCTCTATCCCATTATCTGGTTTTATATTTATTAAAACTTTATAAGAAGTGTTCTGGTTCTCATGAGTGGTTGGAGACCAAAGCAGGTAAAGCATGAGCAGCTGCATTACAATCTTTCCTGCAGTCCCTCTTCCCCTTCCCCTGCCATGAATGTGTCTCAGTCCTGGACTGGAGGGACCACTTCCGTGAGTCCAATGATAGGTCAGTCTCCATGGCTATCCAATCCTTGGCTTCTCTTTTTGGTGGCCAACAAGGATACTGAATACTGCAATTTTGTTGGTGATATTTGTGATGACGACATCTGTCCAGTGGTAACTGGATGAAACCAGAAACTTCTCCTAATGGCCTCTGTGCAGCCATCTGATAGTAATAACTTTCATTCACTTCAGACTGGGGCTAGATTCAAACTAACAACCTAATAGTGAATTTTAAAAATCTATTTAATAGTCAGACATCTAGTTTAATCTAAGCAACTTCCTTAAATAAACCAATATCTGATTTACTGAGTTTTAATAAATAACAGGTATAAATGGTTACTATAAATAATAACACTGATTATCCTGTGTAATCAAACCTTTCACCTGCTGTGAGATGCACCATATTTATGCAGATCAGCTGTAGGCCTTTCATCCATGAAATTATAGAATGTATAAAGTGATGGGCCATGATATATTTAGTGTATTGAAATTGCTTATTTATAAAAAAAAAAAAAAAACCTATCAACAGGCCACTTCAGAAATTCACTGTAGGGCATTTAGAAATGAATATTTTATATGCCATTTAAAAAGATTATGAGCATTTCTTTGAACAGTAAAATTAATGGCTGATTTGCTGTTTAAAGTCATCCTGTATAGATTCAGGATAACAGCAAATAAACTAATTACTGTATTTGTGTTTTAGTTAGGAATAAAATCATCCGACTAGCTGGTGCTGCAGTTTTCTAAAAATTATATTTGGAAAAATGAAAAAACAGCAAAATTTAAAATGATTCTACTTGTTCATGGAATGATTGTAACAGAAAGGCAGACGGGCATTAAGATCTATATACTTGCTGCTAACTTCTAGCCAGTGGAAATTCCTTAAGGTCATTTAATCTATTTTGTTTTGAGACACATGGGCTGATCTTTGCCCACTCCTGAAAGTAGACTCTAATGACAGCTTTAGGTGTCAATTTTGCCTACCCACTTTAACATGTCACCAGGCTCTACTGCTTCTATTTAAGATAACCATTTTTGTAATTTAGGGAACAATCCTGTCCTGGCAGTAGGAATGACTAGAGGATCTAATAAAGGAATCTAAAACCTGCAAAACTCCCCATGATTTGAAGGTAAAACAGGTTTCTATTAATTTTCATGGACTGAGGGGTGTATGAGAGAGCAATTCATAACTTTTAATAAGCATTACCATCAGTTTATAGATATATCTCAGATTAATGTTATTAATAACTATGGTAAATCTGGAGCAATTCATTTAAAGTACTCCTCAGGGACACAATTTTGTTTTACCTGGTCCTATGATTACACAATTTACCTGCAGCTTGTAGAAAGCGCTTGAAGCAATGGAGAGCTCAAAGTTCAAAGCTAGTGTTCTGGCTTCATTAATGACAGCAAACCTAAATATGAGAAGTTCACCTAAAGCAAAGGTTATCTGAAATTTAACCAAACTATCTGAAACTTCTGAGTCTGCAAAACTGTCTTGACATTTCATAAAAATAGGTTATTTTATGAGACTTCTGATATATCAGTAGTCCAGAAAAGCCTTGTTATTTTGGCACTTCTGCTTCCAGACCCAGCCAGAACCAATGTACACAGGAAAAAAACAACAACAAGGGGGAGTTATCAGAAACGTTTCAAACTTAAAACAAAGTGCAGTTGAGGTTTTGTTCAAGATTTGGGAAAAGGTATAAAATTGTTCTTCTTTTATTCAAACTGGCTTATCTGTCCCAACATAATTTTATTTAAATGATCTTTTCAGATGTCTTTCTGCCTATGTTTACATGGGCTTGGTGTGATTACATTAATGACTAAAACCTATTTTTTCTCCTTTTAATGTTAACAATAATTATACACTTATAGTACAAGTAAAGAACAGCTGTATTTACACATGGCAGAAGGAAAATTCTACATTCATATGTCTTGAACCATTTTTCTATTTTTTCTGCATTTTAGAGCAAGCCAGTATGCTGCTATTATACTTGAATGATGCATATTTTCACAGTGGTGTGACGTTGAACTCCATATGTTTTTTATGAAAATATGCTAATGAGTGTGAATATAATGTAATTGAAATATGCTTCATGCAAAAGGTCTCTTGTAAGGTATCATTACAAAGCTTATAATCTACTGAGTGTGTTCATCCTATTTGTATAAATGTATCATTCTTGTATCTGAAACTAGAAAAATGAAATATAACTCTTAGGTCCTATTGTAATTATGCAAAGTGTGGGCCATTAATGTTGGTTTGGAATCTTGATGGCTCCTATAAACTAGGACAATTGGTTGTAAATGGCTCTGTTTACTTGCAAGTCTTCCTGTGAGTCAGGCCAGGAAGAATGAAGGCTTGGGGTCTCCCAGGACATGTGACCATGTCATCTGGTACTGCAATCCATCTTAAACCTGGTGCTTTTCCATTTAGAAGGAGGGGTGGGGACCCAGAAAGACAAAAGATTCCTGCCTTGTGCCAAAGCTATATAAGGGGGTGGAGGAGAACAAAGGGGGCTGCAGTCATGAGAAATCCCCTAGCTATCCCCTGAGTTGGAACAAGGACTGTACCAGGGGATAGGATTGGGCCCAGACTAGAAATGAGTCTAGTCTGTGAAAGAAGCTTATTGGAACATCTCTGAGGGTGAGATTTACCTGTATTCAGTTTCTTAATGTATTAGACTTAGACTTGCGTGTTTTGTTTTATTTTGCTTAGTAACTTACTTTGTTCTGTCTGTTATTATTTGGAACCACTTAAATCCTACTTTTTATACTTAATAAAATCACTTTTGTTTATTAATTCTCCCAGAGTAATTATAATTAATACCTCCAGCCCTGGAGCACCCACAGAAAAAAATTGGTGGGTGTTCAGCACCCACCGGCAGCTCCCCGTGGCCCTGCCCCGCCCCCCTGCTCCAGCTCACCTCCGCCTCCTCCTGAGCGCCACCGCGTCCTGCTTCTCCCCCCTCCCTCCCAGCGCTTGTGCCGCAACACAACTGATTCACGGGGCAGGGAGGGAGGGGGGAAGAGGGGGAACGTGGCGCGCTGGGGGAAGAGGCAGGGCCGGGGTGGGGATTTGGGGAAGGGATCCAATAGGGGCAGGGAGAGGGCGGAGTTAGGGCAGGGACTTTGGGGATGGGGTTGGAATGGGAGCGGGGCCAGGGAGGGGGATGGGTGGAGTCAGGGTGGGGCCAGGGGCGGGGGGCACAGGCACCCACCGGCGCCGAGAAAGTTTGTGCCTGTGATGGGGTGACCAGAACTGCATGCAGTATTCAAGGTGTGGATGTACCATGGATTTATATAGTGACATTAATATTTTATGTCTTCTTATCTATACTTTTCCTAATAGTTGCTAGGATTGTTAGCTTTTTTTTGACTGCCGTTGCACATTGAGCAGATGTTTTCAGAGAACTATCCATGATGACTCCAAGATCTCTTTGTAGAGTGGTTACAGCTAATTTAGACCCCATCACTGAGTATAGTTGGATTATCGTTTTCTAATATGCATTACTGTACTTTGCACTTAATATTGAATTTCATCTGCCATTTTGTTGCCCAGTCACCCAGTTTTGTGAAATCCATTTATAATTCTTCAAAGTCAGCTTTGGATTTAACTATCTTCAGTAATTTAGTATCACCTGAAAATGTTGCCACCTCACTGTTTATCACCTTTTCCAGATCATTTGAATATTTTGAACAGCACGAGTCCTTAGGGATTTCTGCTATTTATCACTTTCCATTGTGAAAACTGATCATTTATTCCTACCCCTTTGTTTCCTATCTTTTAAGCAGTTACTGATCCATGAGAAGACCTTCCCTCTTATCCCATGACTACTTTGTTTGCTTAAGAGCCTTTGGTATGGGACCTTGTCAAAGGCTTTCTTAAAGTCAGAGAAAATTATATTACCTTTGTCCACGTGCTTGTTGACTCCCCCAAAGAATTCTAATATATTGGTGAGGTATATTTCCTTTTATAAAAGCCATTTTGACTCTTCCCAAATACATCATGATCATTCTGTTTTTTACTATACTAGAAACTATACTATAGTTTCAACTAGTGCTATCAAGCAATTAAAAAAATTAATCACAATTAATCGTGCTGTTAAACAATGAGAGAATACCATTTATTTAAATATTTTTGGATGTTTTCTACATTTTCAAATATATTGATTTCAATTACAACACAGAATACAAAGCGTGCACTGCTCACTTTATATTTATTTTTGATTACATACATTTGCAATGTAAAAACAAAAGAAATAGTATTTTTCAGTTCACCTAACACAAGTACTGTAGTGCAATCTCTTTATTATGAAAGTTGAACTTACAAATGTAGAATTATGTACAAAAAAACCCTGCATTCAAAAATAAAACAATGTAAAACTTTAGAGCCTACAAGTCCCAGCAGTCCTACTTCTTGTTCAGCCAATCGCTCAAACACATTTGTTTACATTTGCAAGAGATAATGCTGCCTGTTTACAATGTCACCTGAAAGTGAGAACAGGTGTTTCAATGGCACTGTTGTAGCCAGTGTTGCAAGATATCTACATGCCAGATGCGCTAAAGATTCATATGTCCCTTCATGCTTCAACCACCATTCCGAGGACATGCGTCCATGCTGATGATGGGTTCTGCTTGATAACTATCCAAAGCAGTGTGGACTGATGCATGTTCATTTTCATCATCTGAGTGAGATGCCACGAGCAGAACATTGATTTTCTTTTTTGGTGGTTCAGGTTCTGTACTTTCTGCATCAGTGTGTTGCTCTTATAAGACTTCTGAAAGCATGCTCCACACCTCATTCCTCTCAAAGTTTGGAAGGCACTTCAGATTCTTAAATCTTGGGTCGAGTGCTGTAGTTATCTTTAGAAATTTCACATTGGTATCTTCTTTGTATTTTGTCAAATTTGCAGTGAAAGTGTTCTTAAAACGAACATGCGCTGGGTCATCATCCGAGACTGCTATAAAATGAAATATATGGCAGAATGCGGGTAAAACAGAGCAGGAGACATACAATTCTCCCCCAAAGTGTTCAGTCACAAATTTAATTAATGCATTATTTTTAACGAGCGTCATCAACATGGAAGCATGTCCTCTGGAATGGTGGCCAAAGCATGAAGAGGCATATGAATCTTTAGCGCATGAGTTAACTGTGATTAATCAACAGCCCTAGTTTCAACCAAATTTGCCTGGTAGTAAAGTTAGGCTTACTGGTCTGTAATGGCCAGGATTGCCTTTGAAGCTTTTTTGAAAATTGGCGTTACATTAGCTATTCTCTAGTCATCTGGTACAGTGGCTGATTTAAGCAATAGGTTACATACAACAATTAGCAATTCTGCAATTTCATATATGAGTTCCTTCAGAACTCTTGAATGAATACCATCTGGTCCTGGTGACTTAGTGTTAAATTTATCAATCTATTTGAAAACCTCCTCTACTGACACCTCAATCTGGGACACTTTCTCAGATTTGTCACCTAAAAAGAATGACTCAAGTCTGGGAATCATCTTCACATCCTTTGCAGTGAAGATCAATGCAACGAATTTATTTAGCTTCTCCACAACAGCTTTGTCTTCCTTGAGATCTCCTTTAGCAGCCTGATAATCCAGTGGCCACTCCAACTGTTTGGCAGGCTTCCTGCTTCTAATGTACTTTAAACAAATGTTGTTACTTTTTCTGTCTTGCTTGTTGCTCTTGAAGTTCTTTTTGGGCTGCCTAGTTATATTTTTATACCTGACCTGTCAGCGTTTATGCTCCTTTCTATTTTCCTCAGTAGGATTTGACTTCCAGTTTTAAAAGAATGCCTTTTTGCCTTCCACCACTTCTTTTACTCTGCTGTTTGCAATGGTGAAAATTTTTTTTTTGGTCCTTTTCCTTTATTATTTGGGGTGTACGTGTAGTTTTAAAATAGTTGCATGCAGCATGCAGGCATTTCTTGCTTGTGACTGTTCCTTTTTATTTTTGTTTAACTAGCTTTCTCATTTTTGTGTCGTTCCCCTTTTTGAAGTTAAATGCTACTGTTGTGGGTTTCTTTTTCCCCCTTCAAGGATGTTAAATTTAATTACATTATGGTTACTATAACTGAACAGTTAAGCTATATTCACCTCTTGGACAAGATCCTGTACTCCACTTAGAACGAAATCAAGAATTGCCTCCCCCCTGTGCATTTAGGCCTAGTTGCTCCAAGAAGTCATTAATGGTGTGAAGAATGCTGGCTTGACAACATCAGAGATTTTTCTCTGACCTAGAGAATAAGCTTCTACAAATTGTTCTAGTGTTCCTCAAACCAATGTTCATTGCCAACTGTTGCGAACCTCTATGAAGCAAATTGGTTGTGCCAGAATGTACCCCTGCATCTACACCCTACACAGTATTGTAATAATCTTTGTACAAAGTATGCCTTGTGAGGTATTATTTTGAAGACTCAATGTTCTGGTCATTATTGTCCTGGTAAAATGTGTGGCATCGTTGTATGTGAAGTGGTGTTAACACATGTTCCAAACTGAGGTTGGCAAATAGGTCTGTCTTAAACAAGGGAATGTCTGCTTTGCTTAATTTGCATTTAAACAGTAAAACAGTTGTCAAGCGCAAAGGAAAACAAAGTAAGCTCACACAGGTGAGGAAAAAAGCAGTAGGGAACATCCTTCCCATTGACTGTCTCCTGGTGCCCACATCGAAATGTTTTACAACAGTGGGAATGAAACTATAGAAAAGGATGGACAAACACTCCAAGTCATCCCCTCTCTCCTCCTGCCCATTGCATTCATGGCACCTGAAGCAACAAAGGAAGCATTCATTGGATTCTGGGAGAAGGAGGGTTTGGTCAGTAAGACGGCTGAAAGCATATGTTGAAAAACATTGCTTGAATCTGATAGTTTATTAAGTTAGGCAGTAGTAGTGTGTTAACTTGTTTTGGGGTTTTTGGGTGGGGGGGGGGGGGTTTGGTAACCATCTATGACTTTCATGCCTCATTACTTATATTCACTTAAAATCTCTCTTTGTGGTTTATTAACTTTTTATTGTTTTATCTAATCTACTGTCTAATCTAGTTATCTAAACTGAAGTGTTTGGGAAAATGCATTTAGGGTGGCAAGTTGTCTGCATACTATTTCTATTAAACAAAAAATGGACTTTATATACACTTGTATTGTCCCAGAGAAGGCTGGGCAGTACAGGAGTTACATCTCTGGGGTGAAAAATTTAAGACTGGGGATGTGTTGGGGTCAGCCTGTATTATAACCAAGGCTGGCGAGAACCCAAGTGTAACCCAAGCATTTCTGGCAGGCTGCAGTTTCACACGAACACTCAGGATGTGGCTTGCATGCTGGAAGGCTGTTTGCTTAAGGAGTTCCCATGTGGACTGCTCACAATGCTTCGTAAGGCACCCAAGGTTCCAGGGCAAGGGTGGCAAAGCTGCTCATTAGCCTAGATTGTTCCCAGGAATGTCACACTGCTGATGTCAAGTTCCAAGAGGAAAAGTGCCTACCTCATAAATGCACACAGTGCACACTATAGCACCATTGCAGCTGGGAGATGAAGAAATGAGAGGGCATGGAGACTAGTCTATTCACACCCTAGGTGGTTGTTAACTGCTATCCCCAAAACTGTTTGCTCTTATAGAAACAGATGAAATGTATGATACATGAGCTCAGTAGCAGCAGCAGTCCATGTCCAGGCTATTCAATGTGCTCTGTCCCTGTCCTGGTTTCTGATTCTTGATTCTAACCCTTGCCTATGCCTCCTGGCTGTGATTCCAGTTAACCCTTTGGCTTTGGCTTCAGACTCCTGGCTATGTCTTGACTGGCTGATTTCTGCTTACCCTCTTTGGTTTAGGCTTCTGACTCCTGGCTCTGACCTTTGATTTTACTTCAGGACCCCACCCTCACTGGATTCAGCTCTAACTGGTAGGCTGGACTATTCCAACTATGAGGCTAGACCACTCCTATTCAATTGCTGAGAGAACCTCTCTGAATTAATTATTCTAAAGATAAATTTTCATCAGAGGTCCTCCAGATTTACAACAGTAACTCCACTAACTTCAGTGGAATAATTACGCTCTCAAACAGTGATAGTGGTTGCATAAAACCTAAATGGAAAAGAATTAAGCAGATGAAGAAAATAAAAGGAAAACTGCTACATATTATGGGGAAAGAATAAGCTGGGGTGGGTTGGAAGAAGAACTTGGTTTTAGGCGCTGTCTTTTTTTTTTTAACTACTACCTTAGGCATTGCTTTTGTTCAGTTTTCATAGATATAGTAAATCTGATTGATCATTGCCATGTTGTCACCCTATTGGTTATTAGAGGGATGCATTCAGGATCCCCCAAGTTAAAAATTATGCCACCAAGTTAAAGATCTGGTTAAGACACTATTGCTGACTCTGATCAAGTTCATTCTCTCTGGATAAGTTTAACTATCCCCCTTAGAGATAACTTATCCCTGGGTTTTGTAAAACAAGTTTTAAAGAGCAATTTTTTGTCATTTGAGATGAACCAGTTTGCACCAAGTTCAGGCATTTTCCAAACATTTCTTGGGGGAGCATGTCCTCTGACAGCTGTAAAAAGGTCAACTCCCAGATATCCATTTCTAAATTGAATAATGTATACTTATGCCATATACACATTTTCCTCCAAAAAAATGTTTGCTGGTCAAGTGATGTTGCACCACTTGGTTGAGGAAAATAAATGGATTTTACGCACCCTCACGTCTCTTTTCTATTAATGCAGTTTACCCCTGTACAGAGGGACAGCAGAAGGGCCTATTCACCCCTTAAACTCCACTTATGCCTGGTTTATAGACTTTAAATGAGACGTACGTGGTGCATCGGCCTTTGTGCTAGTCCTCTGCCCTGAGATTAATTTCATCCTGTATGTGCACCTCTTACATGGGGTTTATCACAGAGTAAGGAAGAAGATGTGGAGGGGAGGGGGTCTTTTTATAGTGGCAGAATATCGCCAGACTTTTTCTGTCATTCTTAGCAACACCTGTGTATCTGTCAGGCCAGAATGGCTATACAACTATAAGGATGTTTCTGTCAGCATTAATGAATGCACCTGGTTAATTATGTTAAATACATTAGAAACAAATTTTGCTTTCCAGCAATAGTGCAGCAGCAAGAACATGAAAAGGGACAGCAAGCCAGTGGTCCTTGAAAATAATGAATAAACCTTTGTGACCAGGTGCCTGGGATGGACCATCCTGAGAATGCCACATTTAGGGCAGACTCCAAGAAATGGGGCAGGCAATCCCCCAAAACTGGTAATTTATTCTATAAATTAGATTCACCAAGCCAGTAACAAGAGAGCTTCTGCAGCACCACACTGGTTAACCAGAAGCCAAACGCTGTCCTCTTTAGGCATTCCAGGCCTTGGCTCCCATCCAGGCAAACAGGTATAATATAGTGAAGGGGTATTGAAAACCTAATTCACCGTATGTTAAGATCTTACTAATCCCAAAGGATCAGACAGACACTTATCCTCACGTCAACATAAATCTCAGATCTTACCCAAACTTCACTGTCAGCCAATCCTTAGTAAGCCAACTAAAGATTAATAAAAGAAGAGTTATAAATGGTTAATAGATCATATACATACAAATGATTGTAAAGTCTTTATATCAGGTTTGTAGCAGTGATGGAATAGACTGCTGACTTGCAAAAGTCTCTATAGTAATTTTCAAAAGATTGGAGTGTCCTCAGTCCATAGTTCGAAATACTCCTTTTAGTTGTAAATCCACAATCCAGACAATTAGATCAGGAAAGAGGCAACATGGAGGTGTCTTATATCCTTTGCCACATGGATGGAAATTTACTGTCCCAAACAAAGCCCACAGCCCCTGTGCATGGATTACAGTACTTTGCTGCTGTTACTACAGGGCTTATAAATGGTGATCTGTTGGCTCTTCTGGCCAATCAGAGAGAGCAGTCATTTAGTGAGGACCAGCCAAGCTCAATGGGGATGCGAGGTAACCAAGTCTGGAGACAGATGAGTTCCTGACGCTCCAAATGGGACAAATTCTTCTTACATTGATTAGCACTTTACTCCATGAGTAGACCCACTGAAAACAATGAGACTATTCAGGGAATGCATGCAAGGGTGGCAAAATCTGGTCCTATATAAGGTTTGCAGGGGCCACGTATTTGTGTGAGATGAATTTTATGGATACCAATATTCTAGATACTACTGGGAAGATTGCCAGTCAAATACAGCTTGCTGTTTATTCATTACCACTGGGTGAGAGAACGTCTCTCAATTCATCTCATCATTGCCTCTCCAACTTCCATGTCACAATTAACTAAGCCCATTCTCTGTGTTGTCAGGTGGGCTTTTCAAGCTCCCAGGCCTCCAGAAATAATGTAGTCATTAAAAGTAGGCAAACGATGTGGGTGCAGAAGTATTTATGACTTTCTTCTGGCAATACACTTACTGTAGAAGAATAAAATGAGCACTGATAAGAAGCTGACAGATTATAAATCCACCAAAGTGCACAATCAGAAAATGCAGTGAGGGTGCCAATAATCTGCAGTTTTGTTTAAATGTAGGATGAGCAAAGGGGGAATTTGTTTCACTATTTAAATCATTGCAACGAAAGTTAGCTTAAGTAAAGACATTTTAAAGAAGAGCATTCATGGGTGTTGTCATCATTTTGGCATGACAAAATAATGTAATGACTTCATGTTCTAGTTTTTATAGGCTCCCCTTAGGGTGTTAAACAGTATATCTAAAATTCACAGCCAGTTTCCCTGACTAAATTCACATGGTGTCTGATCCTAATTCGTGTCTTCTATGCTGCAGAGAGAAGGATATAGGTGGAGACTTAAAGTGAAATTGCAGTTATTCATTTTTTACGACACTTCAGATGATTCAATATGTAGTAAATATGTTGGCCCCAAATCTCCATTAGCAGAGAGGGGCAGTTGCAAGGAGCTGTCTCCAGCTCCCTGATTCAGGGGCTCCCAGCCAGAGTGCATGTTCCCTTATATCAGTGGATGATTGTATATAGAAGAGTTCAGTTACATCACACATACCCTTGCACCCTCAGCATGCGCCCAGCCTGCTCCCACCATGCCCCCTTTTCCCTATCTCTCCAGGGAGGGGGAATTGGCTGTGACACTAAGCACCCTGTATTCCCACCGCACACACTACTCATAGAATCATAGAAGATTGGGGTTGGAAGAGACCTCAGGATGTCATCTAGTCCAACCCTGTGCTCAAAGCAGGACCAACCCCAACTAAATCATCCCAGTCAGGGCTTTGTCAAGCCAGGCCTTAAAAACCTCTAAGGATGGAGATTACACCACCTCCCTAGATAACCCATTCCAGTGCTTCACCACCCTCCTAGTGAAACAGTTTTTCCTAATATCCAATTTAGACCTCCCCCACTGCAACTTGAGACCATTGCTCCTTGTTCTGTCATCTGCCACCACTGAGAACAGCCTCACTCCATCCTCTTTGGAACCCCCCCTTAAGGTAGTTGAAGGCTGCTATCAAATTCCCCCTCACTCTTCTTTTCTGCAGACTAAATAAGCCCAGTTCCCTCAATCTCTCCTCATAAGTCATGTGCCCCAGCCCCCTAATCATTTTCGTTGCCCTCCACTGGACTCTCTCCAATTTGTCCACATCCTTTCTGTAGTGGGGGGCCCAAAACTGGACACAATACTCCAGGTGTGGCCTCACCAGTGCTGAATAGAGTGGAACAATCACTTCCCTCGATCTGCTGGCAATGCTCTTACTAATGCAGCCCAATATGCCGTTAGTATTCTTGGCAACAAGGGCACACAGTTGACTTATGTCCAGCTTCTCATCCACTGTACTCCCCAGGTCCTTTTCTGCAGAACTGCCACTTAGCCAGTCAGTCCCCAGCCTGTAGCAGTGCATGGGATTCTTCCATCCTAAGTGCAGGATTATGCACTTGTCTTTGTGGAACCTCATCAGATTTATTTTGGCCCAATCCTCCAATTTATCTAGGTCACTCTAGACCCTAACCCTACCCTCCAGCGTATCTTCCTCTCCCCCCAGCTTTCTGTCATCTGCGAACTTGTTGAGGGTGCAATCCATTCCATCATCCAGATCATTAATGAAGATGTTGAACAAAACCAGCCCCAGGACCGACCCCTGGGGCACTCCGCTTGATACTGACTGCCAACTAGACATTGAGCAGTTGATCACTATCCATTGAGCCAGATGATCTAGCCAGCTTTCTATCCATCTTATAGTCCGTTCATCCAATCCATACATCTTTAACTTGCTAGCAAGAATACTGTGGGAGACCGTATCAAAAGCTTTGCTAAATCAAAGTATATCATGTCCACCACTTTCCCCATATCCACAGAGCCAGTTAGCTCATCATAGAAGGCAATCAGGTTGGTCAGGCATGACTTGCCCTTGGTGAATCCATGTTGACTGTTCCTGATCACCTTCCTCTCCTTCAACTGCTTCAAAATGGTTTCCTTGAGGACGTGCTCCATGATTTTTCCAAGGACTGAGGTGAGGCTGACTGGTCTATAGTTCCCCAGATTCTCCTTCTTCCCTTTTTTAAAGATGGGCACTATATTTGCCTTTTTCCAATCTTCCAGGATCTCCCCCGATCACCACAAGTTTTCAAGGATAATGGCCAGTGGCTCTGCAATCACATCATCCAACTCCCTCAGCACCCTTGAATGCATTGCATCCGGCCCCATGGACTTGTGCATGTCAGCTTTTCTAAATAGTCCTTAACCTGTTCTTTCACCGCTGAGGGCTGCTCACCTCCTCCCCATACTGTGCTGCCCAGTGCAGCAGTCTGGGAGCTGACCTTGTCTGTGAAGACCGAGGCAAAGAAAGCATTGAGTACTTCAGCTTTTTCCACATCATCTGTCACTAGGTTGCCTCCCCAATTCAGTAAGGGTCCCACACTTTCCCTGACCACCTTCTTGTTGCTAACATACCTGTAGAAACCCTTCTTGTTACCTTTCACATCCCTTGCTAGCTGCAACTCCAATTGTGCCTTGGCCTTCCTGATTACACCCCTGCATGCTCGAGCAATATTTTTCTACTCCTCACAAGTCATCTGTCCAAGTTTCCTCCTGCCATACCTGCTATTCTTTTTGCACATCAGGATGGTTTGTTCCTGCGCCCTCAATAAGGCTTCTTTAAAATACAGCCAGATCTGCTGGACTCCTTTCCCCCTCATATTAGCCTCCCAGTGGCTCCTGCCCATCAGTTCCCTGAGGGAGTGAAGTCTGCTTTTGTGAAGCCCGCTTTTGTGAAGCCCCATGTCTTTATTCTGCTGCTCTCCTTTCTTCCTTTTGTCAGGATCCTGAACTCGACTATCACATGGTCACTGCTGCCCAGGTTGCCACCCACTACTACTTCCCCTACCAATTCTTCCCTGTTTGTGAGCAGAAGGTCAAGAGAAGCATGGCCCCTAGTTGGTTCCTCCAGCACGTGCACCAGGAAGTTGTCCCCAACACTCTCCAAAACATTCCTGGATTGTCTGTGCACTGCTGTATTACTCTCCCAGAAGATGTCAGAGTGATTGAAATCCCTCATGAGAACCAGGGATCTGGAAACTTCTGTTAGTTGTCCGAAGAAAGCCTCATCTACCTCGTCCTCCTGGTCTGGTGGTCTATAGCAGATGCCCACCACGACATCCCCTTTGTTGCTCTTGCCTCTAATATAAACCCAAAGACTCTCAACAGGCTTTTTCTCCAGATTTATACTGGAGCTCTGAGCAATCATACTGTTCTCTTACATACAGTGCAATATTGTTATAATCTTTTACAATATATGCCTTGAGGTATCATTTGAAAACTAACTCACTGATCATTAATATTCTTGCATGATGTGTATTAAGAATTATAAATATATGCTGGAATTATGTATAAAGTATGTATGTGTAAACCAGGTATGCTGGGAGAGTTGTTAAACAGGTCTATCCCTAACAAAGGAATGTGTGTTTACTGCTTATATGTAAAGTGACGTAAACAGGACCATCAATTTAACAGGGGGAAGGGATGTCAGGAAACAGAACAATTTTCAATTTCAGCTAACAAGTAGGGGGAAGAAAGAACATGGACTCCACCACCAGACTCCATGTCACCTTCCTCACACCTTGAATGAACTTTACTTTGGAGAGTGACCCTCAGAAGAATCAATTTCAAAGGTGTATTCATCTATGGAGACAGGGGGAGAGGAGAAGCTGAGGCTACGTCTTCACTACGGGGGGGGGTCGATTTAAGATACGCAAATTCAGCTACGTGAATAGCGTAGCTGAATTCGACGTATTGCAGCCGACTTACCCCGCTGTAGGGACGGTGGCAAAATCGACCTCTGCGGGTTCCCGTCGACGGCGCTTACTCCCACCTTCGCTGGTGGAGTAAGAGCGTCGATTCGGGGATCGATTGTCGTGTCCCGACGGGACTCGATAAATCGATCCCCGAGAGGTTGATTTCTACCCGCCGATTCAGGCGGGTCGTGTAGACCTAGCCTGAATCTCAAGTGATAAGTAATTGAATCAACAGATTTTGTATAATATTACTGTATTATAAAAGTGAATAGTGTGAGGTCTTTTCTGAAAGCTAATAGCACGCTGGTAATACACTGGACCCTTGATAGAACACAGGATTTGGGATCCATGTGCGGTAACATGTTAATGCAGGGACTGTGTTATAGTGGGGACTGCGTTAAAATGAATTGCAATTAAAGTAGAGATCCATGGCTGCAACTGCGTTATATGCAAATTCGCACATTCTAGTAAGGGTCCGGTGTATTGTGAAATGTATATATTAACACTATATGAAGAAATATGGATACCTAATGATATGTTTTAAAGTCTGTGGACAAATTGGGAGAAACAGGTTCCCTCCCAGACAGGAGAGATGGCTGTGATTTATCTGTTTCCTATGTAAATTAAACATGATGGAATCATAGAATATCAGGGTTGGAAGGGACCTCAGGAGGTCATCTAGTCCAACCCCTGGCTCAAAGCAGGACTAATCCCCAGACAGATTTTTACCCCAGATCCCTAAACAGCCCCCTCAAGGATTGAACTCACAAGCTTGGGTTTAGCAGGCCAATGCTCAAACTACTGAGCTATCCCTCCCCCAAATACTGATTTTGCCCCAGATCCCTAAGTGGCCCCCTCAAGGATTGAACTCACAACCCTGGGGTTAGCAGGCCAATGCTCAAACCACTGAGCTATCCATCCCCCAAATCAAAACAATGGAAGCCCTATTTACATACACAGGGATGGGAAGCCCACAGGAAGGGAAAAGTAGCATGAGATTATCCTGCATCTTGAAACAACGTCATTGAACTTTGGAAGATATAAACAACAGAAGCCATCTTTGGCATCCAACACTAGATAGACACAAGAGCCCAGAGCTCCTGCAAGCTGAGAAAGATGGATCTTTCAACCAAAGGAGTGGGGTTTGAAGTCTCTGGAACTTGATACAAGTGAGAAGTCTGCTTAAGCAAAGATCTTTCACCTAGGAAGACAAGGGAAACCAGTCCCTTGTGCTTTTGTGGAAGGTCTTGATTGAGAGAAAGTCAGCCATGGCTAGAAAAAGGAAGACTGGGGAGAGAAACCATCTTGAACAAAGCCTGTATCTTGCTAGGTTAAGTTTTAGATTTTTAGATGCCTGTTTACACTTTAATTTGCTTGTAACTCTAACTTTATTCCTTTTGCTTGACATCACTTAAATTTATTAATAGGACATAGATTGCTTTATCTTTATTATAAACCATCTCAGTGCTGTGTTTAAATGGAAGGGTGCGTTTAACCCAGTTAAGTTAATAAGCTGTGATGTGGTTTGGGGTCTTTCTAGAAAGAAACTATATTATTTCTCTGAAGTGTCCAAGAGAGGGCTGGATATTACAGAGCATGCAGTTTGGGGAAAATTTGGAACTTGGAGTGTGTTGGGGTCACCCTGAAAGTAGTAACTAATGCTTATGGAAACCAGAGTGGGGCTGTAGACAGGATGCTGGGGCCAGAGCTGTTGAACCAGGGCTGACAAGCACAGAGACACTCACAGTGTGACCTGCATGCTTATAGGATGGCTGCTGCTGTAGCTTCCAACCTGGATGCTCACAAAGCATCGGAGGCACCGAGGGTTGCAGGGCAAGTGGTGACAATCCCTTACTGGTCTGGATTGCACCCAGAACCCCATGACAATCTCTATAAGCTCTACACCAGCAGAGATTCCCCTACAGATGAGCAATTATCTGTGTGGAATCTCTGGCCAACTTGTGGCCTTACCAAAAAAGGTGATCCTCTATATAAGCATGCAGTATATATGCATATACAAGTTTATACATAGAAAGAGTATTGTGGTGCAGACTGGCATAAATACTTTATTGGCAGGTGTTTGAGATGGTAACATTACTCATGAGTAGGGAGTTCACACACAAGTTATGCAGGGCCCTCCGACCAGTAAGAAAAATCCTATTATTGTGTGGCTCTGTCCCCATCTCGTGGCTAGACCATCTGTAGAGTATTGTGTCTGTGCAACTTTCACACTAACAGAGCTAGGTCTTTTAACCCAGGCGGTATAAGCTCCTGCCTTTAGATCTAGAGATCTGGGGTTCAGTCCCAATGACACATCCAGAGCATATTACAATGATATCACTTTTCTTTTTAAATGGCAGCTGTTTGAAGGTGTTTCAAGATTTAGAATGTTAAAAGTAGCTCTTAAGGAAAAGGATTAATAGGCAGGTGAAGTTGTCAAAGGTGCATAATAAATGTAATTTATCTTGTGGCTCTATTACACGAATCACAACCACATATGGTATCTAATCTAATAATTTATACATATTTCTGAAGATTGCATGATATATTTATATGCAAAAGCACACTTTTTTAAAGAAAACTATTTCAGTCTCTGAAACTTTGAAAGCTCTGATATTTGATTGTACTTGCAGGCAAACAGAGGGGAATATGCTTTCTTGATATTCCAAATAAAAGCTTCTTTTCTTAAGAAAGATGAAATTAACAATGAAGTTTAAAACTGCAACTTCATCTTCAACTTTCATTCTATATGGAGAAAGAGGGACTTAATGATTTATATTGAAAAGAAGTCATTAGGTCAATTTTAAGTTTTCAAACTTGGAACAGAATTATTCGGTTAAATACTGCACAAAGATTGTAGATCCACATTATGTATTTCAGGGATCGGCAACCTTTGACACACGGTTCGCCATGGTAAGCACCCTGGCGGGCCATGCCAGTTTGTTTACCTGCCGCGTCTGCAGGTTCGGCCGATTGCAGCTCCCACTGGCCGCGGTTCACCGCTCCAGGCCAATGGGGGCGGCGGGAAGCGGCGGCCAACACATCCCTCAGCCCACGCCGCTTCCTGTAGCCCCCGTTGGCCTGGAGCCAGTGGGAGCCGCGATCAGCCGAACCTGCGGACGCGGCAGGTAAACAAACTGGCCTGGGCCACCAGGTGCTTACCCTGGCAGGCCACGTGCCAAAGGTTGCCAACCCCTGATGTATTTTTTGTAAAACATTTACCTTGAAATTTTTAACTCATTGCACAGTGAGGTTCTCTAATGCAATATGCTGCTTAATAGTGCCATATTTCTACACAACACAAACTTGTATTATTAACCTTATGACTAAAGATAAGGAATTTAGGGAGTCTCAGAATCACCCTGCATAGGTTTAATTGTTTGGATTGGGGGGTGGGGCAGGGAGGACAGGATATAGAAGGTATAACAATCCCAGGTACCATTTGCACTATTTAATGGTCAGGGGGCAACAATCTCATGTCTGTTCAATACTGCCGTGTGAAATGAAGTTGAACTTAGTCCAATGCCTACTGGAGAAGTATTTTTCCCCAAACAATCATCATCATAATTGGCAGTGAGGGTGTTTGGCTGTTGGTGTTGTCAGCAGAAAGGCCAAAGACTGAGTAGGAGCAGAGATTGAATTCTCTCATTTACAGAGATGGGGCCTTTCAAGATCAGTCTTACAGGATATTGGTGAGGCAGTGTAGAGAAGCTTGCTGCCTGTCCAGTAGCTAGTCTGTGAAGAAACAGATTACTTTAATCTCCAATGCCATCAATCTGACACCTTTTGAGGCGAAACTATGGCTTTAAGAAACACTGCATTTATTGCAAATGCCCTTAGCCAAACCTCAGGTTGAATTTACCGTACAAAAACAAAATAGTCTTTTTTAGAAGAGAACAGACAAATTGTTCCAATCTCCAAAACTAAAACCCCTTCCAACTCACTGTTACACCACAAAATCCTATATGCTCAACCCATCCTCACATCCAGGTAGCCTGAGAGAATGTTTAAGCTTTGAAGAGTGATCTGGAGGTCACTAAATAAGGACTCTGGTAAACCAAAGAACGTGGAAGCACATTCCAAAATCAAAGATCCACCACTAAGAACACCTGCCATCATTCCCCTCCTTTTTAAACCCAGACTGATCAGAACAGATGTGATATGGCACTGAGGTAGCCAAGACCCAAACCAGGTAGGAATTTTAAAAATCAAACACTTTAAATTTCACCTAGAAGTCATTTAGAAGTCAATGCAGATCACAGTTCATGTGTGCAGCAGGAACTCCATAGTAAACACTACTTAAATCTGTAGCTCATTCTGCACTAGCTGTAATTTCTGAATGGTTTTTTTTAAGGTGTGGCACCATGTTGAACTACTACAAGGAGTACTATCTGGAAGTGAAATAGGCTTGCATAACATCTGAAAGAAAAAAGTCAGAACCTTCTTACCAAGCAAACATTAAAACTATTGACAACCACTTACACCTGCCCACCCAGGAGCAGCTGGAACAACTCCCTGAGTAAGAAATGGAAAGTAAACCTGAGTAAGAAATGGAGTCATTTGGCACCACTATATTGGTGGCCCCATGTGACAGGGTACACCATTCACTGCTGGTCTAGCAACTCCTCCAGGTAACTCTGGGATTAGCTCTTGAGGTCAACACCCCCTTCCACAGCTTGCATGCCATTGTTGTGTCTTTCTCACAGGCCTGCAGCTCCTCTCTCATCCCAGGAACCACAGAGTCCTCTTCATTACCCAGCCTTCCATCCGGGTCACTCAGCATTCCCCCCTTCCATGGTAGTAAAGTCCCTTCACTCTAGCAGTCCTAGGCAGTTTTCCCTCTCATTGTCCCATACTGCCACTCCCTCAGTGGCTGGTAGCGGAACACAGGCCCACCCTCTACTGTGGGTTCCAGTCCAGGGACCCTCAGCTCAGCAGTTCTGGGCCTTCCTCTATCAGCCCTCACTGCACCTTCCCTGGACTGGTTCCTAGCACACCTGGCTCCCCTTCTCCTTCTGAGTGTACCAGCTCCAAGACCTTCCTCCCTCTTCCCACATAGTGATTCTTTCCTGTAACCTTTCCCAGAGGCCCCCATCTAATCCCAGCTACCTGGCTTTATATAGGCCCCACCTGTTTCTGCACAGCTAAACCTGCTTCCAGTTAGTTCCCTGATCCCTGGCTCGTCCTCCAGGTGCAGCTTGTGGAGATAATTGGCCTACCTGGCCACCTTAATCCCTTTCAGCCCTGTGTGGAGTGGTCACCACATCACACACCAATATATTTTTTTCTCATTTCTTTGTTACTTCCCCACTTTATCAAACATTATTTCATTGTAATCTGGATTTAGCCTGAGACAAGTATCCCCCATGCAGATCCCAATTTGTATCAGACACTAAGTTGCTCAGTTGCATAGGAAAAGTCAGATGAGATGGAAACATAGAACAGAGCGTCACCCATGTATTAAAGACACTACAGTTTATATACTGCCCCACACAGATAGATTTAACAGGAGTGGTCCCAGAATTGAACCTTGTGGAACCCAGCATAGGAGTGATCTTGGGACAGTGGAATAAATGCCCCGAATTACATCTGACAAAGCATCAAGTGGTCCATGTAAGAATGATTCATCTACCCTGCTATAGAGACAGCAGGCTATCAACAACAAAGGCAGCTAACAGATCCAAGAGGATCAGCATGGTGAACTTTGTCCATTGCCAAGGGCAGATCATCAACCAATACAACGAGCACACTCTCTGCTATAAGGCTTTAAATCAAACTGATTGGAGTTCAAAAAGACCTGAAGACCCAACATGCTGTTGTCTGACTGCAATCTTCTAGATAATATTCCCAGAAAAAGGAAAAATTGAGCCAGTGAGACAATGAGAAACTGTCAGCATGAAAACTGGTTTCTTTAGTAAAGGTCTAACAATTGCTGTTTAAAGAGAAGTTGTCAGCCTGTTCTCCATGAGGGAGTTGTTGATAGGCAACTCCAAAGAAGGCACCAACACTTGCCAATTGGCCTTCACCAGTCAAGAGGGGGTATGGATCTAATTCACATGTTGCAGCACACACTTCTCCAGTATCTCTAGGACATCAGTGAACACCAGTGGCTGAAGTTCCAGAACAGAAGCCTAAGGTGTCAGACAGCTCAGTCAGAGTCAAAGTGGCCTTGTTAGCAAAACAAAAGCAATATTACACAGCAAGAAACATTTAACTCTGTCACTGGTTGAAAACAATAATGCATTAGCCAAATTGTTTACCACCCAGAAGTGATCATGGCTGCTACAGTGGAGATACAGGAATGCTTTCTCTCATCCTGCACTGCTATTCAAGCATTCACCTCAGTCAGTCTGACTTGGAATGAAAATTCTGTTACCTACTATGTAATCATCTTCCCTGCCACTTTGTAAGTTGCATTCATCTGAATACCATGGTGACTTGTGAATTTGGCTCCTAAACACTTGCTTTTCCAGCTTCACTATATTGATAATCGAGGACAACAGATTACCAAGTCCAAGCCAACCATTGAATGGCCTAGTGGCAATGCAATATTCTTCCTTAGAGCCCTCTTTTTACCAGTTACTCCTCTAAGTGACCTTGGAATACATTTATTTTTACAAAGCAGCTGTAAGTAGTAATAGTATACCATGCATGCTTGTATCATAACTTAAGTACACCTATAAATATTTACATGTTCAACACACATACCGTTGTCTCTACAATGTGATGAATCATTTAAAACAAATCAGTACTCACAAAAATATGGTTTCTTAAAAACAATATTGTAGAAAATGCAACTTGTAGAACAATAACTTTAAATAGTAAAAAAAAGTCATTTAAGAGGGATCCGTTGTGTTATGAAATACGTTTTGCTTTAGTATGCACAAATGATATTAATTGAATGGAGTTTTAAACAGGCCTACATTCTATTGTATTTTACCTTCAGGTAGAATAGGAATTTATTCTTCCTAATGAGCTGTGTTCTATTCATTTATATAAGATTCATTTTTATTGTGTATAGGGCTTTTTTTCCTCTTTAGAAAATGCATTTATTTAACAAGTCTTTTCTTTTCTGAGGCATTCTGTTAACTGAATAAGATAATGTCTGAATCACTTATAGTTGCTAACAAATTGTAAGAAATATATAATGTTTTCAGTGAGTCTTTTTAAGTAAGCTATCTCACGCCCTAGCGCAGGATTGTCCCCTCTGGTGTGCTCCATCTTGTGCTGTAATGCTATCTGATTAATGTTTAGTTAGTGACACTACAGGAAAAAGATATCATAATATCAATGAATCCTCATTTAGGCAAGTTCTCGAAATTAGGGATATTTTTCATGTCGCCTTGAATATTTTGTTCCTGAAAACAAAAGACAATTTCTGTAGGTTGAACACTGTCATTTAATATATGCAAATACTTGCTCCATAAAACTGGGCAGTTTAGCCTGCTCCAATGTGCATCTGTACTAAGCTTATTCTGAATTCCACTAGGGTACAGGACTCCCTTACTTTTGCAAATATAACTTTTCTTTGCTTCTGATCTTATCCAGAAAGAATGACTTGCTCCAAAGTTTGGATATGATCCAAACTTCCACAAAGTTCAGGTGCTTTGAGAGCCAGAGGACTGTTTTGGCTTTGGCCCATCTTTAACATTATCTTTTAATGTTAATATTTATTATAATGCAGAACATATACATCACAAATGCCAAAATGAAAGTAAACAGAAGATAATCTGTTTCAGGTACGCAAGTTCATTATAAATTCTATTCAGATCACATCCAAATTTTTTTTTAAAACAGATAAGATGACATTCTATATTAGTGACACTAGTGAGTTACTGTTAGAACTTATAATGAGCAGGCATATTTGCTGAATTTTGAATTCACTCAAACATTGTGGGTTTGAAATAAGTATCAGAACTCTAATATTTAGAGGTATGCATTCCACTAAGCCCTAGCAACTACCAGTTTCTGTCCACTGATGCTAACAGTGCCCCAAATTGGGAGTGCATGCATTCTAAATTGAGGCATGACCCTCCTCTTTTCATAACAATACAGGGGAGAACTCCCTGCTCTGGGTAATAGAGAAGAGATTCCTCTGCACAACCTCATCTTGCTCACTTCCTATAGGAAAGGTGAGATGAGCAATGCCTCTGAGTGGGGTTACTCCTTAGCTTAGTCCATTATGTTGCATCTTTGCCCCACAGCACTCAAAGTATAGCATAATAAGAGGTGTTTCCTGAATCTGCTGCTGCCAGATGGAGAGAGAATGGATTAGAGGAGTGGCAAACCACCAGATCTCTGAAAACACTCTCTTTGGATAGCGGGCCCCAGGCTTGCATACCTTGAAGATAGGGTACCCTCAATGCTCCTGGAAGAGAGCAAAGGAGCAGGGGATCCCACTTGTTTGTGGGGAATGGTGCTTCTCTACTTACTCCTACTGGATGGAAAGAAGATAGAGCTTGGGATTCATAGATTCTGAGGCCAGAAGGGACCATTGTGATCATCTAGTCTGACATCCTGTATAAAACAGGCCACAGAACTTCCTCAAAATAACTCCTTTTGAACTAGAGCATACCCTTCAAAAAAATCCAGTATTGATTTAAAAATTGCCAGTGATGGACACTCCATCACAATCCTTATCAAACCGTTCCAATGGATCTGAGGGCTTGTCTACATGGTGGGGCAATGTGTTGTGATTTCTAAAGTGCACTCATGTGTTGCACATTAATTGGTCCATGTAGACTTTTCTGGTGCACAAAAAAGTTTCCCTACTGCACTTTAATGTAGTATGGTTTCAAACAGCATTCCATTAAAGTGTGCCAGCAAGATTTACATGGACCATATAGCACATTACCCTTCCATGTAGACAAGTCCTTATTTCCACATCCTGTAACAACACCTACTGAAGTTAGTGGATATGTAAGACTGCCAATGTCAGTCTTTTACCAACACTCCTGGGTATAGCACCTTTAATACACACACACTCTTCTGACAGGTGCTAGATCATAAAGGCTAGTAGGAACTTGGACACAAGCCTTCAGTATATTTTTCAAAAGTCTTGGTTTCATAAAGCCTTGGACTCCATGAGGTTCAACCAGACTTAGAACTCTTTTATGTTTTTCCAAGCTCTCTCCTCACACTTCCCTTGCCTCCTCCACCAAGTATACTACACTGCAGGCAGATCCTGGAAAAAATAACAATGTAACAATGGGCAGCAAAAAGCATCAGATCCACCTACTGTCAGTAGAAGAGACCTGGACCTCATCCAGAATTAATATCTAGGCAAGTGCTGCCAGCCAGAAGCATCAGTGAGGTGACCATTAGTCATCACAAAGGATATGTCTGATTAGAAAGAAAGAAACAGAGCATAATGAGTGAATTTCTGTATATGTTGATTTTTGGACATGATGGTATCATTCAGTAATTTACTCCCATTAGTGCTGTGCTTTCCACTAAGAGTGCACGTCATTTTTCTGTCTTCTCTCCTGAGACCTCTCTCTCTCTATATATATTACATACACACTAAAATTTCAAGACAAATTCAGTTATGCATTCCCATAATAAATACCATTAGCCTCTCAGATGTCATTGTTTACTGTGTTTGACAGACACTATATATAAATATGATGAAGTGCGACATTCCATCCACTTCTTCTGCTGTTATGTAGAACTATTGGCTGCATTTTTTCTTTTGCATAACTGTAGCCCTCCTTTCTGGGTCTTTCCTCAAATAGTCTCAGAACAGAAAGTTGTTATCATCTTCAGTGTTCCTGGCAGTCAATGATAACACCAAAAGGCATGACTCTGGGAATGCAGGCTGTTAGGTACGCACGTGCAGTTAGCCAGGGTCCACAGAGTATGAGCAAATATTGTTACATGACACAGAATGACAACTGCTAGTCACAGCTTCCCAAGGGAAATATGGTACTTGATAGAATGTAGCCCTGTTGCCCAAAACTACAATTGTCTCATTGTTTTCTAACCTACAGCACCTCAATGACAGAAGATCAGGATCAGGGCATGGATGTGCTTACGCTTTTTTGCATATACAGTTGGGCAGACGTTGGTTACTGGACTAAAGGCAAAAGTTTGGTGCCAGGTTGAAGGAATGGCTTGTGAGTTTGTGGGATGCCTTTGCATATGAGGCAATATATTAAGTCTTTACAGAGTATTTAGGCTTTGCCACAAGTTTTTGGTGTAGTTCTGCCCCAAGGGCCAGATCCCAGGATCCCTCAACCGTAATAATTTACATTTAATATATGCTTTAAATAGCCTGGGATTCCCAAGCACTCTTACAAATACAAATGTAAACTGATTAGAATTTTAATTGCATACAGAAATGCAGCAATCAATGGGATGAAATGAAAAAGTGCATATGGGCACAGAGCAACCAATTTCGTGCAGGAAGTTAAAACACTACCTTAGCCAATAGAATAGAAACAATTTTAGATCAGCAGAATGTAACTACCCACACTGGGATGTAGTCAGGACTTCAGAATATTGCCTAGCATCCCTACACTGAAGTACCTAAAACTACAAGAGTAGGTGATACTACCCCACAAGTTACAGAGATAAAAGACTACATTTTAAAGTACAAATTGAAATTATAACAGCACTGACAACCCCAAAAATTAAGTCATGAATCAGGGTCCCAAAATCATGAAGTTTTTTTTTTATTAAAATACATTTTGGGTTCTTTTTATTTGCCTTTTGGTTTTTTATTAGCCTTTAGGGTGCACTTCAGATCACATTTTCAAGCCTTTCTCCACAACTGTAAGGACTAGACATTTCTTTAGAAAAACCAAACTAACTAACTAACAAAACAACCCTGAGATTCTCACATAATCACAGGATTCTAGGAACTGGGGGTTTAAATAAAAATACCAAATATGACAAAATTTGTGATAAAATTGTAAGAGTTGGCAACACCTATGCAGCAGGGTGGTCTGCCCCTTTAAAGGCTTGCAATGCCAGCGAGCAACAAGCCCTAGCCTATGGATAAGTCTTCTGCCGCTGCTCAGGGAAAGGTTTGCCTCACCTGCCTCCTCCCTCACCCCCTCACAAAGCTGGTTCCTTACTTGTATCTTGCAGCTTGGAGTCAGGGCCTATCATTAGCTTGATCAGCTGATTCCCAGTACCTGCCTGCTGGGCTTCTCCTTGAGTTGCCCCCTGGCTCTGCAGGCCCTAAGTTGTAGAAGGGCAGTCTGCCCCTTATCAGTTTAAACTTCCTGTCTTCTGATTAACTCTCACTCTCACTCTCTTACTCTACTTCCTTGATTCTTTGACCAGACAAATCATTGTCTGGAGAGGGGCAGAAATTATGGCCTTGCTCCTGGGCTGCCGCCTTACAGAGGAGTTCCCCTGCACAGAAAAGAGTACACGGTGCTGTCCGGCAGGAAACATGGCTGTGCACCTCTAAACTCATCCTAAACTTTGCCGTGTTACCAGACATTCCAAAATGGAAGCCTGAAAATGGACTAAGGGTATCTAGCTCCTTCAAGATGGTAAAGAAAGTATGTTTTTTTACATCCTTTCTCATCATTTCATATTCATTTCATTGAACCTAATTTATGTCAATCTTAATTTTAGCTGTAAAACAAATAATCACCTTGTAGAGTGACTGAAACCTGAGATTGTCCTCTCTCAAGCAACCCCATCCCACTTCTTATCTCATCCACAATAATGAAAAGCTTGAAAACATAAAGAGTCTCTTGTTTACTGGTATCAGACTACTCTTTACTCTGCTTTAGGCAGAGCTGCAGTTAAGCAATCCAGCTATCCACAAATGTCTATTTGGAATGCATCTTCAGTACTAATGGAAAACTTGTCACAAGCAAGTCTGAAATACTAAGAATGGTGAAAAACTGACATTCCTAAAGGTGAATATGAAGACATTTTAGTCAGATTCCACTGTGTCAACCTCTCACTGCTTCAGGTGCTGTCAGTTTTGACAGCATTGGTGATGAACGGGGTGGGTGCTGACAGGGGAAGACAAGGGGCTAGAGGAAAAAAGAGAAATCTTCCAGATTTAAGTCTTGTGATATTACATTTTTGGCTCTGTGAACTCAAGTGTTTAGAACATGTGAATAAATAAACTGCAAGGTGAACTGTAATTCCTATACAGCAAACTCTGCATTACTGTACTCCATTCTGTACATAAAGCTAAGTAATATGCCTAAATTCAAGATAATTATATAGATACTGTAGTGATAGATTAAATATAACTACATGGGTAGATAGACCTTAATTTGGACAGATTACATGTCAGAGTAGCAATAAAGCAAGAATTTAAGAAGAAATATAATATGCTGTTAATTTTAGAATGCAAACGGAAAGAAATTCCTGTAGGATTTACCCATGATAAGCTCATGATACTTTAAGGGTAATCTGCTAATTACTGTAGAAATAAAATCAGACACACTGAATTGCAACTGAAGCAGGGAAATGAACACATGAAATGAACAGATCTACTTCTAGATACAGTCCTGCATTCTTTGCAGCCAAATTTCTATTTAGAGATGGACAGTAGAGCTGTGTGGGAAAAGTTCCTGTCCCACAATAATTTTGAGACTTTGAAACTTTTTCCCTATTCCAACTAGGGACAAAAGGTCGATCTTGAAAAATGTCATGACCAGAATCTGAATTTTTTTTTTGATCATTTCATTCATTTTGAAACATTTTATTTCAGTTTCAGCTTATGTGTACATTTATTAAAATGTCTGAACAAAAAGTTGTTTCCAACTGAAAATCCAAACTTTTCATTTATAAAATTATTGAAACAGGACTTTTGAGCATTTGAAATGTTTGCTTCAAAAATATTTCAAATCAGGAGATTTGTTGAAAGAGACCCTTTCCCACAAATATTTTCTGGTTTGATTAATTGGTATTTTCTGATGAAAAAACTTGTAGTTGGAAAATTCCAAACCACCTGTATTGGACAGGCATAAAAAGCTCAACCAACCTGCCTAATTCAAGTGAACCAAGAATAGGTGGTTTCAGGAAGGTGCTTGGTGCCCACAATTATTACCCCATAATGACCACATCAGCTTAGTTTCATCAGTATTCCACATAGAAACATAAGGTAAGAAGTTATAAGGGCAAACAGTAAGGACGAAAAAAATGTAAGCAGTTGCACTGTAGTGCTTCTGTTTTTCCACTCTCTTTCCATTAGATCTTATGTCCATGTAATCCCCAAACCATTCTGAGGGCTAGTCTACACTACCCGCCCGGATTGGCGGGTAGAAATCGATCTCTCGGGGATCGATTTATCGCGTCTCATCTAGACGGATAAATCGATCCCTGAATCGCAGCGCATACTCCCACCTCGTCAGGAGGAGTAAGCGCTGTCGACGGGGGAGCCGCGGCGGTCAATTTGCCGCCGTCCTCACAGCAGGGTAAGTCGAATAGGATACGTCGAATTCACCTATGCTATTCGCGTAGCTGAATTTGCGTATCTTAAATCGATCCCCCCCTCAGTGTAGACCTAGCCTAAGATGAATAAGTGGTGTTTGCTGTGTTCTACACAAATTGTGTTTGTGCTGCTGATGATGTAAATGGATCATCAGCAGCACAAACACAATTACAGATATCTGGCATGCAAGTATTCAAATATGTATTGTTAGCCAATCAGCTAACAAGTGTTTCTTTGTGTGGGCTCTTTCTAGGTTCTTACAGAAAATTGTCCATTTCTGATGGCACTTATTAGTAATCCTTGACCACAGTTGGTTTGAGGGCTTGAGCTAGCAGCCATAACCTTGACTCTTACAGTGAGAGATGTAAAAATTCAATCTGTTTAGTTTATTAAAAAGAAAATTGAGTGGTGACTTAATTACAGTGTACAAGTATCTTCACTGAGAGAAGGTACTGGATACTAAAGAACTTTTTAATCTTTCAAAGAAAGGCATAACAAGAACCAATAGCTGGAAGCTAAAGCCAGACAAATTCTAATAAGAAATTAGGCACAATTTTTTAATGAAGGATGTGTAACTATTGGAACAAACTACCCAGGGAAAGGGTGGATTCTCCATCTCTTGGTGTCTTCAGATCAAGATGGGATGCCTTTCTTGAAGACATGCTTTAGTCAAACACAAGTTATTGAACTCAGTAAAGGAATAACTGGGTGAATTTTAATGGCATGTAATATCCAGGAGGTCAGACTATATGATCTAATGGCCCATTCTGCCCTTACTATGAATATAATCACTCCTCCCAAATCTGTATTGCCATCATAGCACCTATCCTTTCCCACAAGTGGGAGATGTATTTGTTTTGACTAGATGGACTTATATGAACTCAGGTGTTCATAACTGCCACAAATCAAACTGAGTCAGGGTGTGTTGGCACCTAGATGGAAGAAATTCAAGCAACACCTACGTCCTGCAGAAACTGAAAGTGCTAATTTAGTTAGTGTCATTCCATCCTCTAAGGCAACATGTCCTTGCTTATCCTAGCAATGAGGCCACTACACCACCATACAGAGCAGGAAAACTGTTTTCTCCTGGGCACCATGCAGAACTATATTCCACATCAGAGGTTACATTCTCTGGCTGTAAATAACATATAAGGCTCTAGATATTGACCTTAAAATCTACCTGGAGATATGAAATAATCCTTTTGTGAGTGTAGCGTTCATTTTAAAAGGTATCAGAATGATGAAAGAACATAAGAATGGCCATACTAGGTCAGACCAAAGCTCCATGTAGCCCAGTATCCTGTCTGCCGACAGTGGCCAATGCCACGTGCTTCAGAGGGAATGAACAGAACAGGTAATCATCAAGTGACCCATCCTCTATCATCCATTCCCAGCTTCTGGCAAACAGAGGCTAGGATCCCAACCCATCCTGGCTAATAGCCATTGATGGACCTATCCTCCATGAATTTATCTAGTTCTTCTTTGAACCCTGTTATAATCTTGGCCTTCACAACATCCTCTGGCAAAGAGTTCCACAGGCTGACTGTGTATTTTGTGAAGAAATACTTCCTTTTGCAAACTAAACTCTGTTTTTTATCCACAAAACAGAAACTGTACTGCAAGCTGCCTTATATTATCCATCCAATGTACCTCAGCTGTACTCTGGAGAACATCTAGCAGTGATGCTATAGTTCCATCTCCAAACCCATTCAGCCTTTTCCCTATCTTCTGAGACTGCCAACAAGTGGCTAATTAGTCCATTTCTGGTGGTTGTTATGGAACATAAAAACTTTTCCAACTGGAACCAGAGCATGGGATTGTATGTAACTCTATGGGGGAGGGTGACCCAAACTCCTCCAGGAACCAAGCCCAGTGTGTGTGGCAGGGAAGGAGGTGATTAGGCAAATTCACCCAAATTGTAACACCTCTGGAAAGGTGTCTCCACCTTGAGAGTCTCGTTTACTTTGGTTCAAACTGAATTATCCAGAGATCAGCAAAGAAAGGACTTTTGGATAAATAGCCTGAGTTTAAACTGACTCAGGACCTTCTTTCTGATCCAGCAAATGAACAGAACCTTCTGCCCAAGGGGGCCCATAAGACTGATGGGTGACCTCTGGTAAGCTTTTAGCATGCATATAGGAACTTTTATTGTTTTTTTTTATATGTCTTCCTCAGTAATTCTTTCACTCTCAGAATATATGTTCTTGCGTATAAAGAGCTGTGTGGTAATTTGTGACTGCTGGCTGTTCATAGCCTTTAAAGAGAAAGCAAAGAGCAGATGCTGGCCTGTTTAGGCAGTCTGGCTTGCTGGGAATATCACAGTGTAGGCAGGGAACTGTGCAGCCTAGAAAATCCCTGCTCCAGAGGGAGAGAGACACAGGTCAATATCCAAGAGAGGTGATGACTGAGGAGCCAGGTCCCTAGAGTGGGTTCTCTCAAGGGACCATGGAAGGGGGAATACTGGTGCAGTTGCCCTGAATTGTGACATCAGCATTGTTTCATACTAAGTCAATAGAAAGATGCTGATTTACACCAACTGAGAATCTAGCCCAAACATTTTGCCTTACTCACAAACAGATAAGAGCACCATCTGCCCATGCTCACAGCTGATAGAATCTCCCCAAATTGGTTCAGTCTAGTTGCATATGTAATATTAGCAACAACAATAAAAATGTATCTCAGCCAGTTTTGATATGCTTCTAGAAAGTACATTCTGGATTTTGTCACAAAGGCCAAATAACTCAATAATTCACAGGCAAAGGGAACTGTACTTTAGAGTTTTTAATAAAATAGGTGACTTTCAGAATAACATATCCAGTGGTAAATGTGAAATATCTTAGTAGATCATAAGCTGATTTAAATCAGCATTGCTTCATTGACGTCAATGCACCTCTACCAATTCAATTAATACCAGCTGAGGAGCTGGCTCATTATCTTTAGATCTTCACACAAATGACACCCTTTTTAACCTTTATTTTATTGATGTTCAAATCAGGCAAAATGTTTGTTCAAGCAACTTCAGTGAATTTACAGTATACTCTGTACACTCTTCAGCTCTGCACTTAAGTGACTCTCTTAATAGTAATGGTCCTACAGCTCCTGAAGGAGAGCCTGAAAGCCTTAGACTCTGTCTTTTCAAACTATTCCTTATACAGAGCTTAAGCAACCATTAACAAACTAAACTCAAGGTGAACCTTCTTCTGCCCATCTTTTATCTTAATTTTGCTCCACTGTCATCTTGGTTCTGTATTTATGGATATTGAGAAGAAGACTTTAGAGACATCCCCATGGAAACAAGGGATTCTCAGGAGCAGAGACCTTTTACTTTCATTACTTTCTATTCATGATCAGGTTAACATAAGTGATGATTCTGCATTTTATGTTTTTGTCATATACTACACCAAACACTAGCTATTTTTCAACCAATATGGTTGTATGGATCTGACATAATTAATCGGTGACATAATGAATTGGTGTTACCTACAGTAGTAACAGCTCATATTAATATGATGACAAACAGATAGGGGCCCTGATTTTGCAAAGTACTGAAGCACGCACTTAAAAATCAATATCAATGGAATTTAGGCATTTGTTTAAAATTATGCACCATGCTTCAGTGCTTTACTAAATGGAGTGGTTTGCTGAATCAGAGCCAGAGTTAGGTATGTTTCAATCAATAAAAAGGAGATGCTGGTTCATAGGAGACAATTCTACCAACTAGTAAAGATCTTTCGTGGCCTCTTTATGAGCAGCTTTGCCCTTCTTTATTTTAGTTCAGACTCCAACAAAGCAGGTAAACTGCTAATCTTCCTCTATTCCCTTTTCAACAATTAAGTATCTAATGAATGTATACAGTGGTTTTAGCTTTATGGTGATATTGCTAATAGCTGCTGTTCCCCATCATGACTAGACACACCATTTTATGTACAAGACAGAATGACAAAGTATTATGTTGATTAATGCCCTAATCAAGACTAAAATAGATGAGAGAAGGAGAACTATCTGGGGGCTGCAAACTTTCCACTGATGACTGTTCCAGATATGCTGACCCTCCCAGAAAAACAGCAAGAGGAGCTGCAATGACAGGTCTGGGCTAAAGCTGAGCATGGGTTGTTACTCTCAGAGTAACTGAGCACATGTCTCAAGAGGAGGTCATGTCCATCCCACCAAAATGATTGAACTTTTGACAAGGAAATAAAGTTGCCCATTGCAGCTCCCATCCCATGACGAGGAATGAAAAAGTGCTAGAGTGCAGAAAGAAGTGCTGGGCCTTAGGAAAAGAAGATGACAGAAATAAACACTTGGGCAAAAGACTTCCGGAGCTTTCAAGCAACCATCTTGTATTAACTGGGTTCTGCTCCAACTGAAAATGAAGGGGACTGATTTAGGAATAATAGAAGAGTCGCCATAGCTCACCATCCAATTGCCAAGAATGGAAGAGGTGGAGGGGACATTCAAACAATACTATAGGCATTTAACCTAAGGAAAAATCCAAACTGGAAATCTGACCAGAAGCTGTTTGGCCTTGTTTGATTGGGAAGGAGTCAAGTGGCTGTGCACAGTATGGGTGGGGCCAGGAGAAATGTCCTCAACTCCAGAAACAAGCCCCAACCATTCTCATCTCTGATGGAAATAGAAGAGAAAAGAAAGCAGTTCAGCCAGAAAAAAAACAGAAAAAAAATAAAGTTATAAAAAATATTGAATAAATGAATGAAAAGAGTTAAAATCAAGCTAAAAGCAACAGAGAGTCCTGTGGCACCTTTAAGACTAACAGATGTATTGGAGCATAAGCTTTCGTGGGTGAATGCCCACTTCGTCGGATGCAT
>NW_020664436.1:47348262-47349127 GCF_002925995.2 Terrapene triunguis
GACTCTCTGTTGCTTTTTACAGATCCAGACTAACATGGCTACCCCTCTGATACTTGAAAATCAAGCTAGTTACCACCTTGACCATTGCTAACAACAGGTGACTGTTCTTGTCAAAACAGGCCACTGCAAGCTTCCATCTGGCAATGACCAGGCATGTCCCACCCCACACCGTGGCTTCTTCATTGATATATGAAGTTGTAGAGCATGTAGCCTGTGCCTCTTCACACAGCACATGTGGACACCTGCGCCAGTCCGAGCCATTAGACGCAGGCTAAGGAACAAACCAAAAATGGGAAGAGGTTCTGAACAGTTTTGTATAACAAATGTTACACCCCAAATCCTGGGAACTATGCTGGGCATTATGGGATAGGTGTGCAATCCATAGGCACTGCAATGTTTTGGGTTTTCTGGGTGTGGGTACAGTACCCTGTACACTCCCAAACAAGAGAGCTTGCAGGGATGAACTACACTAATGCCAGTTGCTGCCGATCATTTATACTGGTACAAATTGTAGGATGCTGTAACTCATTGATTTTAGACAGTCGAATGGGCAGCAGCTCTGGGATTTGGCATCCTCTCTTCTATAGAGTTGATCTGTTTAGTGTAATTACCATAGATGTTCACAACATCTTATGCAACCTTTAATCTGGTATTCAGTGCTCTTCAGAAAAAAATTAAAAAAATAGGCTAACAGGGAGAAAATGTTTGCTCCTTTGTCTTTATCTTCACTAAATATAACAAATTTGCTCACTGTTCACCTCACAATTTCTGCACTTCAACTACAGTCCATATCTTAGAGGAGCACACAATAGAAAGAAAGAAAGAAAGAAAGAAAGAAAGAAAGAAAGAAAGAAAGAAAGAAAGA
>NW_020664436.1:47349137-47430207 GCF_002925995.2 Terrapene triunguis
AGAAAGAAAGAAAGAAAGAAAGAAAGAAAGAAAGAAAGAAAGAAAGATGGATTTGCTGAACACTCTAGTGGCCACTTCATGCTTATTCATAGTAAGAAATCACTAACATTTTTTCCCCAACGTAGAGAAGGACAAATGACACCAACTACCTACAGGCTTGCATAGGTCTCATTAATCAATGTTTCACCTCTTACATTTTAGTGCCCAACCTTGTTCCTTCAATTGGAATAACTCTAAGGTCTCTGGAGAAGAGATGTAAGGTCAGAGGACAAGGCAACTAAACAGAGCCTTGAATATATATTGTACAATACTAATCTATTTCCAAACAACAAATGGAAATAGATGGTTGATAGTAAAGAAATAGGTTCCACATGGGGAATTATTAGTTAAATTGGAAAAGATGGGTATCAATATGAAAATTGAAAGGTGGATAAGGAGCTGGTTAAAGGGGAGACTAGAATGGGTCATACTGAAAGGTGAACTGTCAGGCTGGAGGGAGGTTACTAGTGGAGTTCCTCAGGGATCGGTTTTGGGACCAATCTTATTTAATCTTTTTATTACTGACCTTGGCACAAATAGTGGGAGTGTGCTAATAAAGTTTGCAGATGACACAAAGCTGGGAGGTATTGCCAATACAGAGATGGACTGGGATATCATACAGGAAGATCTGGATGACTTTGTAAACTGGAGTAATAGTAATAGGATGCAGCAAAGAGTCCTGTGGCACCTTATAGACTAACAGACGTATTGTAACATGAGCTTTCGTGGGTGAATACCCACTTCGTCGGATGCATGCAGTAATAGGATGAAATTTGTGAAAAGCGCAAGGTCATGCATTTAGGGATTAATAACAAGAATTTTTGTTATAAGATGGGGACTCATCAGTTAGAAGTAACAGAGGAGAAGGACCTCGGAGTATTGGTAGATCACAGGATGACTATGAGCCGCCAATGTGATATGGCCATGAAAAAAGCTAATGCGGTCTTGGGATGCATTAGGCGAGGTATTTCCAGTAGAGATAAGGAGGTGTTAGTACCGTTATACAAGGCACTGGTGAGACCTCATCTGGAATACAGTTCTGGTCTCCCATGTTTAAGGAGGCTGAATTCAAACTGGAACAGGTACAGAGAAGGGCTGCTAGGATGATCCGAGGAATGGAAAACCTGTCTTATGAAAGGAGACTCAAAGAGCTTGGCTTATTTAGCCTAACCAAAAGAAGGCTGAGGGGAGATATGATTGCTCTCTATAAATATATCAGAGGGATAAATACCAGGGAGGGAGAGGAATTATTTAAGCTCAATACCAATGTGGACACAAGAACAAATGGATATAAACTGGCCATCAGGAGAAGTTTAGACTTGAAATTAGATGAAGGTTTCTAACCATCAGAGGAGTGAAGTTCTGGAACAGGCTTCCAAGGGGAGTAGTGGGGGCAAAAGACATATCTGGCTTCAAGACTAAGCTTGATAAGTTTATGGAGGGGATGGTATGATGGAATAGCCTAGTTTTGGAAATTAATTGATCTTTGACTATTAGCAGTAAATATGCCCAATGGCCTGTGATGGGATGTTAGATGGGGTGGGATCTGAGTTACTACAGAGAATTCTTTCCTGGGTGTCTGGCTGGTGAGTCTTGCCCACATGCTCAGGATTTAGCTGATCGCCATATTTGGGACTGGGAAGGAATTTTCCTCCAGGGCAGATTGGCAGAGGGCCTGGGCTTTTTTTGCCTTCCTCTGCAGTGTGGAGCACGGGTCACTTGCTGGAGGATTCTCTGCACCTTGAAGTCTTTAAACCATGATTTGAGGACTTCAGTGGTTCAGACATAGGTTAGAGGTTTGTTGCAGGAGTGGATGGGTGAGATTCTGAGGCCTGCGTTGTGGAGGAGGTCAGACTAGACAATCATAATGGTCCCTTTTGACCTTAAAGTCTATGACTCTATGTATTGGTAACGAAGGGACTAAATACCAGCCAAATGTACAAAACCAAGACAATGAATATTAAAAGCTTGTAGAGTCTGAATTAATGTGTAATATCACATGGAAATATGATAGAGGTTATAGCAAACAGATACTGGAGATGTGGTAACTGAGGGGAAGGATACAGGGTTTTAAGGAAAAGAACATGAAGATGGCAGAATTGGGTCACAGGAAGGACCCTAGAGACTCAGGGTTATCTGCAAGTTCTCCACTTGGTAAGAAGAAAAGAAGAGAGCCCCTCTATTCCCAATTACAGAAAGGAAAAGACAGCAATCCCAAGTTCTACCACAAGCACCTCTAATGACAGCCCCCAGGTATATTTCATCAAACTCCTCAGACATACCAAACTGCCAGACTGATAATGACTCTAGTCATGGTAAATCTGGCCAAACAGCAGGTGGAATTAGATAAGTCAAGCAGGATAATAAAAATCATAGTAAAGCAATTGTTGTGGCTGTCTTGGCTGTCTTGTAGCGGTGCAACAGGATTGTATATTCTTACATGCGTGGTGTCTCTTAAAATGACAGAACAGCCTTAATTTAAAATTTCCTGAGGTCAAATGTTGCCTAAAATGTTGCCTGCAGATTCTGTGCAAAAATTGTGCAAGTAGGAATGTGTACATGCAAAATAGATAATTGCACACCTAACTACCAATTTTGCAATGGTTGACTGCAGGTACAATGTTGGAAGCTCATTTTAATGTGGGCCTTTGGATTGTTTTCACGTCATTCATGTACCACACATTAGTTCTGCAGTGCTGTTTTTTAAGGGAGTGCACTTCAGGGAGTGAGTAATATATATATAAACATGAACTGATAAATTTCACAGTGGGTGTGTGGATATGAACATACACACACAGGCTTGTGCATTTTTATTCTCTTTGTATGTAGGAAAGAGTATTTTTAACCACAGCTGCTTAAAAACTGTTTCTGTAAAGTTGCTAAACAAGATTAATAATATATTTCCTATATGAATTATTTATTGTTGTAATATTTAACCAGAAAAAATTGGAGATCTTTTTTGCACTTCACACTCAAAGATTTCCTGGAATAAGTAGAAACTATGAAGATGAAAATGCCATGTTTAACGTATTTTGAAATCAGTCGTCTGTTCCTTACTATTTTAAGACTTGCATCCCCAAGAGAAGCCTCTAATTTCTTGTTGAGCAATAACAAGGCTCAAGATCAGGTAATAATAGAAAAGGAGCGCTTAAAGATGATCAAGTCATTGCGGAGAAACTAAACGAATTCTTTGCTTCAGTCTTCACGGCTGAGGATGTTAGGGAGATTCCCAAACCTGAGCCGGCTTTTGTAGGTGACAAATCTGAGGAACTGTCACAGATTGAAGTGTCATTAGAGGAGGTTTTGGAATTAATTGATAAACTTAACATTAACAAGTCACCGGGACCAGATGGCATTCACCCAAGAGTTCTGAAAGAACTCAAATGTGAAATTGCAGAACTATTAACTAGGGTTTGTAACCTATCCTTTAAATCGGCTTCTGTACCCAATGCCTGGAAGATAGCTAATGTAACGCCAATATTTTAAAAGGGCTCTAGAGGTGATCTTGGCAATTACAAACCGGTAAGTCTAATGTCAGTACCGGGCAAATTAGTTGAAACAATAGTAAAGAATAAAATTGTCAGACACATAGAAGAACATAAATTGATGGGCAAAAGTCAACATGGTTTCTGTAAAGGGAAATTGTGTCTTACTAATCTATTAGAGTTCTTTGAAGGGGTCAACAAACATGTGGACAAGGGGGATCCAGTGGACATAGTGTACTTAGATTTCCAGATAGCGTTTGACAAGGTCCCTCACCAAAAGCTCTTACGTAAATTAAGTTGTCATGGGATAAAAGGGAAGGTCCTTTCATGGATTGAGAACTGATTAAAAGACAGGGAACAAAGGGTAGGAATTAATGGTAAATTCTCAGAATGGAGAGGGGTAACTAGTGGTGTTCTCCAAGGGTCAGTCCTAGGACCAATCCTATTCAACTTATTCATAAATGATCTGGAGAAAGGGGTAAAAAGTGAGGTGGCAAAGTTTGCAGATGACACTAAACTGCTCAAGATAGTTAAGACCAAAGCAGACTGTGAAGAACTTCAAAAAGATCTCACAAAACTAAGTGATTGGGCAACAAAATGGCAAATGAAATTTAATGTGGATAAATGTAAAGTAATGCACATTGGAAAAAACAACCCCAACTATACATACAATATGTTGGGGGCTAATTTAGCTACAACAAATCAGGAAAAAGATCTTGGAGTCATCATGGATAGTTCTCTGAAGATGTCCACGCAGTGTGCAAAGACAGTCAAAAAAGCAAACAGGATGTTAGGAATCATTAAAAAGGGGACAGAGAATAAGACGGAGAATATATTATTGCCCTTATATAAATCGATGGTACACCCACATCTTGAATACTGCGTACAGATGTGGTCTCCTCATCTCAAAAAAGATATACTGGCACTAGAAAAGTTTCAGAGAAGGGCAACTAAAATGATTAGGGGTTTGGAAAGGGTCCCATATGAGGAGAGATTAAAGAGGCTAGAACTTTTCAACTTGGAAAAGAGGAGACTAAGGGGGGATATGATAGAAGTATATAAAATTATGAGTGATGTGGAGAAAGTAGATAAGGAAAAGTTATTTACTTATTCCCATAATACAAGAACTAGGGGTCATCAAATGAAATTAATAGGCAGCAGGTTTAAAACAAATAAAAGGAAGTTCTTCTTCACACAGCGCACAGTCAACTTGTGGAACTCCTTACCTGAGGAGGTTGTGAAGGCTAGGACTATAACAGCGTTTAAAAGAGAACTGGATAAATTCATAGAGGTTAAGTCCATTAATGGCTATTAGCCACGATAGGTAAGGAATGGTGTCCCTAGACTCTGTTTGTCAGAGGGTGGAGATGGATGGCAGGAGAGAGATCACTTGATCATTACCTGTTAGGTTCACTCCCTCTGGGGCACTTGGCATTGGCCACTGTCAGTAGACAGGATACTGGACTAGATGGACCTTTGGTCTGACCCAGTACGGCCGTTCTTATGTTCTTATGTTCAAGGTTATTCAACTTTTGGGCATCATGTACCCAAAGAGATTAGGATATGGAAATTCCTGAATCCTGAATATCTCATTTTATGAAATCGATCATTCAGTTATGACTCAAGACAGTTTTCTCTAGTTACGAGTTTCAATAAAATCTGTTTATGTACTTTAAGCAAAAGGGATGAAATACTTTACAACTCTATTTTTCACTTAACTACAACAGCCTTTTAGTGTTCTGGAATTTGGGAATTCTAGATGGGCCTGAGCCCAGCCGCCTGCTTCCACCTCTCCCCCCAAATCCTGATTTTGAACACCCCAAAATTTGGAGCAAGTTTCCATTTGGGTCACTATTGAGACTGGGGCCAGGTGAAAAATTCTCATATATCAATCCAGATTCCAAACACCTCTAGTCCCTTGCTTTGGTTCAGGCCCATTTCTATCAGGAACTATATCATAGGATGGAAGTTAGAGTACTTATGGATCAATGTCTGCCCTCTCCAAAGACCATTTATTGAATTCCTTTCAAATAGAAATTCTACGGGATAGGGATTTTAGTTCTTTGTTTAAGTTGGTGAATTGGTCCCTATAGAAATAATAGAACATTAGCCTATTTTGCTGACTGCTGGGGACCTTAGTCCAATTTTGGCCAGGACAGTCCCTTTTTTAAGCCCCGTGCCGGCCGTCCCAACTTTTTTGGCAAAGGTTGTCAAGAGCAAATAGGAAAAATGCCTACTTTTGCCAAAAAAGAGGAACATGGGGGAGCGCGAGTGGTGCTGCCAGCCCCACGCATGTGGGGGGAGGCAGGGCTCGGGTAGAGGATAGGCAGGGCTTGAGCAGTGATGCCGGCCCCAGCCTCATGCAGGGCTTGGGCAGGGCTTGGGCAGGCAGCAACGCAAGCCCAGCCTTGCATGCACGGGGAGGGGGGGTCAGGCAGGACTCGGGTGAGCAGCAATGCCATCCCTGCATGGGGAGAGGGGCTCAGGCTAGCCCCATGCAGTTTTCCCTTTGGGAAATATGGTCACCCTAAGCAAATTAGTGTTCAGTTTCATCCTGCTTTACAATATATATTTGCTTACCTCTGCCAAAAGGTAAGACTGTAGGACAAATCCATAAATGTCTAATGCTAACTGATGTGACAACAAAGGAAATCATCTAGAGAGAGTTCTGGGTTTTAAACTCCCCGAACACATGTAATGCTGTGCCCGGAGGTGGGTCATTGGCAGCTGGACTGAACCTGGGATCTCTGCATTATAATGTATATGCCTATACTGCTTGAGCTAAAAGAGCCACCTGTTAGCCATGGCTGCAGCAGGCTCATCAACCTCTCTGTGGCCCAACCTGTGCCAGATGGAGACAGAGTATCAAACTGAACATACATGCTTCTTAATGCAGATGAAGACCAACTGTAGGGCACTGATGTTATTCAGATTTAAAATAAGAATAATAAACACCAATTGCTGTGACTGTTTTTATAAAAAAGATATGCAATGAGAATTGAGATGACTACATAGGGAGCAATATAAACCTCCAATACTTCTAAATAGAAGAAAGCAGTGAAGGGCATACATTTAGAAAGTTAAGTTTTCTATGCTGGTAAGGAAGGCACAAAACACATAACAATTAAGAGTTGTCTATTAGTAATGCTGCACCTATCTGAGTGATAATAGATTTATGGCATTAGCTTCTGAGGCACTGCACAGAAGCTGATCTTGGACCCACAATGGAAAAAAAACACACTAATTTTCTGCAAAACCATGGAAACAAGAGAAAGACTAAAGTAGTGGAGAAATGAAATTCAGAGAAGGAAAAAGGACCCTAGACACACAAAATCCTGGGGAGGGGGATGAAAGATGTTTTCATAATCTACTTCCCCAGTCATCCTAAAGAAACCCCAAATGGAAGGAATAATATGTCCGCATTGGTAACACAATTGTAAATAGCACAGATCTTCATGAGCTGCTTCTTTTGGACCCATATGTTTTGTTAAATTGCTCAAAAGAATTTAAAGTGAGGTAACTTTAAGGTGACACTGTGTTGGGGTGTCAATGAGCTACTGTTAGCTAGGCCATTAAATAAAGCAGGGCTGCCCACTGGCAGCGACTAAAGCATTGGAGAAATGTGTTGCATACCTAGAAGATACCAAATAGGGAGAAATGTACTTGTGAATTTCATTGCCTCATTTCTTAGAGACAGGGAATCCCCAGAAGAGGAGTCAGTCTATTGACACACTAAACAGACAGCAAAAGCCAGAAAATGTTGGCACCATATAAATATATATTGCATGGTGCATCCTTTCCCCAATAGTAAACAGTATCTGTCTACTGAAGCATTTAGAGTACACACCCCACACTCCTGTGAGATGCAGGGTATTCCAATTCTGAGGCCTGGTCTACACTACGACTTTAATTCGGATTTAGCTGCGTTAATCCGAATTAATCCTTAACCCGTCCACACAACGGAGCCAGTTACTTCGAATTAAAGGGCACTTAAAATCGATTTCTGTACTCCACCCCGACGAGCGGAGTAGCACCAAAATCGATTTTGTTAATTCGAATTAGGGGTAGTGTGGCCGCACACCACCGAATTAATGTGGTTAAAATTAATGGGGTAGTGTGGCCGCACACCACCGAATTAATGTGGTTAAAAACCGAATTAATGTGCTTAGTGTGGCCACGCACAATCGAATTTATACAATCTGTTTCCCAAATTCGAATTATCTAAATTCGAATTAATCTCGTAGTGTAGACGTACCCTGAAATTCCTAGAATAACACAGAACAAAAAAGGGAAAAGTTGGTACAGCCTGCCCACAGGTTTTACTAACCGAACATCTCTTAGTCCCCACTAGAACAGACAGTTGAGAGTGCTCGACCCAGCTGATTCAGGAGTAACATCTGAAGATGACATTTATAGTTTTCCCATAAACCCATAAACTGCCTGATTCCCTGGCACTTCCATCTCTAGCTTTCCCGCACGCCACTCATCTCTGTCTCATGTTCCTGTCTCTCTCTCTCATCTCCTAATCCCACCTCCTCATACATGTAACCATGAGGAGGGCTCAGAACTCCCATTCCTACTATCCCCTCATGTCACCAAATTTTCCCATCAAATGGTATGGACTTGGACCAATCCATCTGCCCTCCTCCCCATCCACACACCATGATTGTACTGCACTAAAAGGGTTAGTATGTTATTGAACCATCCATCTATAATTAGTGTTCCTTTTCAACCATGCAATTAGCTGTTATCTTCTAAATTTTACAGAATCATTGGAGGATTTAATGACATGATTCCCATTAAAGTCAATAAGAGTCACAGAATTAAACCCACATGTTGAAAAATTATAAGGAAAACTACAGTACACTAAATTCAGATTTGAGTGGAGAGCATTGCACTGGACTGGATTATGTTGAAAATGTCTACATTTCCTAATTCCCCCCAAACTGACTTTATCCTGGTATCTCTCCTGAAAGCAAGCAAATGTGTTTTGAAAGCAAAGATGAATCACTTAAACTCCATTAAAAGAGATAGATAGGCGTATGAGTAGCAGAAAAGCCACATTCTCAACATAGGCTCTGCTATTGATGCACTTTTCTGGAGGAGTCAATGGGTGGGGGGAATGGAAAAAATGACCACAAATAAGGTAGGACAGGGGTTCTCAAACTGGGGGTCATGACCCCTCCGCGGGTCACAAGGTTATTGCGTGGGGGGGTCCTGAGTAGTCAGACTCCACCCCCAAACTCCGCTTCACCTCCAGCATTTATAATAATGTTACATATAAAAAAGCGTTTTTAATTTATAAAGGGGGGTCACACTCAGAGGCTTGCTGTGTAAAAGGGTACCAGTACAAAAGTTTGAGAACCAGTGAGCTAGGACATATGCAATGTCCCTATTCCCTCCTGAACATACAAACAGAGCTGATATTCCACAGGTTTGGATTTTGCAAAAGTAGTAGTCTGTCCACTCCTAACCCATGTCACTATAGTACACTAAAAATAGCTTTCCACAGACGGTAAGGATCCTTGTTGTCTTGCTGCTGTTCACAATTATGACTGACTGTAATAATGTTTTCCCTTTCAGTAATATAATCTTGCTTAATGGCAGCTTCCCTTAGTATTCTATTTATGGAAAGGATATTTAATTATATGCCTGGGTTATCATTTCTTATATTAATTATATCTAGAGGTCATGTGCTAGCACATTTAATAGTTAATGTTTTGAAAATAAATTAAAATACATAATTTAAGGGTAACTAATTTTCAGATATTACCAAATGGATTACAGAAACAATTATGTGTCATATTGAGACTAGATGATTCACAGATGGCTAAATGGAAAGAGTCTTTCACTTCTGGGTTACCAGTTCAAATCCAGCCCAGATTACTCAGTACCAACTAGAACCAGTTGAACTTTTTGTTGCAGTTATCAAGTTAATTTCAGCTGGGATTTTCAAAACAGCCCAGAAATGCTTAACTCCCTTAGGACCCTTTGAAAAATCCCAATTTTTTTTCTCTGTTCACAAGTCATTCACAAAGGGTGGAAACCTGGTACTGCTGGGATCAATGGGAATTTTGCTATTTACTTCAATGGGATCTGGATTTCAGCAAAAGAGACTGAGTTTTATTAATTTCGTTTTTGTTAGTAATTATTCAAAGAGCAGTTTCTGAAAAGAGTTTTCTTCCTAGGGGTTGTTTCTAAACTCTTCACTTTAGCATTTTTCTTAATTGCTCACCTAGCTTACACTATTATATTTGCTTAATGATTGGACTCAACATTTGTAAGCAGGAAAAGAATGAAGGCAGAATAGTCTAATTTGTGCATGAATAACTGTGAAGGAGTTCACTCAATGCAGGTACCCCCTCGTGACCAGGCAGACTCTCTTCTTCTTTCCAGGTGCCCCCTGCTGAAAGCTATGGTCTGTCCCCTATTGTGACTCAGCCCTGTAGCCAGGCCATGTATTTATGTCTGCCCCTTTCAGGGTATATAAAGAGTCTGACAAAGGATAACCCCTCAGTCAGGCAAGGGACTCCAGGTCTCCTGTGGGCCAAAGTCTCAGGAAGGCCTAGTTTCAGGGCCTTCTCTTATCTAGACTCCCCATATCAGGGGTAGACTTTCCACCTTCTGCCCTGCCTAGGATTGACAAGGGAACTCCGGACCCACCCTCTCCACCAGGTTTCAATCCAGGTTCCTGTGGTAGGCAGTGAAGGTCCATCAACACCCCAAAAATGCTGTACCGCTGCTTCCCTGGATTGTTTTCTACCAGTCCTTTTCTCCCAAAGTGCAAAGTGAAGGCACTAAACAAAATAAATCAAAAGTAAATCTCAGAACTTTTGAGTATCCAGAGTCCTTTTCTCCTTAGTGGGTCTGGTAGAGTTCCCCACAGCCAGAGGCCCCAGGCAGCTGGACCTCTCACTGTGCTCCTTCTGAAGAGCCAAGTATAGGCCCATTCACCTCTGCTGGCTGCATGCTACTAAGCTGTTCTGTTTCCCTTGGAAACCTCTCCTCCAGCCTATATATACTTTGCAGTGGAGTGGGGCTGCCTGGGCCAAAATAGCTTTTTCATCCATTTCTTTCCAGTGCAGGGTTTGTAGACCCTGTGGGTGTGTGTACTGATATTCATACGAACACATATTCCCCAAACTTTTTTATAATTATTAGTTGTGTTATGGCAGTGTCTAGAAGCCTCAGCACAGATGAGGGCTCCACTCAGCATACAATCTAACAAGAGAACAAAGGTGGGAGAAAAGAAATATCACCATTTTACAGGTGGAGAACTGATGCACAGAGAGATTAAGTGACTTTCTAAAGGTCACACAAGAAGTCTGTCTCAGAGCCAAAAAGTGAACCCAGGTCTTCTGAGTCCCCATCCAGTGCCTTTATCATATTTCTTTTCAAACACTTACATGAAATTAAAACATGAATATTTGTAAATAAATACAAAGAGGCATAAATATGATGAAAACAGACATTCAGAAGTGAAATAAATGTTTATGAACACTGTTTTACTTCATCCAGCCTTAGCCTACTCTCTGTGAAAAGAGTACATGGATTCAATCTCATTCCTGGTGAAATGGTGTCTACATCACAACTGGCACTAGTTGGTAGCAATGAGCATTTAGCCAGTTTGGAGATTCAGGTGATAGTAAAGAGTCATAATATATATAAATCTGAATAGCCTCGAAATTCTAATATCACAGCACTAGGAGGAATTTCCTTTTGACATGCCTTCTGTCAAGGCTGATTCCCCACTCTGGCACTTTGAGTGCAGAAGGTGGGGGCCCACAAGGATTCTAAAAATTAATACTGGCCACTCCAGGCTTGTATTACATTCCCAAGGTTACAGCTTCTCTCTGACCTTGGATGGGTAGATGCTGCCACCACCCAAATGCAAAAAAACCCTTTGAACCCAGGAAGGCGCACTTGGGAATTCCTCCCTGTGGGGTAAGAAAACAAAGGAAATCAGCTGTTGCCACCAACTAATTAAACAACACGTGCACAAACCTCTTAGGACACAAAAATCCAATCCTGTTCTTAAAAAGGGTAAATTTTATTAAAAACAAAAAGAAAGAAAATACATCTGGAACTTAGAATATTGCTAGATTTACAAAGAGCAAATATAATAATTAAGCATCAAGAATGGTTTTCTTGAGGTCCAACTTAAAGGTTACAAGCAAAACAAAAGCATTTGGGGTTAGCACAGAGGAGTCCACAAGCCATAAAGAAATAAAAGAAATAAACCTACTCGCATCATCCTAGACATTTCCTGATCTACTTACATATCTGGGGTTTCAAATGAGTAGTTTCTAGGTATGATCTGGTGATTTTCATATCTGGCCCACAGCTTTTACAGCATAGGTCCAGCCCTGTCTTTGCTCTGTCTCCTCTCTCCGGAGAATAACAACAGACAGACAAAGGGAAAGCTTTTTCCCAATTTTAAAAAGTTGCAGCCCTCCCATTGGATCTTTTGGTCTGGTGCCCATTCCCTTCCTTTTACCTATGGGCTTTTTTAACCCTTTACAGGTAAAGCAAGTCGAGAACAGCTACTAACAGGGATTTTGTAGCTAACTGGCTGGCTGGCTGTCCATAAAAGGGAGCTCCCCCCCCCTTCATTTTTCACACCTTCCCTCAAAATGCCAATGCTCCTCCAAGTTACCTTGAGATATTTTTTGAAGTGCTTCCATTTACCATCCCACCCATCCATAGACAGAATGTCCTTAGAGGGTGCAGTGGGAAAATGGCTCCTTTCCTCTTCTTGGTCTTCAGGGGATAATCAGCTAGCCAATTTCTCTTATTTGTTCCTTTCTTGGAGATAGCAAATAGGTTCACTCCCTTCTCCGCAAACTCATTCATTTATCTTTGGGAAGTGACCAGGCTGTTGGATCACCCATCCTACAGAACACACTTTTCCTGGATCTGTTCACTGGGACGTTAATCCTGTGTGGATGAAATTCCCCAGAATGCACTGGCAGTTGGAAATCCCACCCGTGAAGATAGTGAAATGGATATGCCCTACTCTTCAGATAACAAGCTGAGGAAAAGGTTATCTCCTAAACAGCATGAGAAAGGACCTATGTGAAGATACCAAATGGGAGACTAAGGACTGGTCTACACTATGGGGGAGAGGGTGATGATCGATCTAAGTTATGCATCTTCAGCTACATGAATAACATAGCTGAAGTCGACGTACTTAGATCTACTTACCGTGGTGTCTTCACTGCGGTGTCTCAACAGGAGACACTCTCCTGTCAATTCCCCTTGCGCTTCTCATTGAGGTGGAGTACCAGAGTCGACGCTAGAGCGATCGGCGGTCGATTTATCATGCCTATACTAGACAAGATAAATCAACCCCGGCTGGATCGATCACTGCCGGTCGATCTGGCCAGTAGTGTAGACAAGTCCTGAGGCCAGGTCTACACTACCGACTTATATCTCTATAACTACATTGCTCAAGGGTGTGAAAAATCCATACCCCTGACCAACGCAGTTATACCGACCTAACCCCCCAGCGTGGACAGTGCAATGTCGATGAGAGGGCTTTTCCTACCAACACAGCTACTGCCTCTCAGGGAGGTGGATTAACTATGCCAATGGGAGAAGCTCTCCCATCAGCATAGTAGTGTCTTCATGAACAGCACTAGAGTGGCGCAGCTGCACTGGTGCAGCTGTGCTACTGTAGCGCTGTATGTGAAGACAAGCCCTAAGAGGACAGTGGAATACCCTTCAGTAGGTGGCTTTGTGTAAGCTGGGGGAGCTGGGGACTGTTGGGGAGAGAGGAGGATGTTTGGAAGGGGCAAGTCCCATGCCAATAGGGCAAGCCAAAGATTCCGTCTTTTGTTATCTTCTGGGGACAAGATGTGATTCTGTGCTCAGCTCCCTGATCAGGATGGAGCTCAGGGATTAGCAAGTGTTTCCCCATCACCCCATTGTGCAGGCCAGAGAAAGGTGTTCCAAAATAATATTTCACCCTTTTCCTCCTATGAGAGAGTCAGGTGGACCTTTATGGACCAGTGTTCCTAGAAGGAGAGAAAACTATCAAGGAAAAAAGGCAAGCTAGGAACATATGATAATAGTAGCCCAGGCAAAGCTATAGGAGAGAGAATAATGTGAATCCTAATGCTAGTCTAGTAGCTTTACACTATTCTCAAACTGATTTTTTTTCAAAGCAGCTACCAACAAAGAAATGACCACAGCAATGATTTGTCAAAAGAACTCAACACATAAAAGAAGAAATCCACTTTGACTTCCTGTGTTTCAGCAATAATATTGTTAAACTTACAGTGAGTAGTAGGTCATCCAGTTTCTGGCTGAAATCAGATCTGGTGGATGCTAGTCTTGTCTTAAGCAGACTATAACTGACCTGCTTGCAGTGGCTGATTTTTATTTCATGCCAGAAATGATCATTGGGAAGCTCTTGGAAGCTCTGGGCTTGCTGTGTAGCTCTCTGCACAAAAGAAAAAATAGTTTATCGGAATATTTTCTGTCCTTACAATTGCCATAAGTGAGAATTCAATATTCAAGGAAGGCTCGGAATTCTACTTCCAGATGGTTCAGAACACAGGATTGAATGACGCCTACTTTGTACCTCATCCCATGCTATCCTTATCTAACTGGCATCTAGCATTGTGTTGATCACATGTAACTTTTCTTTAGGGCATTACATAATGTATATTTTTGTGATTTGTGAACTAATATATCTGAATATGTTGTATAAAAATGGAGGAGGAAAGAGATCCAGGAATGTGTTACCTGGAGCCAAAATGTAATTGGTATTTTGGGTTGAGATAAAATGGAAACTTGTTTTACTTCTGGGTATATAGCCAGAGGGAAATACTGCTGACACCAACTGGCCTTCAGTGCCTGAATTCTTTGAATACAGCATTGTGTTAAATTCCTACCTCATTAAATCAGCTGTTTAGCTGCAGCAGCTCTGAGCCGCATCTACTGTGTTGCCTGTAAAACCTTGTAAGGCAAACAGGATGCCTGAACTATGAAGTATAACGTAATACAAAAGTCAGGCCAGCACATTCTTGACTACTTAAGTAAATTTCTGTATTTTTTACTGATCAAAGTGAACACTTGTTCAGTAGTTGGATTTTTTTTTTCTTTTTACTGTAGTGTTGGTATTGCAGGCAGCAAGCAGGTTGCCCAAAAGTTCAAATAGCAATTAAAGACAGTTTTGGAGCTTACGCAAGACAATCTCACATTTCAGCACCAACCAATAGTTAGCCCTAAAAACTTGGAAAACAAGGTCTAAACATTCTATTGTTTCTTTATTAAAGAAGGGTGATGGTGAAAGACACTACCCTGACATTGCTGGAGACCTCCATTGATATTTAGGATAAATGCCAACTGGATAGGCAGCAGCAAAAATATCCCCACACAGCATTGTGCTATTGTGCATCTGCCCCGACCAGCAAGGAGTGACTGTAAGGGTGAGGGTCTGTTTTTGTCTCCATACCAATTGATTCCCTTTGAGAGGACAACGTGCCTGTTAGTGACTACTGTGGTGCTGGCTCTAGTGACATGGACACCTATGTAGTAAGAGCTGATTACGTCCCCATAAAGGAGCTCCCCATAAAAATCTGCATAACCACCCTATTGTTCTCCTTCAAATCCTTCCTGAAAACTCACTTCCTGATGCTTACAAAACACTTGATGATAGCGGGTGTGCTGTGACCATTCCTTATCACTCTCATCACAATCATCCCACTGTTACCATGTGCTGCCCCCCGTCTGTTTGTTGTATCCTTTTGTCTCATCTTCTACTATGTCTGTAAACTCTTTAGAGGCAGGGGCCATCTTTTTGTTATGTTTGTATAGTGCATAGCACAATGAGATTTTGATTGAGGCCTCTTGATTGGGGCTTCTAAGTTCAACAAATCACTTTATATAAGACACTGAACTGTTTTAAGTTAGAAACGACTGTTGGTCACCATCGGCCTTGTCAAAATGTAGACTGGTGACATCACTATGAAAGATTCTATATCCAGTGATGTACTCAAGGAAACGCTCAAGATACCATTGTTGAAAATCCATCACATTAAAGAGTAGATTTGAGGCTGTTTTTCCTGACTCCTTTTGGAGTTCATTGCCTTTCTAGATATTGCTAATTCGTTACTGTCATGGATGACTTTTTATTCCTGGAGCTCATAAATAACTTTCCCCACCCTTTTCATTACAACAGGTTGCATCCTCAAGTCTTTTCTGCGAGATCTTCAACCTCTTGCCCAAGCAAGCGATATAAACTGAATGCAAAATCTGCATCATCCTCAATGTACTTCAGAAGTGCACTTAATATAAGCATGGCAGGAGGTGCTTCCTCCTTCTTTGGTTATTAGAGAGTGTTCCTGTTTGTATGCAAAAGCGAAGGACTACATTTCCCACCCTTCTCTGCTTCTCCACAAGTGCATCCACCTGGTATGAATTCTATTACAGGCTAAAGGGATTGATTTTTGTTGGTACCCATTGTGAAAAGATTGGCAGCATATCACTGTCTATATTCCATTATGGATCCCTTCAGCCTGCTTTCTGAACCCTGGCTCCTAACATACGAAAATCCTATATTCAAATTTATAAAACTTAATGTTAACAAAAGTTTTGAAAAAGATACAAATCCTCATGCAACTCAGTTTCAACTAGTTTCTATTAGGAATTAGGATGAAACCTCCGTAGGGCACAGATTACATCACATCTGAGTATTCTGGGGTTTCTTGCACCTTTATCTGAAGCATCTAGTGCTGGCCACTGTAAAAGACAAGAAGCTGGACTGGATGGATCACAGGTCTGATTCAGTATGGTAATTCTTATGTTTTTATGCAGTGCACATTGCGGCAGCAGGAATGACATGCTCAAATGGCAAGATCCCAAAATTAGAGTGGTACTCTGGAAGACCCAGCTTCAATTCCTTGCTCTCCCACAAACATCCTGTGAGGCTTTGGGCAAATCACTCAAGTGTCTCTGTGCCTCAGTTCCCCACCTGTAAAACAAAGATAAAAGCACTTCTTTACTTCACGGGGAGGTTGTGCAGTATTCAGAAATTACAGACATGAGGCTATTTAATACTTTAGATAGATAGAAATTTAGGCCCAGATCCACAAAGGGATATAGGCACCCAAACGCCAGAAGGGGGAGCACCATGACCTCCCTTACAACTTTTACCTCAGTAGTTAGAGAACTCACCGGTGATGTGAGAGACACTTGTTTGGTTCCCTCCTCTGCATGATGTAGAGAAGGGATATGCCATGTGGGCCTTAGTCTCATAAGAAATTAAAATTTGTGAGGAACTATCAATTTATTTTGTTTCACAAATATTGGAGTTGTGAAACTACTGTTTTCACAAAAACTGGCAGATTTGTCCCAGGAGAAAAACTGCCCTTTCCATCAACAAACACGATTCCTACTGCCAAATGTCACACAACAGAAAGTTTATCACCTTACACAGTAAACTGCCACAAAAAAAGTTTGAAATCTCCTTCCTATGCAGCATCATGGATGGCCACAGCTGGAGATGGGACACTGGGCAGAATGGGCCAGTGCTTTGAGGTGGTATCAAGCATTCTCTGTCTTAGGGTACGTCCAGACTACCCGCCTGATCGGTGGATAGCGATCGATCTATCAGGGATCGGTACATCACGTCTCGTCTAGACGCAATATATCAATCCCCGAACGCGCTCCTGTTGACTCCGGAACTCCACCAGGGCTAGCGGTGGTAGCGGAGTCGACGGGGGAGCCGCGGCCGTCGATCCCGCGCCGTGAGGACGGGAGATAAGTCGAAATAAGATACGTCGACTTCAGCTACGCTATTCCTGTAGCTGAAGTTGCGTATCTTACATCGACCCCCACCCCAGTGTAGACCAGGCCTTAGGTGCCTGGCTGGCTGGTTCTTGCTCACATGATCGGTGTCTAACTGATCACCATATGTAGGGTCAGGAAGGAATTTTACCCCAGTTCAGATTGACTTTGACCTTGGGTGGGGGCTTTAACGTTCCTCTTAGCAGGACAGAGGTAAATAGTGGTGTCCCCCAGGGGTCTGTTCTGAGTTCAACATACTCATAAATGATCTGGAAAAAGGGGTAAACAGTGAGGTGGCAAAATTTGCAGATGATACAAAACTACTCAAGATAGTTAATACCCAGGCAGACTGCAAAGAGTTACAAAAGGATCTCACAAAACTGGGTGACTGGGCAACAAAATGGCAGATGAAAGTCAATATTGATAAATGCAAAGTAATGCACATTGGAAAACAATAATCCCAACTATACATATAAAATGATGGGGTCTAAATTAGCTGTTACCACTCAAAAAAGAGATCTTGGAGTCATTGTGGATAGTTCTCTGAAAACATCCACTCAATGTGCAGCGGCAGTCAAAAAAGCAAACAGAATGTTGGGCATCATTAAGAAGGGAATAGATAATAAGACAGAAAATATCATATTGCCTCTATATAAATCCCTGGTATGCCCACATCTTGAATACTGCATGCAGATGTAGTTGCCCCATCTCAAAAAAGATATATTGGAATTGGAAAAGGTTCAGAAAAGGGCAACAATAATTATTATGGGTATGGAATGGCTGCCATATGAGGAGAGATTAATAAGACTGGGACTTTTCAGCTTGGAAAAGAGATGACTAAGGAGGGATATGATAGAGGTCTACAAAATCATGACGTGAGTGTAGAAAGTAAAAAGGAAGTGTTATTCCTTCTCATAACACAAGAAGTAGGGGGTCGCCAAATGAAATTAATAGGCAGCAGGTTTAAAACAAACAAAAGGAAGTATTTTTTCACACAAGGCACAATCAACCTGTGGTACTCTTTGCAGAGAATGTTGTGAAGGCCAAGACTATAACAGGGTTCAAAAAAGAACTAGATAAGTTCATGGAGGACAGGTCCATCAATGGCTATTAGTCAGGATGGGCAGATATGGTGTCCCTAGCCTCTGTTTGCCGAAGCTGGGAATGGGTGACAGGGGATGAATCACTTCATGATTACTTGTTCTGTTCATTCCCTCTGGGGCATCTGGCATTGGCCACTGTTGGAAGACAGGATACTGGGCTAGATGGACCTTTGGTCTGACCCAGTATGGCCGTTCTTATGACTATCTGTTTATATCTAACTTAATCATTTCCCTGCCACTGTGGGGGTCTCAGGTATTGGTGTACCTCGGTTCCTCCTATTCTCTGCCTATAGTACACGTGGGCTGTAATACTTTGGTCTAATTTCAGTTATTGGGTTTAGTGTGTGGGTGATATCGGTGGCCTGTGATATACAGGATGTTAGACTAGATGATCTGGTTGTCCCTTCTGGCCTTAAACTCTTTATTTTTTCTAAAAATTACACAGGACAAAAGTAACAATATTGAAAATTAGAAATGACAAAAATGTGCCTCCCTTTCCCATCTCTCCTGTTCCATCTAAATATATTCAGCATATCTGGTGAAGAGAAGTAATGAGGCTATGCCTAGTGCTTCTGCCAGTTTAAGTGTCCTCCAGTCCTTTTATTATGGGAGCACAAGGACCAAGATTGAGAAGAGGGATCAAGGAGGAAGGTTCTTTGTACTCTTCACCCACATGCGCACCCTTGCACATGCGAAAAAGGTTAGGCACATACTGCTACTTCTACCTCCCCTTTTGGAGCAGCAAACTTGGCCTCTAATGTCCATCTAGTATCCTCTGTCTGACAGTGGCCAATACCAGCTGCTTCACAGGAAGATGTAAGCCAACCCTGTAGTAGCCAGGTCTTGTTATTAAGTGTGTGTGAAAGAATGTACATGTGTTCACACCCTGCACACTATTGTAATACTTTTTGTCCAAGGCCAGTCCTTTAAGGCATCATGTGAAAACTCACAATTTGCTGGTCAGTATTGTCCCAAATATGTGTGGAACATTGTATATAAAATTGTAAGATTTCCCTGTAAGATGTTATTGACACTTGTTCCAAATCCCACATCTCTGCCTAAATTGAAGTTGGCAAACAAGTTTGTCCTAAACAAAGGAATGTGTGCTCTGCTTAATTTGCATTTAAGCAGTAAACAGAGTCATCTTGCAGGAAGGGAAATAAAGAAAGCTCAAACATGTGAGAAAAAGCCAGCAGGGGAAATCCTTCTACATAAACTCTTTGTCTCATAGTGCCCAGCTGGAAATGTTTTTCAAGAGAGGGACTGAAACTATCAAAAAGGGGGGACAAGGCACCCCTCTCTTTCTCCCTGTCCATTGCATTCACTGCACCTGAAGCAACAAAGGAAGAATTTGCTGGGGGAGAGGTCCTGACCTACTGTGTTGGGTCAGTCAAACGGCTGAAAGCATGCAGTTAGAAACTTTGCTTGAATCTGATATAGTTTGTTAAGTTAGGTATCAGTAAATGTCTTATCTTTATTTTTCTTTTAATCATTTCTGACTTTTATGCCTCATTACTTGTACTCACTTAAAAGCTATCTCTTTGTAATTAATAAACTTGTTTTACTGTTTTATCTAATTAGGTGTGTTTACATTGAAGTGTCTGAATAATTATTTGAGATAATAAGCTGGCATATTATTTAAGGAATAACAGACTTAAAATATTTTGTACTGTCCAGGAGAGACCTGGGTAGTAAAAGACATACATTTCTGGAAGAAAATCTAAGCCTAGGCATGCTTTGGGGTCACTCCGCAGTATAACCAAGGCAAGTGAGAGCCAGAGTGTAACCCAAGTGTGGCTGGCAGGCTGAAGTTACACACAGAAACTCAGGGTGTGGCTTGCATGCTGGAAAGCTGTTTGTGAGTGGCTCGAGAGGGAGCTACTTTAGCAAGGCATTGTGAGGCACCCCTTGCTGGTCAAGGTGATGCAGCTGTTCATTAGTCTGGATTGTACCCAGGTATGTGTCAGTGTGATTTATCATGATATCAGAAGCCAGGGGAAGAGAGGAGGGGAGGCCAGAGAGATGAATAAAAACTGATGGTGACACAGACCTCCATGCAAGATATTTTTGAGAAAATGGAGATGGAGGAGGAAGAGAATTAAGAGGGGCAGAAGAAAATGGAAGATAAAAAGGAACCAAGGGAGAAATATTTATCATCTGTAATCAAACAAGTAGCAAAGGGAAAGTGTATGAGGAATGACAACCTTTATCTTTGAGTGCATTGCGTTGCCACTAACTATCAAGACATCAGAAGTTTGACTCAGCACTTCTAACACCAAGAGTCACTTTAAATGAACCTCCAAGGGGAACTGCAAGAATCTCAGACATTCAAGGAGAAGGAGGAAGGCAGGGAGGGAGAAAAAGAAGGAAGGAAACCAAGGTCATTTAATTAAGGGTAAAAATCCAGGCTGATCCTCTGGCATAAACCAACATTGCTTTTTAGAAAAGAAAAAAAGATGGCATAACAGCTGTCAAGAAACATCAAGTGGGAAGTTAAATTTATATTTTCACTTCTATGTGAAAATGTCCTGGTTTTGGTGGGATTACATCAGATCTTTAACATTTCTTATATGACATTTGTCTTCTGTATTATTACAATTATGTATTTTAAAAGGGAAAAAAACACATTTGATAGCTCCCAAACAGAGAAGTATAAACAGAAGGTAATACATGAAAAGTGTACCAATTTGCACTCCTATGGTGCCTTTCATCAAAGAATCTCACGGTACTTTACAAATGGGTATTATTCAGTTTTTCAGATGAGGAGGCTGCGGCACAGAAAGATTGAACATTCAGACTTTCCAACATGGATACAAACATTAGACCATGTGTTTAGGACCCTGGAAAGTGAGACTTTTTTTTTTAGGTGTCAACATTTATATCCACATCAGAAAGTATAAATCTTTAATCTTTCTGTGCCTCAGCTGCCTCATCTAAAAAGCTGAATAATACCCATTGTTAATGCTGACTTCAGCACCTATGAAAATCAGGTCACGTGATTTACCTATGGTCACTCAGCAGACATGGGACTAGAACTAAAGTCCAATTTCTAACTGCTAGACTTCAAGGTTCAGAAAAGGTTAGCTTTTCCTTTCTTCCATAAATTTCCATTGTGCCCCTTACTAGTGGCCTCTACTCAGCACCAGAAGCAAGAATGCTGACGTACTGTGCCAGGAGATGCTGTTTCAGCCCCAGCATTTGTAACTCAACCTGAAGCTGTTAATGCCAGAAACTCATTGCCCCGCTGGATACGATGGCTACAGGCATGTTAGAAATGTAAGTCGGATAATAAAGATAAGGCCTGTTTTCATGAAGCTTTAGGTAAAAATCCCAAGTTTAAGGTAAATGTCTACGCCAACGTTCCATATCTTTCAATGCTTATCCAACATCAAGCTTCTATCACTCTAATGCTTTATCACAATCTACTTGGCGAAGGAAAGTACATCAAACTGTCATAAGGGGAGGTGAAGAAGGAAATCTTATTCAAGCTGATAATGAAGCTTGAGCTGTGGATGTTGATGAAGAAAGGTAGGCCCATTACAAGCAGCTGTAAAAGTTGGGCAAAGAAGTCTATTAGCTTGTGCATTGGTAAAACATGCATGCTAGTTTTAAAAGTGAAATGTATAGCAGAGACTAATCTTTGAGTAGACCACTTGCTCTGGTACAGTCAGGACTGGCTCTAGGCACCAACAAACCAAGCATGTGCTTGGGGAGGCACAATTCCGGCCACCTTTTTTTTTTTTTTTTTTTTTGCTTCGGCAGTTGCGCTCTCGGAGGAATTTTTTTTTTATTTTTTGCTTGGGGCAGCAAAAAACCTAGAGCCGGCCCTGGGTATAGTCCTACGATGTCTCTACTGCTACCAACCATCATGATTTGAATGTCCAGCTCTGAGGGTCCACGCATGTAAGAGCTGAAAAATCTATTAAGAAAGAAATCTTTTGCCTTAATTTTCTTTCTAGCGTCCTCAATAGTCAGATTAATGATACAGCAAATTGTTGATGGAAAACACAGAGTGCAGACACCAAATTCACCATCCACTTTTTCAACAGGTTCTTTGCAAAGGGCAAATGCATGATTATTGACAGAGGTTTCCAATTGTCAATCACTTCTGATATGCTCAAGTTTAAATTTCCATCTCAAAAATTATTCCCAATTTGTAGTTGATGATGAGGCATAACCTAATCTTTGACTGTTGTTTTGACCGAATAGTTTTGAATAGATGGTGGGCAGTGCTGTTTTACAAAGTTAAACATAATCAAGGGGAAATAAAACTGAAGCTCTCTGCAACTAACTTTTGAGACCAGTCCATGCTTTTTATAGGTGGCTGCAGCAAAGAACACACATACATCAATGTGGCAACAAGTATTCAACAAACCAATATAGGTTTGATTTCTGCTTGAAGGTTCTCATTCTTGAATACCAGAAACTTCATCTCCTGTCTCAACGTAATTATACATGATTCTGATGGAATGCAAATATTTTAGCAAGGGTCATAACAAGCTCAGTGGCCATCTCAACTCGTTCATCAAACATCCTAGTGCATTGAAGAAGAGAGATACAGTCTGTCTCAATTTGATCCTGACAGAAAGAAAGATCAGTATGAAAACATTTTGTGGATTGGCTTTCCCCCTATTGAACCAAGATTCATAAAGACATTAAGGTGTCACTGATGGTATCGCAAAAATACTTAAAAGAAAGACTGATAGATGATCTTTCTGGTGCCCAGAAATTACATAGTCTGCTACAGTAGAGGAAAACCTTGACTCTTGAAAGATCTTATCTCCCTACTCACAACTCTAGCAATTCTGCTTCTTCCTTTTCCTCCAACTGTATGTCAAAAGCTGAAAATTGAGGATATCTTAAGATGTACCTGGAAAGATGTCCCACAGCAAGCTGGACAGCTTTGTTATGATCAAAACATAATTAAGTGGTTAACATACATTGGGAACAAATGTGAAATTCCTTTACTTGGCACCCAAAACCAGAATTTTAATTATAACTGTAGTCAAATAGGTAAGATATTCTCTTGCTGAATACTGAAAATGTACAACAGCTGATACTTGTGAAGGTGAAAAGTGATATTTCATCAAGATGCCACCATGTCCACTTCTCCTGATACTTCAAATTCTGATGTCAGTTCTGACAACCTTAGCAATGAATGGCGTGGGTGTCCATTGACAGCTGAATATGAGGGGTTAAGACAGAAGAAGAAAAATTCAAGTAGGAAACTATTTGCCAGGATACTACCTGACATTATTGGTTTCATTGACTTGGGTCTAATAAATAATTTGATAGAATCTAAAATGCAAAACTCACCATGGCTTTGTGATGGGGTCTATAAACCCTGCACCAGTGTTGGAGAGGTTAAACAGCTGCTGTGAGCAAGGCCATCAGTCATGTCAAGGGTGAAATAAGGGCTTACAAGCAGGAAGTTCCCAGTAGGTGCTAGGCAGCTCTGAGAGATAGCACATGGTGACTCTACAGCTCCCAAGGGAGACTCCTGGAAAGCCTTCAAGGGAACTGCCTGCAGCAGGGCCATTTACCAGCTCACCCAACCGGCCCTTCTGCCCCACCCATGCCCAAACCCACAAGGGGATAACAACCCTGGGATAATGGCTGGGTAGAATAGGTTCAGCAAGCCCCATGGAAAACCATTAGGAGGTTGGTACCACCACCATCTACCCCATTTGGGGTTAGGGAATCTGCGATCATACTAAACTAACTAAGGGAGTGGGAGTCAAGAGCCCCATCCCCTTAAAACATGTGGACTATTTAACTCAATTTGTATTACAGAAATCCCTAATTAGGCAGATGGGGGTACCCTAGGGATTCTTCAGTGTCTGTACAATAGGAGGTGCCAATCAGCATCCCAGGAACTGTGACAGGCTCATATATTGCTTCTAACTTGTACAAATACAATTCAATAAAACAATTTATGCCATCCAAATGCACACACTAAAGATAATTTACATGTAGGTGCAGTAGTGGTTCATATCTGTTCTAAAGAAAACCCCATAATCCTCTAGAAAGGAGAGACTGAACAGCAGTGGCTGACAGCTACACTAGTGGAAAGGGACAACAGTTAGCTAAGCCCCTATATCTCTACATCTTTGTAGAGACAGGATTGTGAGGCACCAGGCCCAAGGAAATTTCCCTTACCAGGCATCACCAGGTTACAGCTTTTTAACAGCTTCAGTAATCTCAATATTGTCAGTAGTTCTGACGTCAGCCATTTTGTTAGGACAGCAAGTTTTATGGTTAAGGCACTAAACTGGGAGTCAGGAGATGGGATTCAATTCCTCCCTTTTCCACAGAATTTCTGTAAGACTACAGGCAAATCACTTCATATCCATTTGTCTCAGTCCCCCATCTGCAACATGGGGATAATAGGACTTCCCTACTTCACAGGCGTGTTTTCAGGAACAAATTTATGAATATGTATGAGGCAATCAGATACCACAGTGATGGGGACAAGGTAGATTGACTCTTGGTTGGGGGGAGTATAAGCATCGGGACCTGGATCCACAAAGAAATTTAGGAGTTACAATGCTCAACATTGCAAAGCCTAACTTTTAGGCACCTAGAAAATCACAGGAACAGAAATGTGATCCACAGAGCCCAAATTAGGCACCTGGACTCCCCATATAATGTATGGGGAGATACAGGCGACTGAAAATGCGATTCGCAAAAGCCAGCATACTAGGCAAGGAGCCGCTTAAGCTAGCCAATGGGAGATAACAACTGGAGTAGAGTCCACCGGCCCTGCTGATCAACTCCACCCTTCCCTCCCAATGCCTCCTGCACACTGCAGAACAGCTGGAAGGGGGAGGAGTTGAACAGCAGAGTGGCAGACAAGCAGGGATGGGGCGCACTCAGTGGAGTGGGCGGAAAGAGGTGGGGAAGAGGAGGAGAGGAGTGGAGCAGGGGCAGAAAGATGTGGGGCAGAGGTGGAGTGGGGGCAGGGCCTGGGGCTGAGCGGGGGATTTGGGATCCGCGAAAAAATTTAAATCAAAATGGGGGTCCTTGGGTTGCTAAAGTTTAAGAACCACTGAACTAGAGGATAGTATCCTAACTCTACCCTTTCAGGGAGATAGCCACGTAACTCCAGGCAGCAGGGAAATGCCTCTCTTTGCTTGTGATCACCAACCAGGAATCCCTCTCTGAGATTATGTGGCTTGGGTGCCTAAATTGTCCTCATCTGCTCCTGTGGGTAATGGCACTGCAGTGGCTGAAAAAGGAGAGACATGGCAGGGGAGGAAGGCTAATTTTTTTTAAAAAGAAGTAAACATGCAAAAATGGAAGCTGGAAAACAGAAAAATGGAAATTATCAGATCTTAATGATCAGATTAATCCTTTATTTTATTCAATATGATGATCAAATCCAACCAACAATTTAATCCTGGCTTAACCATGATGTTGTCACAGCAAAAAAAGATATATCAGGGCCAAAAGATTATATATTTTTATCTCAACTAGTCTTCAGTGGGGCTATTCAGATGAGTAGTTTCTCACCAATGTGAGTAAGGGGTTCACAGTCTGGCCCTAAGAGAAGTTATTTTGAATATAGCAAAAAAAAAGCCAGCAAGCTCCTAGCCTACCAGTTAAGGGCCTGATTCTATGAAGTCTTGATCACATGCGTAATCTCTAGTGCCGACAGAAGTGTATAAATCATCACTTGTGTAAAAGTCTCTAAATATGTCTAGTAAAGAATGCCTAAATGTGTAACACATGCACAGACACCGATGGGACTAAGGCATTCAGGAACCATAACCCATCTCTCCATTAATATTTTATGTGTCTCACCTGCTCATGTGGTGTATTAGGACTACCAAATGTAAATAAGTCTCAGATGTACATTTATATTTAGGATTTACATTTTGTATTTTTGGAGGGGTTACACTGAGTGCATTTGGAGTTCCTGGTGTGGAAGATTCCCATGTTTGTAGTTTTGTGCTCTTCTGGTCTCTTTGGGAGTCTTCCTTTGGAGTTCTCATTTTCTTTTGCAGGCTTTAGTAGGCTTTAAATGTAGTAGTGAAATAATTATAATGCCACAAAATAGTCAAGTAAAAGGTAGAGTAGTTCCTAAATGTTTGCAGATAATCTATAGGGGGGAATGAGAGGCTAGCAGGTCAATTTTTTGCATCTCGGAGTAGTAGGAAATTTATTATGTTTTCTAAGCAAGCTGGTTTAATGTAATTTCTATATATTTTGAGGTGGAGGGAAACTTGTATAAAAGTTTTGGCCAACTTGTAAAGGTTGGCTTGCTTCCCCCAGTTGGTGTCCTGCACAGCCACAGGTTTTATATATTTGCCTGGAGAGCAAGCTTTACAAGTTCCATGTTCCCATACTTCATCCACCACGTTACATATTTTAACAGTTCTGTAATGCTCTGGATATTTTATTAGGTAGTGCTTTAAATTAAGGTTCCCAAATACATATTAAAGATTCCATAAGACACTTAGGCTGCACTTTTGAAAGCTACCTAGGGGATTTTGGGATGCTCAATTTCCATTAAAATTAATGGGAATTAGGTGTCAAAATCCCATAGGCATCTTTGAAAATCTCAGCCTTATTGTATGCTAAATAAATACTCATTGTTAAGGAAGACATTTATTGAGGTTTAGCAACTTCATTGCAATCAGATGTAAAATGCTGGAAGCTCTGGGGTGCAGTGCCAAATCCTGCACAATTTATGGGATTTTTTTTAATGGAAGGATTGAGGGAAGGGGAAGAATATTGTGGTGTTTTCTTAAAATGCCACAGAGAAGCAGCTTTGTTGAGCTCCTCATGGGGGTCCTTAAAGTGTAAATACCAACAATTCAACAGTGCAGTGGATTCTAGATTATTATTTGGGTTGCCTGCATAAGGATATAACAAAGATTTAAACTTTTGCTTAGCACCCTACACATCTATTTAACCTCCAAGTATGTAAAAGATAAAAATACAGGTTACATTTCACCCCAGGTGAAATCTAGAGCCAATGTATCAGTGGGAGTTTTGCCATCAATGGGACCAGGATTTCACTTCAAGTGCTCAAATGTTTGCTAAATAGGGATGAGTTTAAACATGTGGTTAAGTGCTTTGCTGACTCTAGGCCATACATTTGTTATACTCAGTTTGTTTTAAACCTCAGCTAATAAGATTTTAGTCATCATCCACTGTCTAAATAAAATAAAATTAGTTAATGTTCATTTTAATTCCTTAGCTACTAAATCTTTATTGAAGGTATAAACAAATTAAGTTAACAAGACAGTTTCTGTCCCAAGCAACACAAAAAGATGCATACATTTAAAAAAAAAATCAATCATTAGTCAACACATACAGAGCTGACTTGTTTGTGTTGTATACTAATGCACATGTACAGTTATTCTGATTCCTGGTTTTAGAACATGTGTGTTAAATATGAGCTATGAAGCATATATAGTTATTAAAATGTATGTAAGTGAGATATGTATTGCAAGGTAAATATCAAGGAACAGATATGTGCAGTATGATTGTATTATATTATGTTAGATTCTAAAAGAAATGTGGTTAGGAGAATATATTGTTTATATGCTGAGAAAGCTTTGTAATTAGAATGTACATAATAGGAAAGTAAACATTCAAATGAGCACAAAGGAACATACACACATGATTTCAAAAATTCCTTCAAGCCATCTCTTCAAATTCCAAATAACCTGAAATCGTTAGCTCACATATACAAATATTAGGAAGAATAATTATTAAAATATGGCCAAGTGGATAATAACTATTCCAAACCCTTGAAACTTTGTCTTATAACTTTTAAAAATTGATACCAGTCATCTCTGTGTTTTGGGGGAACCAGGGTGCAGTGTCTGGCCTGTCTGACTCATGAGGGACTCCCACCCCGGTCTCTGCTTGAACCAAGACCAATCAGAGAAAAGGCTTGCAGAGAGCAGTGAAGTGCGTTGGGAGACACACCTAGACCCCTCCTGACAAGGGTGACAAGATTAAGACATCTCTATCTGCATACAGAATGGAGAGCACAGACAACTCCCCTAGCCTCATCTGCATGAAAGATGGGTCAGGGATTAGAATACAGAATGAAAACAGAGAACCGCACTGAACTCTGGGACCAGAAAAGCAGGGAAGCACTGCATCATGGGAATTTCTGCTCCAGATGTTAATGAACCTATGCCTGCCCATGCCCAGCTCAGCAGTTATCAGACCAATTCTAGTAATGAATCTTTGGTTGATATCCAAAATACTGAAGCAGCCTAATTGCATTATGAGCTCCCTGGAAGAAAACACCACAGACTTGCTCTGTTAATGTGTGTGTGTGTGTGTGTGTGTGTGTGTGTGTGTGTGTGTGTGTGTTCATCTGGTTTCGGGGCTGGTGGAACCTAGGTCCTGCAGGATAGCTCCATTGGGAGGGGACTTGCATAAGGGAGTAGAGCTCCATGTGAAAACAGACATGACACAAGCAGTACATTGATAGAATTACAGACACCCCCCCTCCCAGGAGACTAACCCGAATAAATGAGCATACCTCAAAGTAACGGGCAAATCTGGTAACAAAATTGCTGGTAGTCTTTCTGGCAATCATGGTGTATATAGATTAGTTATGTATTCAGGTAGCAAACACCTGACCTTGTAAAGGATTGGGGCATAGGAAGTCTGGCCTAGCAGTCACAGTTGGACAAGTCAAGGATGGTCAGGAGGCAGTAGTCAGTGACAAGGGATTGGAGTAATTGCTAGAGCCAGGGGTCAGATAAGCAAGGGATAAGCAAGAGCCAGGGTCCGAAACCAGAAATAGTATCAGGTTGGAATCAGGAGGCAAAAGCCAGGGTCAAAGCCTAGATATTACAAAGCAAGGTACTGGCATCACAGCAGGTCAGTTACCGGTTTTCCTCAGAGATTTTTTGTTCTTATTGCACATCTCCATATTAATCCTTCTTTTACAGGATCAGTACTACAGAACTCAATTCTTCAAATATTACAGAGAACAGCTTCAATGGGACTACTCATGATAGTATGCACTCTGCTTGGAAGTAGCTGTAGGGTTGGACCCATAGCTTTGTGGGGCACTGTGCCTGTGTGAGGATTCATCCACCTGGGCCCAACAGCAGGATTAGGGTCATAGTTTTTTAGTGCATCCTTTCTATGGCAAGTGCTTAAAAAGAACAATTCCTCTAAAGAAAATTGGAGCAGTAGATAGCTAGGCTCATAAGTAGCCATATATGTTTTGATATGATGTCTCAAGTCATGCTAGTAATTTAAAAATATACAGCATGGAGCTTATGGAGGGCAATGGCAACCCAATAAAAGTAAATACCTTTTTAAAGTGAGAAGCAAATAAATGACTGTGTAACACGGTAAGCCTACAAATGTTTTGATTTTCTTCTGGTCTGCACTCATATTCCATGCCTACAAAAATAAGGAATATCAAGTCTGATCTTCCATGATATTATTGGAGGATTTCCTGGAGAATTGAACATGCAATGTATGAGGATGGCTGTCTTGTGTTAGGGCACTAGCCTAAGAGCTGGCAGAATTGAGTTCAATTCCTTGCTGTGACAGAGACCTCCTTGGGCAAGTCACTTGGTCTCTTTGTGCCTCAGTTCCACATCTGTCAAATATGGGGGTAATAATAGAGCTGTTTGAAAATTTTCTGATGCAATATTTTTTCATCCCAAAATGCCACTTTGTAAAAAGCCTTAACTGTTCAGGAAACAGTCAGTTCTGACAAATCTCTTGATTCAAAAAAAAATTTGAAGTAAGTTTTGAAATTGCTGAAACAGCTCATTTTGGCATTTTCAAACTGAGACGTTTTGGTTTTCAGTTCAAAATGACTTTTTGTTTAGAAATTTTAGTTATTTTATACTAAAAAAAGGTCAAATAACAGGCAGTATGCAGGAGTCAGGATTTCTGTGCTAGCTAAAATAAACAGGAACACCATTGTACTAGGGACAATGGATAAGATAAACTTGGAATGTAAAGATGAGGTTATACACGAACAGTGCACTGACAGAGCATGCTGTACAGGGATTGGTTCCTGCAAAGTAACCAGTCAAATCCCAAAACTTATAACGCAATGTATCGCAAATGCAATGTCATGTGTAAACGTATATAAAGGAAGAGGTTTTCTGTGTAACTTTTATGTGTGGTACGTCCTATACCCACCCCCTGTGCTTGAGTCTGAATAACTCAGCATAGCTTCACTGTATGCCAAATGAAGGAACTTGAGTGATGACCTTCAGGGTCCTAGAGCCCATGCTCCAGCCCAAGCCTGGAAGTCTACACAGCAATGAAACAGCCCCGCAGCCTGAGCCGGCTGTCATGGGCCAGCTGTGGGTTTTTCTTCGCTGTGTAGACCCACCCGAATTGGCCCTTTCTCAGCTTCCTTAATACTTTCAGGGCTGGTGTGGGATGAACACCCCATCATACAGTTTATAAGTTGGTTAAAAACCAGCAAAACAAAATCACAACAAAACTGAAAAATGTTTACAAAAAATTCTCATTGAAGTTTCAAAATTTTCTGTCAACTTTTTAAATAAACTATTAAGTAAAAATGAAAACAAGGAGCTTAAAAACAACCTGACTAAAAAACCTCTTTCCTTCTCAACTGGCTACCTTTCATTCTCTTCACTCTTGTCATGTCATAATTTCCCACTTTTCTAGTCATCGTCAATTTTTCCAGGACAAACAGAAACTTGAATTCAATCTGAAAAACATGAAAATATCTTCATATTAAAAATAGTAAGCCAACAAAACTTTTAGATCTTTTCTACTACATAAATATATCAAAACAAATAAAGGGCATAAGCATTTTTTTCCATATACTGGTCACTTTTAAGTGGTAGCTTCTTTCCTACATGTGTCTGATGATCCCTCAACATACTGCATCTGTTATCGTTGCTATGCTTATCACCAACTCCTGTGGATACATTTTCTTAATTGTGGGTCAGACAAGCTCTTGGAATCCAGACTATCTCTTTTACGTTATCTAATGTGGCAGGCTCATTTGTTTTAAATACCTCACTTTAGAACCCTCAGAGTCATCCTCTAGCAGGGTCCCATAACATGTTTCACTCTTCCCCTCCTAAACTCCAATTAGGCAGCCATCCATCTTTAACGATTACTTTTTTAAAATCAGAAAGACTTGTGCAGAGATGGAAAACACCTATTTTATCCATCTCCCTGACAGTGCAGGTTTATTCCCTAGAGCATATTTCACTTGTTTTACTGTGCACTTTTAAAATAAAGTTAGATCCCAAATAACATGAACAGCTAGGATGACACCAAGTTTGGATAATTGAGAGTATATATTGTCAGTAGTCAATGCCAAGAGAATCAATGGACAGGAAAAGACATTTTATTTTCTCTATTGCTATAAATGTTCACAGTGCTTTACAGACAACTAAAATACCCAAGCCAAAGTGGCCACTGCTTTTGTATGCCTATGTTGATATACTCATAGTCCTCTGAGAAAGGCTGAACTCTTCAGCTATTGGCAACCAAGAGAGAGACATGACAGAGATAATCACCAAGATTTTTAGAATTATTAAGGTGCCTAAAAATGAGATATGAGCCTAGTGAGCTTTTCAAAAGCACCTAGGTACTTAACTCCTGATGCTTAGGTGCTTTTGAAAATCCCATTAGGTGCCAACCTGCATCTTTAGGCACCTAAATACTGTTAAATATCTGGCCCCAGAACTCTTGCTTGTTAGGGAGTCATGGGTGGCCTTAATGAACTCTATTTTTCTGTATTTATAAACTTTGGTAAAAAGCAAATTTAGTGAAAATGAAAGATTCTGATTTGGTAACACTGGAGGATGATGCATCCAGTTATTCACAGAACAGATACAAGCAAAGGAATCAGTCCTATCTTATATCAGCCCACAATATCACCTCAGTCCTGACTTACAGAAATCCTCTGTAAGAGTCAGAGGGTAATTAAATCTATATGCCCATTTAGTCCCTGGGCTCTCTGCTGAGACTGCTAGTAATGGTGCCAGTTAGTGCCCACGCTAATGGTAATTTTTGTGATGTGGTCACTTATTCACAAGAATTTGGGCTGAGCCTGCCAAACTTATTTCACATAAGTCACTAAACAGCTGTCGGCTGGTAACAACATTTGGTCACCACTGACTTACAATGACACCTATTCATGTTCTTCTGATGCCACTGGGCATGTCTTTCTGTGCCATTGCTGCTCCGCACTCAGTCTTGTGTGTGAGGCACTTCACAAAATAACAAACCAAACCAAAACCACACACACACAGGAGTGCAAAGACACAGTAGGAAAGCAGGTCAGATCCTTTTATAATCAGAGGAGAATCAATTGCTCTGTCAATACCATGCCAATCAAACAAAGTATCTCATTAGGAGAAAGATGAATTATTTGTTCCCATTTAGTGATGAGAGAGAAGACAAAAGAGATGACCCAGACAGACATGGATGGGATAATGGGGCTTAAGATAATGAGGCTTATTTTTAAACATCCTTAGCAGAATAATACCAATAAAAGGTCTTGATTTTACTAAAATTTATCCATTTATAGGGCCAATCCTATGCTTTGGCATAGGTGGGTGTAACTTCAATTTGGCCCAAACATTTCTATATACAATTGATATCAATGTAGAACTTGCCTGGGTTATCACTATCTTGAACAAGTAGGAGAGCTGTGGTGAATCACTTAGCCTAGCCTGTAAAATAGCAAAGGTATAATTAAATAAAAATTGGTACACTACAAGTTTAGTTAAAAAACTCCTAGTCATTCTCAGGCATTCCCCTTAGCCTTTTATATAAGCAATGAAATACAAACCAAATAACTCTCTTAATAGGCAAAATCATTATTTTCAATCAATGCATAACAGCAAGCTGCATTTATTTATATAAGGGCCAGATAGTGCCAAGCTGCTGGAAAGGGTTGCTAGGGAGGGGAGTGCAGAAAGGCTAATGACAGTCACAATTCTAGGGCTCATCTGAATACAATGAATAGACAGGGCTGGTGCCTCCCAAAGAGGCTGGGAAGGGGAAGGCAGGAAGCAAGGGCATGGTTCTATCCCATCTCTTCACAAGGCAACAGCTATGTACATGAAGTGCACATTGCAGTGGCCACATTCCTGCAACAGGACAAATTCATCCCTGGAGTAGCTGCCCCAAAATCCATGGAATTACACAAGGGATTAATTTAGCCAATGTTTCCTGGAGCTCCTGCAGATCTGGTACAGACTTTCATCACCCCAAGCACAGGCCAGTGCCTTACAGCGCCTAAAATAGCCACTGTGTTGCCAACTCTCATGACTTTACCACAAGTTTGCCAATGTTTGGTGTTTTTCTTAAAGACCCAGATTCTGGAGTCAAGTGATTATTTGAGAATCTCACCTTCTTGTAAGTAAGTTTCTAACCCTTATATTTTTGGAAAAAAACTTAAAAATGTGAAGCAAATCTACCCTGAAAAAAAAGAGGACAGATAAAAAGATAAATATGTTGTATTATGTTAAAAACAAAACTCTCATGATTTTTTATGGGCTGACTTATGATTCTTTAGTACTTGGGGCTGGCAATACTGTAAGAAGATATGTAACTCTACTGTATATTGTGGAATTAATGGTGCTAGACTGCCTTATATATCAGTAGTAACATAAATACTTATGCATTCTTTTGGTTTTACAGTTATCAGATTTATTGTATCATAATGTATACTCATATTGTATTAGTGACCAGTAGTCCTGCGGGGCATATAATCTACCCTAGAGGGATCATTTCATAATACATCAATAGAATAAAAAAGCCTATGGATTTTATGATAGAGCTGTAAAACAAATATTAGGTATTGTAACTAAGCTGTGCTAAAAGAAAGCCATTGCTCAACAAATTTACCATGCTGTGCATCGGATATACAATAACGTTGCAATCTCTAAGTTCAGATGCTTTGGGAGTTCCACTCACAGACAATTTGTAGAATCTGCCCCGTAATATCGAGAACTATTGTCTTGGTAGTTGACATGATTTTCAATAATTCTCATTCTCATTTCATTCCTATTATTTATATAGCACCACAAAAGAGTACTAGGTATTTTACAGACACGTGCGATGACGGAGCTCAGCCTTGTCGAATTTATAGAATACAGTCCCGATCCTGCAAACAGCTTAACTTTATTCATACAAGAAGGAGTCTCATTGAACTCAGTGGGGCTATTCACACACGTTAATCCAAGCATATGTGCATGCTTGCATGCCTGGGGCCTCATGGGGCAATCCTGAAACTGCATCTACTTAGATTGACCCCCAGAGCCCATGGGGAGGCAGCTGCAGTATCAGAGGATAAGGTCTCAATCCTGCAAAAACATATGTGTGAGAGTAATTTAAATAGACTTCAGTAGACTTTTTATTCTAATATGTGTTTTGCAGGATCTGGCCCCACACAGTACAATAGGCAAAGGACAGAGAAGGGTGCGGGGAAGAGACATGCACAGAAATGTTTTTTACAACACCTCTCATGTCCTTTGTGTGGTATAGTCCCTCTCATGTCCTTTGTGTGGTATATTTATTTTTGTTTGCTTATTTTTTAAAACCTTGCCCTGTTTTCCTTTTTTGCTTTTAGTTTTGTTTAACTGTTGCCTATATTCTATTTCTAATCTGTGGCTATTTGATTGTTTCCCCTTTGATTGCCATAATATAAGCTAAATAAATTCTCTCTCTTCCATCCTTTTTGTTCTTGTTGTTCTTTGAATAAATAACCTCTTCCCAGCCTTCTACTGTCCTATGCCCTGATCATGCAATGAGATGTATGAAGACAGACCTGTGCATCTACATTAAAATTGTTGGGGCTCTGTGTGGGTACAAGGGTATGCCTGCACACATCTCATTGCAGCACTGGGACTCAAATGCCAAGACTGCCTGCAAAAGTTACTTCCATCTATTTGAGAGGAAATATTAGGGAGAAAGGTTAATTTAATGATCAGTGCACAAAATTGGGACTCTGGAGATATAGGTTCAATTCCCAGCTCTGCTACAGACTTCCTGTTTATCTCTGGGCAATTCACTTAATCTCAGTCCCACAATTCTCCATCAGCAAAATGGGGATAATAATGCTTCCTTTCTCCCACCTTTTGGCTGTGTTATCTATTCAAGTGGTAAACTCTTTGGGTCAGCAATTGCCTCTTACCATGTACACGTACACTGCCTACCACAGTGGGGCTCCAATCCTGGTTTGGGCCTTCAGTTGCTTCTCTACTACAAACAGTCATTTACCAAAAATGACCCAGATGATCACCCACAATAATTTCAAATGTCTCCTAGTTTTGAGAACAGGAGCAGGATGACAGGAGTCTTGGTTCATTCAGTTTAATCTCCAAGTTGCACATGCAATGAGGCAGCGCTCTATCAAAATACAGTATTGTCAAGTGATCAAAAACCATGAGTTAGACACCCAAAAATCATAAATTTGTCTTTTAAATCTTCAGATTATATATAAAAACAATTTGGGTGTTCTTTCCTTTTGCCTTCTGGCTTCTGAGCACTTATGGGTCACATTTTTCATATTTTCTCCACAACAGTGAAGACTAGAAACTTACTCTCTTTTTTTAATGAAAGCTAAGATTTTCATGCAATCGCTGCCCTCCAAGATCTGGAGAAACACCAGATATCATGAGGCTCTATCCAGCCACAATACTGGAAATGCTAGTTCTTTGTGTGTGCACTTTGGGCACCTCGTGCATCCCAGTGGTAGCTAGCATTTCATGCAAATAAATTTTAATTGCTTAAATCCCACATACTTTGTACATTCATCCTGCATCTTTATTGATCTTGGGCACTTTTATGGCCCCCTTACTGTAGTACTTGAGCATCTCACAGTCCTTGGCACAGCTTCTAACTCCAACTCAGACTTGACACACACACATACCCTGCCCCCAGGCTGACTCTGACTCCAATTTAACCTTCACATGACTTCTTCCCCTGACTCCGGCTGTGAACCTAGGTGTGACGCCTGACCATGACCACGACTCTACTCTGGGCCCTTAGCTCAGACTGCCCACGTTTGAGCCCTGCTAAGACATGCCCTGAATGCATGGCATCCTAGTATGCTGTAGATTTACATCCCAACTTGTTGTGCACTAAGTGTCCATGAGGACAAGCCTTGTAGCATATGATTTTTTTAAAGTAAGAAGATGAGCCCTTTCAGCTATTAATCTATATAACATAAACAGGAAATTCTGCAACTCTTTGCATTATATGCAGATTATGATGTTTCTTAAAGCCATAACTCAATCAATGCATTATGTAGCTTGCATTATCTTAAAGGCATGTAATTTGATCTCCAAGCATGGGCAATATTTTGTGTTGCAATCAGTAAATAGTTGCTCTTTAAAATTATTCAGACTGATGTTCATTTGTACAAACTATTCCTCAGCAGAGCCTTAGTTTGATGAAGTAAAGGATGTATTCTAATAGCAAATATGTTTACAAACTGACAATACATTATATTTGATCCTGTGTGACAAATGAACTAAGGAAGTGTGTAGTTTGGTGGGCTGATACAGCATCTCACTGGAACGACTGTGGCCTTAACTAATCAGTTGCTATCAGTTCAGCGAGATAATTTTCTCTTTTAAATTACAGTTTACAAAGAGTGTCAGATTTCAACAAAATTATGAGCACAGCATGGTCTGACTGAAAGAAAAAAAAACCTTCTAGTCTGTGGTAACTAAGGGATTTTTACTGCAGATTCCTCTTTCTCAGGGGAAGAATGCCTATAGATTCCTTTATTTCATTAGAAAAGTCAAATATGTAATCAACCCAGCAGTGAGACCTTGATTGCTGGGCAAGAAGGGTGGGCATTTTAAAATTAATTTAATCAGAGATTTAACAAACAAGATGTTCTTTCTAGGCTAGGACAGCTTTGTTGCAATTAGATAGAGTACAAAACAGAAAAATTAACCTGGCAGCTAAAGCAGTAACTAAAAACCCTACTGCAGTTACATAACCATGGTTTCTAAATTTAACATCTTCAGTGCCAGGACACTTGCAAGCCTCTGGGGGAAAAATGTCCATTTCTTCATGCATCAAAACCAAGAACCTCATAACTGCCCTTTCAAGTTTGAACAGACATACACTGTCTGTCTCAAGCCATCTGTAGATTATCTCTATAATAAGAATATAAGAACAGAGGAATGGCCATACTTGGTCAGATCAATGATCCATCAAGCCCAGTATCTTGTCTTCTGACTGTGGCCAGTGCCAGATACTTCAGAGGGATTGAACAGAACAGGACAATTTATTGAGTGATCCTGCCCCTGCCATCCAATCCCAGCTTCTGGCAGTCAGAGATTTAGGGACACCCAGAGCACAGGGTTACATCATGGCTAATGGTCTTTGATGGACCTGTAATGCAAGTTAAAGATACAATAAATATTTCAGTTAAATATCTGCCAAATGAATTCCTTATAATTTCTGTGACAGGAAATAACTTGACTCACCTTCATGAAAATACCACAGCACTCTATGGCATTCACCCCAAAACTGAGCAGTATCACTACTGTAAAGTGTAGTGGTTTCCACTATTACTGTAAAATACTGTAGTACTTTTTTAAAGGGCACAGACCACCTACATATGTTTTTAGACAAGAACTGTCAAAATAAAAATTAAGAAACAGCAAAGTAAAACATCCAGAATTCTGAACAACATAATATTGAAAGAAATGCTGAAAGCTTGAGTGTATTTGTATCCAAATTAGCAGCGCTGTCTAGTATTCTATGAACAGACACAACGAATAAAATATCTAAATAGTTTGAGCTATGGTTCAGTAAAACATAGATACCAAAACAGCTAACCTGTGTGCATGGTTCTCAGAACCCAGATGTAGAATAGCTAGCCTATGCGCTACCTCCAAATGTGGTAAAAATTACAAGCCCATTCTAGACACTGTCAGCAGTGGCAAAATGCTGATTAGCTCGTGATGCAATGACATTGCCAACAAACCATGTTCAGAAGTGTAGTTTCAGAGAATTACATCTTAAAATATGATAGCTTCCAAGTATATTGAAGGTCAAACTATAATAGAACTTGTTTTAAATGAAAGTCCTACAGTAAGTAGTACTGTATATAGAACTGCAAAGAGGCAGTGTTGTCCAGTACCTAAGACACCGGACGGAAACTCAGAAAACCTTGGTTATCTTCCTAGCTCTGCCACTAACCTGCTGTGTGAACTTGAGCAAGTCACTTTACTTTCTTGTGCCTCTGTTTCCCTTCCCATGCTTTGTCCCTCTTGTCTATTTAACTTGTGTGGTATTTGGGCCAGAGACTGTCTCTCGCTATGTGTTTATACAGTGCCTAATATAATGAATCCCTGATCTTGGTTGGTGCCTCTAAGTATTACTATAATAAGATAATAAGTTATGCTAACTCTTGTAAAATACATTTCAGTAAAACCTCATTGTTTGCCTAACCTATCATGTATCTGTTTTGCAAAAGGACACAGCAAGCCCTCAAAACCTGCATTATCATAAACACTGAACTACTGCAGATTAACAAAGTCAGCAAGAGCATTTTTCACAAATAAAAAAGATATATGCTGAAGTCCCTGAGAATTTAAGAACCAAGAAGCAACTTTAAGCATAGCAATAAAAAAACTCCATGAACTAAGAAGCGATATTTGGAAATGTCGGACTAAATGTGGGGCTGAACCTCATTCAGTATCCAGTATTTTATTTAATTTTGAATAATGCCTTGTTCTGATCAGTTAACAAACATAGTGGCCCTAATCCAACTCCCACTTAAAGTCAGGATCAGTTCCTTTACTTTGTAATTGGTTAACCACTCATAACATTAGTACATTCTTTTTGGTGCTGACATATTGTAGAACTTCACAGACAATAGGAATCTGAAGAGTGTCCTTATGCGACCCATATGGGTTTCACTCCAAGTCTGCAGGAAGATCTATATGTCATGATCTTTGCCTCACAAACTCTTCACGAGATTTAGAGAGAGATAAATACTCTATGTGCATAAATCACTATAAATTCATTGCTTTTGGAAGAAGTAAAATTATGATGTCCCTTCCTTCTTCTTCCTGGAATGAGAAAATATGTTTTTGCTAACACTGCCATTTCCCTCCCACCTCTTGTTTTTTGAATATTTTGATTCACTTTGGGTTGAACAGAATTTTTTGGGGGCGGGGGGAAGGAGGGAGGAACTGCCAGAAGAATGAGAAATCAGTTATTTGCCCATCTCTAGCTATGGTTCCCATGTGCCACATAGATGGTGCCCAGAGGCCATCACCCTGCCACAGATACATAGAAAAGAATTTGCATGTTAAAGTCCTGTGTTTGTACAGCGCTTAGCAATACTCTAATTCAAATAATAATTAAGCATAGACAATTTACAATACTCAAATACCATTCAAATATATATAATACAAATATACAACTTAATAAACAGGTAATTTAGGGAGAAGGGACGTGTAGCCTGTTATCTTTAAGTGGCTGGTTCCAGTCCAGGCTTGGTACCTAAAAAGGTAAAATGAACCTACGACACCTATTTTGTGGTCTGTCGGAAGTGTACTGCTGGTTGCAGGTCAATTCATAAAGTACAGGTGGCAACAACCCAAGAAAAGAGAGAGCCACAATGGGCACCTCTATTGGGAGTCTTAGCAGGAGGACCAAAGGCTGAATGAGTCTGGAGAATAAGTGATTTTCTCACCCCTACAGAGAGCTTGGCTTAGTGAGGGTTGAGATAAATGGGCAGGGCATTGGGGGAAGCTTGTATTACTTCTGCCCATGCTGTAATTTAGCTGTGAATAAACAGAGATTTTCTATTTACAAAGCTGTCAATCTTACATCATTCACAAACTAGAAAATAAAGAGAAATGTTGCTCAATTCCCCACCATTCCCAGGTCTCCTGCTGTTACAGTGAATGTTGCCAGTCACATGCTCACGCTTCAGATCAAAACCAGGTGGCACCGTAAACTGGATTTAAACTTTGACCCTCAGTTCCATTCTGGTGCACATCTTTTGCTCAGCAAAAGAAAATAAAGGTTTCACTGGTAACAAATGCCTTTCACTCAGCACAAAACTCATTAACAGATCTTTTACCCCCTATCTCAAATATTTGTGCACGGTGTGAATCTTCTCCCACAGCACCAGCTGTAAATGGAATTTGATAATGAATTTGTTTTCAAGATTCCAATATTGCATTTAGTTCCTATTTCCTTTTAGAACAAAAATGATAAAGAACTAGAAAAAAAGAAATTGATGGACCTGTCTAGCTACTATAGGGAACAAAATGACTGCTGTGTAGTGTCACAGCTAATAATGCTTCAGATTCAACTGAAATAGCATTGAAAAAAATAGTCAAACAGGAACCTTTCATGTCTGACTTCATATGTCAGCGACCCCAAGCTATGTGCTCTTTCTGTGAATCTCTGAGCTAAGTATTTCCAGCTACAGTAGTTCAAATACACAGAACAAGAAAAATCAACAAAGAATAAGACACAATGAACCATCTAGAAATACCACGTAGCTGGTACAATGGAGCAGGGAATACTGGCTACCTTGCACTACTGAAAACAACTTGGTGCAATTTTGTTTTGTTTTTAATAAAATGGTGCATTCCAGATCTAGAATGGTATATCTGACTGCACAGTAAGAGCAGTATGAAATCTACACTCCCAAACCACAATCTAACCTAATATAATATGTTCCTCGCAGCCAAAAAAGGAACTCCCATGAGTCCTAGCTCACTTCCTTCTATTATTATTATTACTATTTAATATTTGTATTGTAAGGGAGGGTTTCAAAATGAAATTTTATTGTAACGGAGGGTTTCAAAGCTCTACCCAGGGATCAGCACTTAGTCCATTATTATTCATAATTGTGATGAACTTCATAAATAAGCAAATCCAAATAGAAGGTGGCATGAAGTTGATCTATGCAGACGATAGTGCTAATGGCTGATAGTGAGGAAGATTTGGTCCACACAATTGCCTGGAACAGGGAATTAACTATCTAAGGCCTCAAAATGAGTACAGAAAAGGCTCAAGTCATATGGGGGACTCATGAAGAACCAAGATAGATGAATATCAACATCAATGGCCAGCACCTAAATCAGGTTTCTACTTTTAAGTACCTTTGGGGCTGGTTATCGGCATATGGGGAGATCAGCACAGAATTGTAAACAAGGCTGCTAAGCACTGGAGAAGCCTGGTGCAAGATAAATAGAATGATGTAGGATAAATGGATGCCCAGACTACTTAACGGACAATTATACAAAATCATTATAAGACCAGTTCTTATCATGGAGTAGAGACAGAGTTGTACTTGAGAAGGCTTGAAGCCATTGAAATGAGATGTTTAAAGCGGTGAGAGAGGTGACATTACTGGTCCATATATGGAAAGATGTCATGAAGCGTGAGACCAAGGTCTGTGGTATCAGACAGAAGCTGTAAGAGAGAAGGCTGAGATAGTATGGGCATGTACAAAGGAGGGATGAAGGGAATCCTCCTAGGGAGGCATTTGAGACCAGAGTTTATGGGTGGGACAAGAAGATGCCTGAGAAAATGGTGGATAGACTGTGTACTGGAGGAAGATGTGGATATGGAATGAACGCTGGACTGGCAAAACAGGAAATGACTGATCCAGCAACCCTACCCCAGCTAATTGGGACGAAGAAGCGGGAAGATTATAGCAGCACCTGCAGGCCGCAATCAGGGATCAGAACCCCATTGTAGTAGGCAATGTACACATTCAATGATCTCTCACAATAGTTCATGAAAAGAGCATTTATTTTTCATGTATTCATCCAGAACCAGTAAAATAAGCAGTAGCACTTATCTGCAACTCCAGTGCTTGATTATCTTCTCAGTCAAGGACATTTTTTTCTATCTACCAAAAATTCAGATCTAGCACTAAAGTCCCTTAAAAAGCCACACACTAGCTATATAGGTTAGCCTCTTTTTCATAAATCAATGCCATTTCATGGAACAGGTGCTTTGTGAAGTGCACAATGTTAATGGTATTGGAAGCTCATAGGGCATCCTATTTTTTGGCTGTTTTTCAGCTATTTTGTAATTAATCAAAACTGAGTCTGCCTTTTGGAAAGATCTGGCTGGAGTTAAAACAGCTAGAATCAACAAGTCTGATGGGAGGGTTTTTAAAATGTCACAGGGAACTGGGGCAAAGGGTTTTTAATCATTATTGTTCACTGACATTTTTTGAAATCTTTGTTGTGGCCAAGTGGCACCATGTTGAGATGTGCTACTTATTCCACTGGCTGAGGAAGAACAGTTTGTTCCTTTGTTTATGTCTGACTCCATAAGGAAGGGAGGTGACAGCCAAGTATTGACACCTTGCTATAAAAAGGCCAGGGCTGAAGCCCACTGGGGTCAATTGGACTCATTACAATGACTTTGATGGGCTTTGGATCAAGCCCTAAATTCAGAGTATTATCATCACTATGCAGGAGAACAAAAATCCAGAATTTTCTAAATGGTTGTTACAATTAGTGTCATGGTCCATGTTGTAAAGGAGTGTAAATGCTTATAGGATCCTAGTATCTAAGTTACCCAGCTGGAAGACCACTGATTCCTTAGGAGAAAATTATGTATACTACAGAATAAACTTTGCTAAAAGTAATCGCCAGGCCCTGACTACACATATTTCATTAAGCCATTGCCATTCCTGTTGATGACAGCCTCTGAACTGTGGCCACAGAGATGAGGAAGAACCTTTTTTGTAGCTAGAAAGAAATTGGGAGAGCGGTAATCCTTCAACCACACCCATCAATATATCCAAAACCGTTTTAAAAGATACCAACTTAAATATCATGTTTTATTTAAAAACTTGTTTCTGTACTACTAATACAAAAAGTAGCTATTATTACTATGTGGTATTGATCAAGAAAAATAAATTTTGCTCTATTTTTCCATTTGTTTACTATGTGCTTTTGACAGTGACTTGTATGATATCCTGTAGAGACTTTAATATTCCTATCAATGGGAATATTCACATGCATAAAATCTTTGAAGCATTGGAGCCTTACTTACCCTGTTATCTGTGTGAGTCCTTCAACGTGGGAGAGAATTTTTTTTTAACATAAGACAACGTGTCTAGAAAAACTGACAGGGGGCTCAGAGGCAGGTGTAACTCTCTCTCTCTCTCTCTGTGTATATATATATATACACAGAGAGAGAGAGAGAGAGTCATATATATAGATATGACTATATTCCAGCTTGATATTATGATTTGATCATTTTCTGCCATTGGGATGTCACATCAGCTTTTTATTTTAAAAAGCACAGCAGAATGCAGTACACAGAAAGTTGCTACTAGTGCTAAGCTGAGGTCCTATTGTCAGAGAGTGGGTGGTAAAATGGCATTAGGACAGATCTGATCTTGTTAATATTAGTATAGATCCAAAGTAAGTCCATTGGATTCCATAGAGTTATATCTCAGTTACAATGGTGTAAGTCTACTCTGTCAACACTATTTGTTAACTCCTTATTTTCGTGTATTGCTTAAAAGATTTATCATCTTTATTGCCTCAAATTTTATAAATGCAGGTTGCCCAGAGAAATACCATTCTGTCACTGCCGAAAAATTAAAATTCTATTCTGACTGCTTCTTTTGTAATTGGAGGGTTACATTGTACATTTTCAGTAAGTGGGCACTTAATCAGAAATGGCCTTTGTCTTGTTAAAAAAATAAATGTTTGTTATTCAACTTTTGTTATGTATAATTGGGCTATTTGTACAGAGTAAAAAAAAGGCTCATTAGTGTTGCACAGTGGCTACCGCCACATATTGCAGCACTAACTTGAACTCTATTATTTTAAAAATCTTTTAAAGAAAGAACAGATAGTCACAGTTACAGCTTTCTGGATGGTTATTAGTAACCCTTTACCTTGGAAGAACTGGGTTTTGATCAAGTGAGTTGAAGAAATAAAAGCAGGCCTACCTGCTGATTGACACGCCTGTGCAGTTCATACTTTGTAAGAATTAGGGGAAAGGATCAGCTCTACGTTATTTAAAATTGAATCAAGGTACAACACAGGTCATGTTGTTCATATTCCCAATTTAGGAGTTTCTTAGTTCCCTTAACAGCTCTCTCAGCCTCAGTGTGCCTGTATAGAAACCAACAATTAATCCTCCAGTTCTCCCTCAGCCCCCATCCCTGGATGCTTTATAACCGCAGACAGCAAATTAATTGATCTCAGGTGAGGATGCTGATCTGCTGTTAAGCAGTCCCTTCAAGGTCTCTTTCTTCTTCTCTCACTGAGTTTGCTCTGTCCCTCACTACATCACACAGACAATTGTCTCTAATTCACTTATACTTGGGCTGTACAGCTTTCTAGACAAAGTTTAAAGATCTCAAACTTGAGCCATTTGAGGCTAAAATAACAAAGTAAAACCATATGTAATAAACATAAATTATTACTAAAAGTTACAATTTTGATTAAACCAAATCAAAACTGATGTACATTGCCATTTAGCAGCATAGAAAGGTACACACTCAGAGCCAAACTTCCAAAACCATTACATTATCTCAAATACTAGTCATTTAACCAGATTTCAGACATGTGAATCAGCTTCATATTATTGGAATGAAAAAGATTTATCCAGTCATAACTCTCTGGAATTAAGTATTCAGTGAAACAACTATATGGCAGAATTTAGTTATGTTGTTCACTGGTCCATACCACCAAAAAGATGGACTTGATTTTACGAAGGGCAATGCATGTGTGGACATTAGAGCAATGCCACATATGCACGTTGAGATGCTTGTTGTCTCCACAGGGATAGGAAAGAATACTACCCATGCATTAGTCTCTACCTGTGATTTGCCTTTAGTTCTTTGGTAGACCTTATTGGTAATGGATTGATCTTCTACCCAGACACAGCCACACTCAAAGTCTGTAACTGTCACGCTGTTACTACGAATAGTAAACCCTGTGAAGACTAATGATAGTCAGACCCAAAGAGGTTTGGTTTGGTAATAACTGTGGTGTATGGAGCTGAGTATACAAAGACATAACATAAGCTACAAAGTTCAGCAAGTTTCATTTTTTCTTATTAGCTCCATATTGTATTATTTGTATTCACATTAGTGAACACTTTGATCTGCACTGTAGTGAACACTTTAACCTTTGATCTGCAGCTTATCACACTAATGATTTTGCTACAAACAGTGCATCATCCTGTTAGCATATTCAAATACTATTAATTCAAGGCTGATCAAACCATATGACAAAAAGATATGGCCAATGCAGTACATAGTCATAGCATAGTGTTAGCAAAGGTATTAAAAATGAGGAAATCAGTTAATGACTATCATATCAGATTTTTTTAAGAAGAATAATTACTTGAGTATCAAGGAGAAGCCTATCCTTAAAATATATCAAGGCACAATTGTGGATAAATTTGTCTGAAAAGATTTCAAACAGCCAAGTGTTAAGCCTATATCTACTAGGGGCATCTGACAGCTCCTTGTGCCCTAGTATTACCTATTATCTTTAGTACCATATAATTATTTGACTCCATAATTTCTTTCTCTCCTTCTGTGTTCCTTTTATTCACAGTATGTCTATATTAGGGTTTCTGAGGATCTCTGGTCGATTTTTCCACTCAATTTTCTATTGACTTTTTTCCCCCTCCTCCCACCCTCTTTTTACCCCTCAAATGTGAAGCAAAAAATGTTGGGTGTATGTCAAACATTCAAAACCCATGATACCCAGATGGGTTTGAAATTAAGTTAAATGAGTTCCCCATCCCTACTATGAGTCAAAGTATTGTATTGCTGTCATTTGTTTTAATAAATTACATCCCATATTGTCTCTCTGAAAGTGGAAACTTCTGGTTTCTCAGTACAAGATAAATGGCAAGGTACATCAATTGTACCTCACATTTAGCCAACCCGGATGTGGTTGATCAGATTCAGCATGTGAGGATTTATAATTCCCAAAGTCTCCTTTGTACTGGTGCAATCTCTGATATGTTGATTTTGAGATAAGGGTTTTGAAGGAGAGCAAAGAATGCAATTCTTGGTTCAAGTTGCATAGAATTCTAGGCTGCCATGGAGTTTTTTGCCTTTTGGCCTGTAAATAATTTGGCACACAAATATTATTTTATTTATTAAGAGACTTAACAGGGATATATGGCTCTTTCTGCACACCACACACAAAAAACCCCCACCTTTGTCAGGAAAACAAAGATGTGGGGCGGGTTTAGATTCACAACAGTTCAGTAGTCAGCGCAGGCACCTCCGAGGTGTATGCCAGCACTTGACTGCAATGTAAATAGACAATGATCTGTACAAGGAAACTACTTTTCATAAAATCATAGTATGGCAGATATGGCGATGTTTTGCAATCTGCTTTTTAAAAAACATATGGAACTAAGATCTTTAGTTTTAGTATCTTTGGAGTTCATTGTATTAAATGCAAAGTTTATGTATTATTGTGGCCCAGGATTGCATGTAACTTCTCTAGAGGGGAGATGGGATATGAACTCTGGGAAGTGTTAGGAACTTAAAAGGACTATACTAAACAATATGCCAGACAAGACTGGACTTTTGGGACAAATAGTATCAAGTGTTTGCCTGGGGAATTTCTAGGGGGCAGTGAAGGCAAATTCCCACCTCTGTTTTTGCAAAAACTCAACCTTTTAAACCTATTCCCTGAGGAGGGAGTGTCACAGTTCTACTGATTACCTGTTCCCGAAGGTTGGAGATCAAAGGCCCAAGCAGTATAAAGAAACAGGTTGATATGCCCAGTCAGTGTGTTTGTTCTGAGCTGAGGCTGTCATGAACTTGTAACCTCAAAAAAAAAACCCTTGGGAATAGCTTGCAGAGAAAGCAAAGCTCCAGACACTGTCTGTTTAGGCAAACTGGCTTACTGGAAATATTGCAGTGTAAGCAAGGAACTGTATAGTCTGGAAAAATCTCTAGTCAGGAGGGAGAGAGTGTGAGTCTCCACCCAAGAGAGGTGACAGCTCAGGAGCTGGAAGTCTACAGTGGGTGTTCATGGTGGACCACGGAATGGAAATAGCGATGCAGTTGCCTTGAACTGTGATACATAGCACAGAATTATAAAATTTGGGGATGGAGTAGATCTATTACGTAAACTGGACTTTCAGCTAGCTAAGGCTAGATTGTTCCCTATGGTATATTTACTAGTATTTTGTCCAATCTAGTTTTGCCCAGTAGAATACCACTGTAATCCACAAAGCCTGAGCTAGGTGCTTAGGCTCCCTATACAATGAATGAGGAGAGAGAGCTGCCCTAGAATGCAATCCACAAAGCCAGCATGCTAGGTAGTAAGGTGCATAAGCTAGCCAATGGGAGATGCTGACAAGAGGGGTTTGTCCTAAGCCCCACCCCTCTGTCAAAGATAGGCACCTAAGTCCAACCTGCCAGGAAGGTGCCTACCACTGCTTGTGATCCACAAACCAGGGAAAGATAGGTACTCCTCCAGGTAACTTGCATGAGAAGCCAATCCAGTAGGTCTGCACAGAGGCTGCCTAGATCTACACAAAACATGCAGTGAGGTTGATGATCCCTGTTCAAATCAATTTTTCCTCATCACACGGGGGGGGGGGGGGGGGGGGGGGGGGGGGGGGGCTATGAACTAGCAGTCTCCTACATGTGAGGTGAGTCTGCTAACTACAGGCTTAACAGTTATAATGGATGTCTATCCCCCTTCCCTCCCGGGGCTATGTTGTATAGTCTATGCAGCCTCTGACTGTGCTTAATGCCATAGGTGGCAAGATATATGGGCCTGTGGTGCCTGTGCTCCAGCAATATTTAGGAATGTGGGCCAGGCTCCAACAATGTTTGGGCTTACCATGCTTTGGAGGGCTCCACGCTTCAGGGGGACATGGGGTCCAGGGCAGCCTAGGGGGTTAGCAGGGGGCCTGGCACCAGCAGCAGTGAGCGACCTGGCCCCAGCCCGCCCCGCTTCACTCCGCCCCGCCAGCTCCTGGCGTCGCTGGGGGGAGGGGGCAGAAGCCAGAAAGAGGCAAGGCGGGGGCTTGGGGAAGGGTAGAATGGGGGTGAGTCGGGGAGGGGGCGGAGCAGGGGCAGGTTGGGGCTGGGTTGCTCGCTGCTGCCAGCACCAGGCCCCCCGCTAGCCTCCCCAGGCCCCCCTGGACCCCGCATCCACCTGAAGCGAGGGGCACCCCAAAGCATGGAGCTTGGGGTGTTTGCCCCGGTCCATCCTATGGACAGGACGGCTCTGCTTGGACTCATTCTGGGCACCACCAAAAATTATATAAACCTGGTGCCCATGCTTAATGGATCAGGCCCTGCTTGTGAGCAAGATGGAGGAGTGCCTATCTTCTGGTTTGTGGATTGCTTTGGGCCTTAGGTGGAGATAGGGGCCTTGATGCCTAGAATGAGGCAGCCATGTGCTTGCTCAGAGGCAGAAACAAAGGTGCCTAAGGAAATTTTACTACAAAAACTTATGCACTAAGTGAGTTTAGGTATAGGGAAGAGCTAGGTAGGAGTTTTATGTATCACAGTGGAGCCTAAAACAGGATTTAGGCACTTAAACCTGGGCATTAAGCACCTAAATATCTTTGTGGATCTGGGACTTTGTGGTTACTCCTAGGAAAAACTATTTTCAAGCAGACCCTCTCTTGCTTCAAGCTTCTCTGTGACCCTTGTGACCCTACTGACTACAGTCAGGATCCATGTAAATGTAAAAATCTGTCCACATGGAGCAGTTTGCAGATCAGAGACATAATCATTTTTGAGATTTGAAATGTTTCAATGTCTATATTTACATTATGGAAAACGAGCGGCTCCAGGTTTTTTGCCGCCCCAACCAAAAAAAAAAAAAGGGCCGGAGTGCCACCCTTTGAGGAGTGCTGCCCCTTGAAAAGTGCCGCTACAAGCACATGCTTGGGACGCTGGTGCCTAGAGCCGGCCCTGATGGAAAAAAGACAAACATTCCATAGATAAAGTCCACTGTGTGGTAATCTGCTCTCCTGTTATTCCAAATTAAGGACTCAATCGTGGAACCTAGATGTAGCTGAAATGTTTCATACAAATAGTTTTTCCATAAAAAAAATGGCCTTTGAACACAAATTAAAATTTCCCCTCAACATTTTCAATGTTATCAAAATGTTCTATTTTTTTTAAAATTTTCCATTCTGTATTGTATTGAAAACTTTCACCATTCATTTTATTTATATTTTCTCATTATTTTATCAATCATTTTTGAAAATTGTTGTTTACTAAAAAAAATAGTTTTCACACAGACCAATACCCCCCAAAAATCTGAGAATAGATTCAAAATTATGTAAATTATGTAACATTTAATTGTTTAAAGTCATAAGCATAAGTAGTAAACTTGTCTAGCAAGTTTACCCACCTTCCCCCTTCTACTACTGTCTAATGCTCTCCACAAAAAAAAAAAAAAAAAAAAAAAAAAAAGAATTTGGGGACATCATGACTTAGGGGCAAATCCTGATCTCTTGCTCTATGGCCACCATTCTTGGTAGACCATCCAATGATACAGGAAAGCGGTGTATAGGAATCCCACACAGGGGTGCTGCACCTCTGTCCACTTCAGAGCTGTGTTCTATGGGAACTCCTGACAAACATGCAGGAAGGTTTTGGGGGAAAGGGAAAGCTGGGGGAGGGCCAGAGAAATAGCTGGTGAATCCATCAGTCAAAACTCCCTTCAGGAAGTAGGTGAAAAGTTTGACAGCCACCATCTTGGCTAGCAAACTGGGAATTGAACTGGAGACCTCTAGAGCTAAAAGCAGAAGCTGCTAAAATTCCCAAGGCAGTGGTGGGGGTGGGGGCGGGGGTGGAGGGGAAGGCAGGGGAAGCAGTAACAATTCACTGTCTGAGAGTGGCACGAAGTGGGATCTGGGACACAACCTGGGGTTACAGAAACAGCCAGAGATGTCAGTGAGAGATGTGTGCAAGCACAGCTTGCATGATCAGACCCTCTGTCCATATTTTGGCAAGTATCCCATTGAGGTATTGTTTTTGTAGTAGCACTACTACATGATTTAGTCCTGTAGTATCAACATTTGCAGAGTACAGACCCATTACTGCAGAATAATGTCAATTTTTGTTTGTTTGTTTTTTATTAATTTTCTAGAAGGATAATCCCCTGGTAATTATCCTACTGTGCCCCTGCTCCTCCTCAGTAGCCATGGGAAATGAACTCCTTCTCATAACACTAGGAGACACAGTAGGATTTGCAAACACTGTTTTTTCATTATGTTAGTTTACCAGTGAATTGTATGAAGTAAGAGAAACATCAGCACTTTTTTTTCATTTTTTGTTAAGTCTCATGGTGTTTTTGCTGTTGGGGAAAAATGTATAAATAAGTACAAAATGAAATCAAAGATTAATATTTTACTAATCCCATGCTTGAATACATTTTAGTTTGACAGCTCACTTTCTTTAGTCCTATTGCTTAGTCCAGTCACCTCAGCTCTCATTTTTGTTTGCATTTTTATTCTAACAGGATATTAAATCTTTCTCCTTCCCTTCTCTCTCTCTCTCTCCCCCTCCCTTGCCCCCCCCCACCCCCCCGCCCCCATGTGTGTGTGTCTGAGTGAATCCAAGGATTTAATAGAACTCCTATTTTTGGTACCAACACTCTTGCCAATTTTTTTACATAACACAAACTCTAAACCCTTCCAAGCAAGCTAAGATTGGACTTGAATATACTTATTACTGCAGGACCAGGTCTCATATTGGTACATGTTCACTTACATTCACATTAAAGTTATTCATGAGACTTATTCAAGGCAGCAGGGCCTGGTGAACAAAGAGCACCCAGGGAATTCTAGACCAAAGATACTGGAGCAAATTATTAAATTATCAATTTGTAAACACAAGGAGGATAACAGGATATAAGGAATAGCCAGCACAGGTTTGTCACAATCAAATCGTGCTAAACCAACCTAATTTCCTTCTTTGACATGGTTTCAGGCCTAGTGGATAAGGGGGAAGCAATAGATGTGATATATCTTAATTTTGGTAAGGCTTTTGACACATTTCCACATGACTGTCTCACAAGCAAACTAAGGAACTGTGGTCTGGATGAAATTACTATAAAGTGGGTGCACAGCTCTTTGAAAGACCCTACTCAAAGAGTAGTTATCAATGTTTCTGGGTCAAGCTGGAAAGACGTATCTAGTGGGATGCCACAGGGTTCAGTCCTGGGTCTGGTACTATTTAATATTTTAATTAAAGACTTGGTAATGGATTGGACAGCATGCTTATAAAATTTGCAGATGACACCACACTGGGAGGGATTGCAAGCACTTTGGAGGACAGGATTAAAATTCAAAATGATCTTGACAAATTGGAGAATTGGTCTGAATTTATCAAGATGAAATTCAACAAACACATGTATAAACAAAGTATTTCACTTAGGAAGGAAAATCAAATGTAGGACTACAAAATGGGGAATAACCAGCAGTACTGCTGAAAAGGATCTGAGGGTCATAGAGGATCACAAATTGAATAAGAGTCAACAATGTGATGCAGTTGCAAAAATGGCTAATATCATTCTGGGGTGTATTAACAGGAATGTTGTATGTAAGCCTGGGGAGGAGGGGGTTAATTGTCCCACTCTACGAGGCACAGGTGAGGCCTCAGCTGGAGTACTGTGTTCAATTCTGGGTGCTAAACTTCAGGAAAGATGTGGACAAACTGGACAGAGTCCAGAGGAGAGTAACAAAAATGATAAAAGGTTTAGAAAACCTGACCTATGAGGAAAAATTTTAAAAACTCTGTGTTTAGTTTTGAGAAAAGAAGACTGAGGGAGGAACCTGATAAGAGTCTTCAAATACATTAAGGGTTGTTTTAAAGAGGGCGGGGATCAATTGTTCTCCATGTCCACTGAAGGTGGGACCAGAAGTAATGGGCTTAAACTGAAGCAAGGGAGATTTCGGTTAGATATTAGAGACTATAAGACTATATGACTATAAGAGTAAGGCTTCCAAGGGAGGTTGTGGATTCCCCCTCATTGGAGGTTTTAAAGAACAGATTGGACAAACACCTGTCAGGGATGGTCTAGGTTTACTTGGTCCTGCCACAAATCAGGGAACTGGATTAGACGACTTCTCAAGTTCCCTTCAGACCCTATGTTTCTATGATTCTATGATCTCCATGGATTTCAAAATTCATTCAACAAACTGCCAGGGGACTAAGATGTTTGGGGTATTTTTTTTGTGTTTTTTTTTAAATCTGACTCAAAACTTGACTAGTCCCATCTATTGTATAGTCTATTGTGCTGGGCAATCTGTTTATGGCATAATGGAAAAGCAAAACTCGACTGATAGGAGTTGAGTGCTTGGCAGTAGCAGATGCAGTCAATAGTCTAGTCATGAACAAACTGTCAAAAACTCAACTAAAATAAGGATGCATTGAATTTTGTTACTTTATCATAGGCTGAGGTTTGCAAAGGGGCCTAAGGGAATTATGTGCCCGACTTTGATTAAATTCCAGGGGGATTTGAGAGCCTAATTTTCTTAGGCTCCCTTGAGAAATCACAGCACTGGTGAATAAAATTTATGAGGTCAGACAATCACAGTAAATTTCATTATGATCTTCCTCTTCCACCATCAGGTAAACAACTACTTGAGCTTCATTATTTCCTTCTTTTTTAAATTTAATTCAGGACCCAGCTCCTCAAAGATATTAAGGCACTTAACTCTCAATGATTTCCTTGGGAGTTAGGCACCTATCTACGTTTGAGGAGGTGTGCCTATATTCTCATTTTTGCAGGATTTGAAATTATTATCCAAACTACAGTTACAGTCAAAGGGGTGTTATTTCACACCTCTTTTGCACTTTGTTGTAACCACATGAGCAATTGGTGAAAAATGCAACTGCAGCTACAGATCCCAGAATCTTAGACAAAGGGCAAGAATGTAGCCTTGCTTCTAAGACTTTCACCTTCTTCCAGGGAAGCATGGTAAAGGAAAGCGGTGAGGTCAGTAGATTAAACAGCAGGTATCAATAGGTCTCTGATTTCTAAGGAGAGTGGGACTTCTAAGAAGGGTGGAGAGAAACACACACATCTGCTATCACCAATCAAGCTTTCTTTCAATAATTTATTAATATATTCAAATTTGTAAAAATCTCTAGCGGGCCCAGTCCATGCACTTAGCTTCTCTACAATCTAAATGAGGAAGATAAAAGATTGGAACTCCAAAGATGACCTTAATTATAAGATGGAGAGCTTCCGCTGCCCTTCCCCCTGATTGTCAGCATGACATCCCATTGCCTTCACTCCATCCTTGCAAATATGCAATTCAATAGATATGCTGGAGGGATAACTAACTAGAGCTCAGTAACACTATCTCTACGACAATCATTTGCTACTCCAATAGATCCTGAATTCAAATTCCTGTATCGTTGCTGGAACATCATTTTGTTAGATATTGGCTGCATTTACCTTTCCAAGTCCTAATCACAACTTACCCCTGTACAACCAAGCTTTTCTATGTCATTCACTTCATCTGACAAGAAGGTATGCAAAGTTGCAGAATCGAGGAGCTGGAGACTTTATTACTTGTAAAGACTGAGCAATAACCATTTTTATTTCCTTTTTTCCAAGTGTCCATTGGTGGCCCTGGGTATAGTAATTAGAAAACTCAGAGCAGGAGTGAGACAATTTTCTTTTACAAGGAAACCTTTGCTTTTACTGCTCCATGAATGCAAGACAAGGTCTATTAAAATGACATTAAAGTTGAGTTGCCAGCTTGAATTAGAAAATAGGTTTCAAACAACTGAAAAAAGAGGGTAAGGATATAGTTACAGGCTGATAGTATGCGTAAGGAGGAGTAAGAACTGGAATAAACAACTTCCTAGATTAATTAATTTTTCCTCCATTCTCCCTCACTCTTCCCACCCATTTTAATAGTTTTCAATATGCATCTGTCTATGTATACAGACCTATACATTTACGTTCACACACACTTCTTTGAAAGAACACATTTTCAACTGAAGAAAAACCAGACTGTTCTGTAGATAATCTTTGTCTATGACAAAGTATCTGATGCTCCTCCGTTAAAAATAAAACATACACCTTCACTCAGTGGCCTAGGTGTCTTAAAATAGGGTTTTATCTGATGCCGAGACATCAGAAGCTCAAAAAAAAAAAAAAAAGTTCCTCCTTGTGACTATTCTATGTTGCTATTCTGATTCCATTTTCATTAGCAACAGTCATTCTTCAGTTTCGTAATTTTATTGCAAGACACTTGTTTTCTTATGAGTAAATGTTTATGAAGCTTTTGTTTGTTCTCCTTGAATCAAAATCAATGAATTTCAGCAATAAAGACAGTTGGAAGGAAACGCCCAAATAAACTGACTATATTTTTTCAACCCTTTTAAAAAGTTGATTTCCCCCTGCCCTCCAATCCAAAGGTTTCAACAGGTCACCATGCTACTATTTTTCACACAATCCTTAAAACTCTGGAGGAGCTCCCATCACCACCTGAGAGGACAGTCATACATTTTCAATCTGTTGAAAATAATTGTGTGGAAAAACTCATTCTGTTGCTTCCAGACACAATCCAATCAGTGTAATGGTTTTTGAGAAAGAGGGAACTATATTCACATTTCATTCATGTAAAGAATGAGATAATAGAGGACTTTCATGGTGGATGAGCACCCTGAAGGTACTGCAGTTTGCTGCAGCATACATAAGGCCTTGCTGGGTTCATTGCATAAAGAAAAATCTCTCTTAATTTGTACTTTTCCCTCAGGCTTCAAATGCATTTTTTTTTAAATGGACTGAAGCAGGAACTAAAGGGATTTGCACCCCAATGAGACTCTCCCTTTTGAATGACAGCTTTGCTGCTTTGGGAAAACTTACCATAATTCTCGTATTTCTTTAATGAAGTAAAATTGATGTAAACTGCAGATACCTGGGCCCTTGCCATCGAACTTGGATAATTATTTCCCAATCAAAAAAAGAACATACTGTTTTCCTTTGGCATTCTCTGTGTCCATTACCTTTGTTATTTTAGTTTTAATCGAAATTCTATAATCACAGAGTTCAAAAGCAGAACAGTTTTAAGCCAGTGCACTGCAGCAATAACATCGCCTTAGAGATCTACTTATTTGACAAATAAGAATGTTCCTTTGCTTTTTTATAGCACACCGTTGTTCTCAGGCTCTCTTTCATTATAGTGGGAAAGGTAGCCATCACTTTAATTAAGGTTGAAAGACAGTGTCCATAACAATCCTCTCTTCAGTTGTTCATACCTTTCTCACAGAAATTCCTGCCAGGCTGAAACTGTCCAGGTTTGCTCTCAGAGGCAATTTATTTCAGAAAGTGTATCTCAGAAATATTTTTTTAATAAATAAATACACTGATTTGTAATTTTGGAGAGGTTAACTTTAAAAATGGCTGAACAGAAATTGTTCTAACTTGGCTTATTTGATAGATCTCACTATTGCCAATTAATTATAATTAACGCTAGTGGTGATGATGATGATGATGATGAAGAGGGATTTGAACGACTTAACTGGCATAACAGCTATGCTAAAATCAAGAGAGTATTCTAGGGAAAACTTTCTAATATGGAACATGAGACACCTGTGCTTTATAAACTGTGTTAGCTTCTAATTTGTTTCTAGGTGCAATTCAAGTTGTTAATTTTAAACTAGAAAGCTGCATGTGTTTTGGTTACTGATATTAAGGCATTATTTCTGTTTCCCCACTGGTCTGACATAAATCTATTGAATTTGCAAATACTACTTATTTACTCAGAGTTAAATTCATCCCTGTGTGGAGAGCTTAAGAGGAGTATACATCATGCTCACCGACTTGGTAGTAACTAGGGATTCAACACAGCTAAACACATGACCCTCTAAAGCTTGAGTTAAAGAACCAAGTCCAGTGTCTGGGAGCTGTATCAGATTTATATTCTCTTTAGATTGGGCATAGAGAAGGAGAGACACTACAGTGGGTTACACATAGACATTGTGTTGGCCCCCTGCATAGTAACCTTCAGACATTTGCTTGAAGGGGTGGTTTAGGGCTGGGGAAGGAATTCAGCTACTTTTAAGATTTATATAACTCTATGGGGTTTTTTAGTTGACATTGTATCAATCAAGCTTATTTTCATTTTTGCTTTGTGCTTACAAATATACACCTAGAAGCTGAGATAGGTGCACCTTATAAAATAAGTAATAAAACTTAATAAGGGCTGGGAAAGTGCTTTTACTGAAGTGGTTGTGAAGTTACATGGGTCTCTGAACTGTATAGATTTCAAAGAGCTTCTGATGCCTAATGGAAAAAGTCCTGCTTATTTGCCATATTTCCTGATTTATTTCCTTGTCTCACTTTGTATTAGCTGGGATATTTACATAAAAACATACCCTTGTTCCTTATGAGTTCATCTGCTGCTTATTCTTGTGCTGAAGTTGAAATAATCCTATGTTTGTGACATTGTTATCACCTCTACAGGAAACAGTTGTGAAATCATAAACAAAGGATTATGGCTTCAAGTAGGCAATAAGTACCAGGAGCTGATGAACTCTTAAAAGCAAATATTTCCAGTAAGAAAAACATAGAGCAAAAAATTATAATCAGAACTTAGAATCAACAGGTCTTTCAGAGAGAATAATGATGGTTAAAATGCTTTTTTAGTAATGTATGGATACTGATAATAGTAATTAATATTACTGTTTATTCTGCCCTTTGTGGCTGCAACAATTTCTTTTTTAGCTAGCTCCACTATGTTTTGAAAAACGGATCCATCCCAGGTTTGGCCAATCTCTAAAAAGAAGCTCTTGGCTTGCTAAACAACTCCTTGCCTTTCAGAGTTGGAACCAGACAAGTCTAGTTTGACATCCTGAGGGTGGAATTTGACTGTGAACAGGAGCAGCACAAAGTCTCACTGTAGCCAACTCATGCAATATTTACTATTTTATGGAAAGCCCCAGATCCTGGAGGCAAATGATTACATGAGAATCTCATTTGTTGTGTGAGAGAGAGAGATAAGTATGTTTCTAGCTGAGCTGGTTGTGGGGGGAAAAATTTAAAATATGATCCAAGTGCACCCTGAAGGCTCAAAAGGAAAGTAAAGAACCCCAATTTTTTTATTGTAGGTCAATCACATGATTTTGGGAGACCCAGCTCATCAATTTTCATTATTTAAGGTTGGCAATACTGAAGTCTATGCATCACTTAAGTCCCATTTAGGCAGGGCCGGCTCTGGCTTTTTGGCCGCCCCAAGCAAAAAAAAAATGGGGCGGCCAGAACGGCAAAGCAAAAAAAAAACAAAAAACAGTGATCTGTGTGCCGGAGCGCGGGTGCAGGGGGCGGCCGGGGAGGAAAGGATGAGGACTGCCCTGCTGGGATTGCTGCAGGGCGCTCCCGTCCTCTGCGCCGTCGCCCCCTACAGGGCGGCCGGAGCAGAACAAAAAAAAAAGCGGCAGGCCGCCCTAGGATTGGACAGAATGCCGCCTCGTTCAATCTGCTGCCCCAAGCATCAGCTTGCTCGGCTGGTGCCTGGAGCCGGCCCTGCATTTAGGCCATGTTTTGAAGGTTTAAGTGAAACTTCACTGGTGCATAAATCTCGTGCAGGAATTCTCAGAGGGATAAATTTTATCCTCAGTTAGTTTTAGTAAGTTTGGTGAATCTTCAGTAAACAAAACCAAGACATACAGGCCCAGATTTTCAATGTGGGGTGCACAAAACTGCTCACGTAATTGAGCACACATCCACTTTAGACATGCAAATCCCCAGTTAAATACATGCTAGCTGAATAGGGAATTATGCCTATATACACATGCACTGGGGATTACACTCTAATGGCATGTGTGTGTGCAAAGAGGCACACAGTTTATATATATATATATATATATCAGTCTAAACTACCTTCTTCAATATTTTGTGTTTATTTTCTCATACTCCTAAGACAGTCCATATATAGTGACTATATGGAGTCTACTTATACATTGTATTCTTCCTCGGAATCCACATTGTAGAAATACTCATATGTAAACATTTAAAATGTTCTATTTTTATTTGTGATGCCCATGTCTGGCATTTCAGTACTGAAGTGGACTGGAAGATACTCAGATACTGAGGTGAAGGACATTAAGTATCTAAACAGGCCTTATAAGTATCTAAATAGACTGTCAGAGTCCTGGCAGCTGGTATCACAAGAGATATAGGCTACGTTTATACTACACATCAGTTTTGGCAGTGTGTTTTGGGTATGATGACCTATTGAGGTCCCTTCCAGTCCTATACTTCTGTGATTCCATGATATATGGACAATAGTGTGTGTCGGAGGGGAGGGGGATGGGACATCTATATGTATATGTACAGTATAGGAAAATGTATTGCAGGAAAAGAGTTGGAATTGAAGGTTTAACAGTGTCATTAGTTACCCAAGGCCCAAATTCTCCAAAATAGAAATGGACTGGTTATCTGCTGCTAGCAAGAGAATGCAGCTCTTAATGACACATAGGAAGAGCCTTAAAGAACTTATAGTCTAAACAGACAAAACAGATAGGAGGGAGATGGCAGATGAAGATAGGCACAAGAAGATAAAGTGACTTGCCTAAGATCATGCAAAATATCAGTGGCAGAGCCAAAAAAAAGAACTCGGGCCTTTTGAGTCTCAGTTTAATATCCTATCCACTGAAACATGCTACTTCTAATATTTGCACATGGAATTGCAGTAATTTTTCATGCAAGTTTGGTTCTCAATTATGTTTATATTTGCAAGTTCAATTGTTTGTCTGACTCTCAAAATCAGTCCCAGAATGACCAGTCAGGGTACATAATCAAGGTCAATATCTGAGCAATTCCAAAATAATAATAATTGTCACAATTCAGGGCAACTGCACCTGTATTCCTCTTCTGTGGTCCCTCAAGGGCACCCACTTTAGGTTCCTGATCCTCACTCCTCAGCTGTCACCTCTCTTGGGCAGAGACCCACTTCTCTCTCCCTCCTGACCAGATTTTTTCCCATGCTGCACAATTCCCTGCCTACACTGTAATATTCCCAGCAAGCCAGATTGCCTAAAAGGCCAAAGTCTGTACTTTGCTTTCCCTTCAAAGGGTATGAACAGCTGTAATTTCCAGCAACCACAGGTTACTACACAGCTCTTTATAAGCAAGCACATTTATTTTTAAGGAGAAAGCATTACAGAGAAAATTTATTAAAAACAATGCAAGTTCCTGTATGCATGCTAAAAGCTTACCAGAGGTCACACATCTGTTTTATGGGACCTCAATAGGCCAAAGTTCTTCCAACCCTTCCCAGGAAAGTTTGGGGGGCCCATTGGACAGAAGGTACAGTCCATTTGTTAGATCAGAAAGAAGGCCTTGAGTCCATTTAAACTTAGGTTATATATCCAAAATCCATTCATTGTCTGTTGGTCTCTGGAGAATACAGTTTGAGTTAGTATATGCAAGCCTCACCAGGTTATGCTACTTCTCCAGAGGTGTTGCAACCTGCGTGAATTTGCTTAATCACACCCCACAGTTCTTAGTTAGAGAAGGAGCTGTGGTCACCCTCCCCCATGGAGTTACATACAATCCCTGGTCTGCAATGATTCATAAACTTAATACAATAAGATCTCCCAAAGATATTGCCATAACTGCCACAATAATACCTAACTTTTATATCATCAATAGATCTCAAGTGGTTTACAAAGGAGGTCAAGAAACAATGACAAAGATAAAATCCCACCAGAAAAAATACCAAAGGTCCTTAAGGAAACAATGGGAGAGCTATTAACTGGGAAAAACTCCAGCCAGGCTACCAGGTTCATTTTCCCAAGCCAAGGATCTATTACCATGGTTGGTAAAGGGGGAGGGGAGAGGGCTGCAGCCCAGATACCTGGTCTAAGAGTGAGAGGACTGTGGGGTTCCATCCACAGGAGTGCACTTGAGAGGATCTAAAAGGGGTGTAAAGTGCAGTTTGCCCAGTAACGGTGACCTCTGTGTTTTACTAAGCAACCAGATGGCTCCCCACATACCTGTTTGAGCTTTAAACCACTCACATATGCTTCAAATGGTTCATACTACCTTTGATTAATTTTTTTAAAGAATGAATGTCCCTCATAAAGACTATTTTTCAGAGGTACAGTATTTTTATCCATACATTGTGCCACTGCCTTGTTTAGCTTCCTCTTCCTCCTATATAAAAGCATGAGGTGCCTAGAGTGCAGCTGGGCCTGTGCCACTGTCTGCATGTTACGTGTTCTCTCTGAAGTCCCTGTGCCAATGAGAATTTTCTAACTGTTGCTTATAATGAGGCTTGGCAGAATTCATTTCCTTTTGTATTTTTAATATTTTGACAGATAATTTTGGTGTATTTTAAGCATTTTTTTTTTCAACTTTTATCAGTTTAAATTTTCACAATTGTACAAAATTATGGGTTTTAAGCTTTTTTATTTTTATTTATTAAAAATTTTCACAGCTGCAGGGCAACTGGGGAGAGGGTCTGCCAATCCTTATTTAATGACAGCAGACACCAAGATTCAAAAAGTTCAAGCTTTACAACCGTACAACACGAATTGTCAACATCACATGTCAAATGACACCAAGTAAATATCCTTAATCAAACTCTAAGAAGTTCTCAAGCAGCATTTTCTTACTTTGCTGTAAATGTTTATTATTATTCATGAAACATTGTTTCATTTGTGTGTGTATACAGTGAAATCAATGTTTATTGACATTTACCGCTAAAAGTCTAATCCTTCCAAGCGTACTTAAAACTGATGTCTTTTTTTTTTTCAGTGAGATTTTCTTGCAAGCCTTGTTGGATTGGAGGAAGTAACTGATCTAGATCTGGTTTGAAAGATTGTTTAGTGAATACTCGGCGGGGGGGGGGGGAGTTTGGTTTATTAGCACCATGAGCACACAGATAAAATGGAGTCATCTCAAGCTTCTGGAAACACCCACTTCACAGTGGACATGCTCAGAGGCTTAACCCAGCTTTTAGCACAGTCATTCGATAACACAATGCCTATCGGTACTGTGCACATGCCCCTCTCTGCTTAAATGTGGTTTAGTTTGTTTTTTTGTAAGTTCAAGTGAAATCTCTTCAATTGTTCTTGAGATATGGGAGAGTGAAATGCACCCACATGGTTTTTCCATTGTCAAAAGATTCTAATGGATCTATTTTTGAACAGTGCTACAGCAAAAATAGTTGAAGTTTGAAACCTTGCATTTGCACAGTCCTCAATTAGGAGCAGTTCACGCTTTAGTGATTTGACATTAAACATTTAAGAAGTTACAAATAAATAAAAAATCAATTCTGGCCGTACTAAGTCAGGCATCTGCTCAGATTTTAGTATTTCTTAATGAATTACAACCACTTCACCACCATTACACATTTCATTTACCCTCCCCCATCTATTGGAAAAATCAGTCAGACAGTACAATGTACCACAAGGTCTTGGAGGAAAATATAGTCTTCAGATTGTATCTTTTTATAGTTCTGTTAGGTTCCAGATACTGTAGCACTGTGATAGCGTTTAATGAACATTGAGACTAGATTTGATAGACTAGCAGGGAGAGGGCCAGCTGCTCTCACTCTGCAACTGGGACTATTAGCAAATGGAAACTGAAACTGTCTCCCTGAAACACATGAAAATATCTGCCTTGACTTTTGGGACAGGTGAAAATCACAAATCTGAAAATAATTACAGATCCCACTGTTTTATTGTCTCTCAACAATTTTTGCTATATGCTACAATGATCTGCAAATGTTATGCTTTTGTTTATATATATCTATCTTTGTCTATTGCAAAGATACAGCCAGCTCAATGTGAACAGATACACTACTTCCCTGTTAACCCAGCCTAATGACTCCATCCAAGCAATAGCAACAGCAAATGTGGGAATTCATCCCTCCACATTCCACGCACCTTGATCTAGTCTGAAAAGCAGAGTCCAGTTGGGACGATTTAATTGCCATCATTATGGATCAGAGGCAATCCATTTTCTTCCCCTTGCTTTCAAAAGCAGCAATCAAAAATAAAGGAAATTAAATGCCTGAATAAAATTCAACACACAGGTTGCAACCCAATTAGTATTCAAAAAAGTCAGGAAATGCAAAGGTTAAATAAAATTGGAGATCCTTAGCTGGGTTATCAACATAGCACCATTGGGAGCTACATCAAAATTTATAACAGCTGAGGATCTGACTCAGTGTTCTAACAGCAATAGTTCTTGCCATTAATAAAATCAGCATTTACCCAAAGTCATTGCCAAACAATGGTTTTTTTGTTCTAATCCTAGAGAAATACTATGGTGCATGAGATCTACTCTATAATAACCATGGGTGAATGCTGACTTTAAAGAACAATTACTTACCAGTGTGACCATGGTTCTTCACGATAATCACCTACATGAACCCTTCTGCAAGTGATATGTGCATCCTGGGCATAAGCACATGGGACTTCTGAGTAGGAGTATCAATCTAAAGGTTAAGTCAGAGAGTAATGTTTGTAAAAGTAATGGAATGCCAGGTACAAGCCTTGCATCTCTCTGTTGCAGAGATATTACTAAGAAATGCAGTAGAGGTTACTTTAGATCTAGTGGAACAACTCAACTAGCTCACAGCAAGACCATATGCAGGTTCTGATCTACTTCAATGGTCTATAAGTGGAAACTGATTAATACCTACTATGGTCCCTAAACAAAAAATGTGGGTGTTTTTCTAGATTACTCACTTCTATTCAGGTATCCTATTATGGTATACTTAATCTTGTCTCAGTGAGGGGACGATAGTCTAGATGATCTCTTAAGGTTTCTTCAAGCCTTAGATTTCTATGATTCTATAGATCAGATAGTAGTTTAAGATTCACTTATCATCTAAGCAAAAAAGGCAGGAAAAAAAATAGTTGGGTTGATTTCAAAAGATGTCCAGATACTATATCATGATGAGCCTCAATAAGAGACAGATAGATAGAGGCAGGATATCGGACTTGATAGGATTTGGCCCGATCCGACATGGCAAACCCTATATTGCCATCTGTCTAAACTGTTTGTTTCTAGTTTTGTTTACATTTATTAAGTTCTATGGTTTGTTTTTGTTCAACTGAGCCAGATCAACACATGGATTCATATATTTTTTGGCCTACATTTTTTTAAAAATCCTCTATCGCTGAGAGTGCAAAACTGCCAGTGCAGTTGCCTTATAATCTGACTTCAAATCAGCAAGTTAGACATCTAAATGGCTGCCATTATGCTTTCAATTTTTCACCTTAATTTAATTGTGAGATACTGTATTACACAATGAAATATAAATAGCTAGGCTGAATATCAGGGCCTTAAACTCATTAGATCTGATTTCCACTCGCTCACACCAGTTGTATATAGGTGTAACACCACTGGCTTCCTCACTATGGAATTATTTGCCATTTACACCATGGCAGAAAGGAGAATCAACCCATTGTCACTGTGGATACAGATGAAGGTCCAAAGGAGGAGGATTGAGGGGGCATAAAGTTATTTATCTGAAGAGTCTCCCCAGGTAGAAATGCTAACTCTTCAATCTCTAGTTTCAGTAACCTCTAATGTTGGTGAAAAACAAGAACAGTGGAATACAGTATAGAGCTAATGTATACATTTATTTCTTACACAGAAAAAAATGGACTGTGCAGGAGACAGGTAAGCATTAATTTTTTTATTAGACAAGAAGGCCATGGAGGGAGGGATAGCTCAATGGTTTGAGCATTGGCCTGCTAAACCCAGGATTGTGAGTTCAATCCTTCAGAGGGCCATTTAGGGAACTGGGGTAAAAATCTGTCTGGGGATTGGTCCTGCTTTGAGCAGGACTAGATGACCTCCTGAGGTCCCTTCCAACCCTGATATTCTATGTTGGCAAAGGGAGGGAGATTGTTTTGTACTGAATTAATGATGCATGACTGGGTAAGCATTTCCGTATCTTAAGAATGGCTTCAGCATTTGGTACTTTATTTATTTATTTTAATCAGGACACAGAAAGTTTGCACTCAGATCCATTTATCTGTCATTTGTGCAGTACATCAGTAGGCAACATGGGCAGAAACGTAGGGGAATCAAAGACAAACATATTTACAGTATATAATCTCAATTCCTTAACTGTCTTTGTCCTTATTCTTTTCCAGGGAAAGACTTCAGGTGTTCTGTCTATCACATTGAGCCCTTTTTATGCCTGGAATAGCATATACAGTACTGACAGCCTGGCTAAATACCAGTCTACCAGGAGGGGAACCTGTTTAATTGCCTGGATTCTGGCTTCGGAAAACAGTTTTTACACCTAAAACTGGACTAGCTCACATCTGTGGCTGTCAGATTTCTGGCTTGCAAATGAAGAAATCAGCTGTTCCTGTTCCCTAAAGAGTACCCAGGGGTTCCAAACCTCATGCATAAAGTCAAAACATACAATCTAATTTTCAGATAGAATACAAATAACATATTTCCTTAATAAGAACTCCTATAAATTACTGTACAAAACATTTTCAACTCTTTATGCATGTAAGACATAGTACTATTCAATTTAAATGGAATAAAATAAGACTGCCAATTATATTCAAACCTGGTTGTAATCTCACTGTATGTCATCTCTGGGTCCTTTTTACCATAAACTCATTGGGCTTTAAGCAACAGGTTTTTTCTTCATCAAATGAAACCTATTTACCCGAAAGCATAGTCCATGGCAGTGTGTGTGCACATGCCTATCCAGGTGAAAACTGTAGTCTTATTCAACAGTGATATAAAAGTTACATTTGTTGGGCTGCATCATCCCTATGCCAGTTCTTGCCAATCAAAACCCATAATATTTTTGTGCTCTGCTACCTAAATGGCTGGTTATTTAAAAATAGTAATAATAATGAAGGTACATTTCTTGAGTCCAAACCATCCCAGTTTGGTTCTCCAAAACTGGAAATCAGATCAATTTAAATTTGGGAATAAGGTCACTCTTACTGCCCCACACCTACTCTAAATGCCCTCTCTCTTTAAACATGCAGTCCTAACATTTGTCTTTGTAGAAACAGGAAGGATGAATGTGTACAACGCTCTTGTTTTTTTTAGAATGCAACATGAATTCTCCCTTTATAAATCACTCTGGTGCTACCTGAAAAGGAACAGTTGCAACAGAGCTGGCTAAAGTGTGCTGTTAAAGAAAACGGTATTGCCTGCTTTGCCCTTCTGTATATAAATGTTATTACAGAGAGAAAAGCTACATTCAAAGAATGTCAAGGTTATGAAGTCAAGCTCTCAAAACTAGGAAATTCCAGAATTCAGATGCTATCTTATAATTTTACACTGCCACTCATGACCATAATATCTGAGCGACTTCCATGTACAATCTATAGCAATAGCAAAGTCCGTACCAGACTTCATGTCGTCTCTGGCACATTTCCCTCTTTTGAGGTCAAAATTCTGTCTATGCTACCTTAATTCAGCCCTCTTGTGCATAAGCAGTATGTTACAATCTTTAATGATATGTTCATACACTCGTTTTTCACATACCTGCCTCATCCAGCACACAGGATGGATGGTGCTCACGTAACAAATAGCTATGCAATTATTTATTTTATTCAAATCTTCCAGTGTGTAGCCTTAGGCTTATTTAATACTCTATCTCTGCACTAAATTTAGGTATTTAGGGGCCTGATTCTCATTTACACTAAAACCACTTTACAATAGCAGTGTTGCAGGCCTGGTTCTTTGTCAAATATAGAAAGGCAGTTCAGGATAGTGGGAAGAAAGTAAGGCCTCAGTCCTGCAATTACGTATGCAAGTGCTTTAAACTTTATTACTATAATTAGTCCCATTGAAATCAATGGTAATTAAGTACATGCATAAAGTTTTGCAAAATTGGGGGTCTAACATGTCAAGAGCAAAGTAGTAAGTTCTGCAAAGCTTTGGGATTGTATATGTACATTTTAAAATGTCCAAATGTTTATGCAATTTAAGATACATACAGGGTGGAATCGTCCAATGCAGTAAGAATTCTCCTAATTCTGCTTCCACTGACTTGGATGGGAGCACAGCCAGGCCAATGCTGAGAGCTTTTGAAAACTGTATTATGGATAGTTTGGTACAACAAAATGGTAATCATAAGTACTGCCTTTTAGAAATTAAGGGAAATTAAGGGAGATTGTCTATCCACCTTATAAAGTCAACAAAACTCATTTTGCAACAGAAAAGGCTTTTCCCGGACATCTCTTCTTTGTTCCTTGACATAAATTGAATATAGATGGCATGCGCCTTTCATGATGCTAATGCCCTTTTTAAATAATGACAGCATATCTCTGGGACACACCATGTGCTAAAGGACAGCTGGAATTTGTCCCGCCTGTTTCTAGAAGGTTTTACACATCTCCAGCTATAGGCATTGCCAGCTCTCACATATGTAGCATTGCCAACTCTCACAATTTTATCACAACTCCAGTGATTTTGGGATGGGTTTTTCACCTGTCTCATGAAAACATGATGAAAGGCTCCAAATGCATGAATTTTCCTTTATTCAAAAGGAATTACTGTCAATGGGGCTGAAGCCAACAAGATGGCCTCTATTTTCCTACAGTCTATATGTATGTGCAAGTGAAGCTGACTTTAATAAGGTTGGCTGCTGCCTCCCTATTTTCAATGAGTTTGAAGCCAGGCCCAGAGGCAAAATGGCTGCCACTCGATGGTTCAGGAGTTTAGATAGGACACAGGGACCATGAGGAGCACCAGAACTTTGAGGAGGACATTGTGAAAGGTGGATAGGGAGAGTGAGGGAGAGCAAGACACTGGGTGGGGGAGAGCAGGAGGAAGGGTTAGGCGTTACAGGGGGCTATGAGGGTCAGGAAGAAGGGGTAAGGAAGGGAGCCCAGAGCAGAGGGAGGCAGAGGCGGGTGCAGTGTAGTTAGGGGTCCAGAACAGGGTGAGGCAGGAGTGGGGATGGGAGTACTGCCCAGTCATAGGCATAGAAGTGGAAGGGAGGAAGTCAAGGAAGTGTTGCTTCTTGTAAAGGCTAAACCAATCCCATATTATTTTTACTGTGACCTAATCACTTACATGAATTATTGTAGGGCTTCAGTTTTTGGGTGTTGATTAGTTTCATTTTTTAGCAATTTTTGAGTTTTATGCAGATATGCAAAAACCAGGATTTTTCAAGGCCTTCTCCTTGTATGTGCTGTAATGAGTAATGCATATTAGATAATGTAATATATTACATTACTCATTACATTACTATAAACTGCAATGAGAAATCTCTTTGTAATGTTCCTTACTGAGCTTTAACGTAGTACTGTTGCAAATAGTAATACATGAAAGCACACTAGGGAATCTTTAGTGTGCAACAGGAGGGTCTACACAGACCAATTAATGTAGAGCATATTAGTGAGCTTTAGAAATCACACCCCAAAAGTCCACGTACTGCTCCATGTGGACAAAGCCCTTCGATACAAGTTATCATTTTCAGTGTTTTTCCAGTGTTTATTGAATAAACAGCACTTTCAATATATTTTGTATCAGAGGAGTTTATTGGCTAAAACCAAAAATCAGAAGCCCTAATGACTGATATAATTTTAAAGTTCTGTAATATGTATATCTGTAACTCATCAACTCTAGAAAATAATATACAATCTATTGCAAGTGTGAATAAAAAGGATGCATGTATTAGGTCAATGGTTCTCAAATTATTGACCATCCAGAGCTTTTTTTAATCACAGGAAATAAACTGAGAGGGGAGAGAGTCAAGACAGTAATAGGGGAACTGCCATCTATTCCTATTTTAGGGGTGAGGAGATGGTAAGTGGAGTCTCCATCTGAGCAGGCAGGGAGAGGTGTACATTATTATGTGCATTAAATGTTGACTTTCCAACCTGAAATTCTCACAGACACACTGGCAAAGGACTAGAGGGAGGTTAAAAAGTCAAAAGACAGACTAAAAAACATGATTTGATGGGGTTTTTTTAAATTGCATGATTTTGGGTCCAGGCTCATGATTTTTGGGTGCCTGGACTCCTGATTTTTCATTTCTTGACGGGGTCCAACTCATTTCTGGTGTCTTGAGGTTGGTAATACTGCATATGAATCATTGAAGATTGGGGTTGGAAAAGACCTCAGGAGGTCATCTACTCCAACCCCCTGCTCAAAAAAGGACCAGACCAACACCAACTAAATCATCCCAGCCACAGCTTTGTCAAGCCGGGCCTTAAAAACCTCCCTAGATAACCCATTCCAGTGCTTCACCACCTTCCTAGTGAAATAGTGTTTCCTAATACCCAACCTAGACCTCCCCCACTGCAACTTGACAAAATTGCTCCTTGTTCTGTCATCTGCTACCATTCAGAACAGCCTAGCTCCATCCTCTTTGGAACCCCCCTTCAGGTAGTTGAAGGCTGCTATCAAATCCCCCCTCACTCTTCTTTTCTGCAGACTAAACAAGCCCAGTTCCCTCAGCCTCTCCTCATAAGTCATATGCCCCAGCCCCCTGATCATTTTTGTTGCCCTCTGCTGGACTCTCTCCAATTTATCCACATCCTTTCTATAGGGGGGGGGAGGGACAAAACTGGACGCAGTACTCCAGATGTGGCCTCACCAGTGCCAAATAGAGGGGAATAATCACTTTCCTTGATCTGCTGGCAACGCTCTGACTAATGCAGCCCAACATGCCGTTGGCCTTCTTAGTAACAAGGGCACGCTGATGACTTATATACAGCTTCTCATCCACAGTAAACCCCAGATCCTTTTCTGCAGAACTGTTGCTTAGCCAGTTGGTCCCCAGCCTGCAGTGGTACATGGGATTATTTCGTCCTAAGTGCAGGACTCTGCACTTGTCCTTGTTGAACCTCATCAGATTTCTTTTGGCCCAATCCTCCAATTTGCCTAGGTCACTCTGGACCCTGTCCCTACCCTTCAGTATATCTACCTCTCCCCCCAACTTAGTGTCATCTGCGAACTTGCTGAGGGTGCAATCCATCCCATCAGCCAGATCATTAATAAAGATATTGAACAAAAACGGCCCCGGGACCGACCCCTGGGGTACTCCACTTGATACTGGCTGCCAACTAGACATCGAGCCATTAATCACTCCCTGTTGAGCCCGACAATCTAGCCAGCTTTCTATCCATCTTATAGTCCATTCATCCAATCCATACTTTTTTAATTGCTGGCAAGAATACTGTGGGAGACCACATCAAAAGCTTTGCTAAAGTCAAGATATATCACATCCACCACTTTCTCCATATCCACAGAGCCAGTTAGCTCATCATAGAAGGCAATCAGGTTGGTCAGGCATGACTTGCCCTTAGTGAATCCATGTTGACTGTTCCTGATCACCTTCCTCTCCTCCAAGTGCTTCAAAATGGTTTCCTTGAGGACCTGCTCCATGATTCTTCCAGGGACTGAGGTGAGGCTGACCATCTGTAGTTCCCCAGGTTCTCCTTCTTCCCTTTTTTAAAGATGGGCACTATATTTTCCTTTTTCCAATCATCCGGGACCTCCCCCAATCGCCACGAGTTTTCAAAGATAATGGCCAATGGCTCTGCAATCACGTCAGCCAATTCGCTCGGCACTCTTGGATGCATTAGATCTGGACCCATGGACTTGTGTATGTCCAGCTTTTCTAAATAATCCTTAACCTGTTCTTTCACCACTGAGGGCTGCTCACCTCCTCCCCATACTGTGTTGCCCAGGACAGCAATGTGGGAACTGACCTTGTCTGTGAAGACCGAGGCAAAAAAAGCATTGAGTACTTCAGTTTTTTCCACATCATCTGTCACTAGGTTGCCTCACCCATTCATTAAGGGTCCCACACTTTCCCTGACCTTTTTCTTGTTGCTAATATACCTGTAGAAATCCTTCTTGTTACCCTTCACATCCCTTGCTAGCTGCAACTCCAGTTGTGTTTTGGCCTTCCTGATTACACCCCTGCATGCTCGAGCAATATTTTTATACTCCTCTCAAGTCATCTGTCCAAGTTTCCACTTCTTGTAAGCTTCCTTTTTGTGTTTAAGCTCACCAAAGATTTCACTGTTAAGCCAAGCTGGTCGCCTGCCATATTTGCTATTCTTTCTGCACATTGGGATGGTTTGTTCCTGAGCCCTCAATAAGGCTTCTTTAAAATACTGCCAGCTTTCCTGGATTCCTTTCCCCCTCATATTAGCCTCCCAGGGGATCCTGCCCATCAGTTCCCTAAGGGAGTCAAAGTCTGCTTTTCTGAAGTCCAGGGTCCATATTTTGCTACTCTCCTTTCTTCCTTTTGTGAAGATCCTGAACTCAATCATCTCATGGTCACTGTTGCCCAGGTTGCCACCCACTACTACTTCCCCTACCAATTCTTCCCTGTTTTTAAGCAGCAGTCAAGAAGAGAATGGCCCCTGGTTGGTTCCTCCAGTAGTTGCACCAGGAAGTTGTCCCCAACACTCTCCAAAAACTTCCTGGATTATCTGTGCACTGCTGTATTGCTCTCCCAGCAGATGTCAGGGTGATTGAAGTCCCCCAATAGAATCAGGGCCTGTGTTCTGGAAACTTCAGTTAATTGTCCGAAGAAAGCCTCATTATCTCATCCTCCTGGTCCGGTGGTCTATAGCACACACCCACCACAACATCACCCTTGTTGCTCTCTCTTCTAAACTTAACCCAGACTCTCAACAGGCTTTTCTCCAGTTTCATACTGGAGCTCTGAGCAATCATACCACACTCTTACATACAGTGCAACTCCCCCTCCTTTCCTCTCCTGCCTGTCCTTCCTGAACAGTTTATACCCATCCATGACAGTTCTCCAATCATGTGAATTACTCCACCAAGTCTCTGTTATTCCAATCACATCTTAGGTCTTTGACTGCTCCAGGACTTCCAATTCTTCCTGCTCGTTTCCCTGGCTTCTTGCGTTTGTGTACATGCACCTAAGATAACTAAGATATGGTCCTGCTGTACTGTCCAGATTTGTGAACACATGTTCATCACTTATAGCTATGGTTGGGAAGCAATCTATTAATTTTAGCCTTACACTAATAGTAATAGGGTTCGTGGAAATTTTCTAAATTTCAAAATTGATGAAATTTCAAGTTTCAAAATTCAAAAAAACCCCAGGAAACATTTTGACAACTTTCATGTGGAACTCCCCTTCCTCTTCTCCCCTAATTTTTCCACAATCTGATTGATTTTTGTTTGTAATTCTGGCATTCAACATACTTGAAATTCCAAAAAAAAATATCAGAAAGAACTTTTGAAAAAAAATGTGCATGACATTTCCCCCTTCCCCCAACCAGCTGTAACAACTAGAAATGTGGGACAAGTTAATGTGGAACTCCATTGGAGTTAATGTTAACTTTCACCTCAGCAGATATAAACATGCTGATATTCTTTGAATCTGAAAAAACATGCAGAAAATGGTTTCCTTCTCATGAATCCAGAAATGCATCTCATCTATTTACCACAATAAATGTAACTGAAGAAGAGGGAATGGAGCTCCAGAAAGGAAAAGAAATTTTTGTGTTGACATATGTATATTATTGTGCATCATAGTGTCAGATATACAAACAAATAGCATACATGGAATACTATCCCCATAGCATTTTAAACATGCAACTAACTTTGGGTCATGTGTGGGAGAGGGGGTCAAGGTACATATTACGTGCACTGCTTAGGTTATCTTTAGCTATCATTGGTAACCAACAAGCTGTATGTTTGAATTTCTCTGCCTTGGATACACTTTAGTCTGAAAACAAACCATTAGAAGTTAGTTTTCTGTCTCTTTATTTCTCATAACTTGACAGACTGAAGAAAATGAAAGACAGAGAGCTTGCCTGTCTTTTCCCCTTGCTCCCTTTCTTTTTCAATTTCTTCTATAAAAGGAAAAAATGAAAGCCCAATAAATATAGCTGAGGGAAGGATGCCTGTGTTGTTGCTACATTGCACATATTCTTATAGCCTTCTAAATCGTAAAATGTTAACAGCAAAACTAAATCTTGACATGTTGATAGCTAAAACCATACTGCAATATGGCACATCAATTGCCTGTTATGTTTTTGAGGACCAAAAAATATTCTCTTCTGTACCATTAACATAAATCAAACTGGTTAAATCACTTTAATACTCCAGGTGCCTTATTTTTTTTTTCAGATGGCACAATGGTTGATGTCAATTTTGGGGGATGGGGAGGGAGGGAAAGGGAAATCATATAGCTTGTAGATTTGCAGAGGGGTTATGCACACAAATCAAGCTCAATCAGTTTGTCAGATGAGCATTTCACATTAAACAAAATAATAACCTGTCATAAAACTTTAAACAGTTGCTTTTTTGCCAGGTTTCAAGAGAGCAATATAGGGCTGTAACTATTGTACCACAGCTGCATTTCTTAAACTAAGAGCAAACAATTTTAAAGGCTTTCATCAGACAGGTCCTTGCCAGATGTGGATTTTCTAACACTGTTATGCAAAAGGAAAAGTACCAGCTTTCCAAAACCTCAGAACTGATGAATTATAGCTTGCAAAAAATAAAAATAAAATCTCTACTGGTGGAACATTGTAAAATTACTGCAGGTAGGTAACGTTCCTGTCTCTATAGACCTCAATTAAAGTAAAAAACAACATGCCCAATTGACATTTGACTGTTTGGGATGTTTAGAGGGCTAAACTTCATGCCTCAAGTAACCAAGGTCAAGACCTCAGCATCCTCCCTGCTAACCACTAGTAGCCGATTTCACTCAAAGCAGCTCTATCCACTCTCCAATTAATATTTTAGTCCCTGAAGATGGCAGCAGCCCATGCTTGGAATTCCTCTATTCAGAGATGGAATGAAGCTCATAAAACCTCAGGGTTCGTTCAGGGTGAACTTATTTCTCATGAGAAGTTCTGTTTCATGGCTGCATCAATTTCAGACCAATAGGACTGTAACTGATGGTAATGGAGTGACTAAACCTCATGTACTTGATGAGTGTATAGTCCACCTGATGCACACTCTTATACTGGGGACAGCAGCTGTGTTCTAATGGGCTGGCAACTGGGAGCTCTGGATTCAGTTCTGCCACTGAATCTGTGTAATCTTGGACACTTGGTTTAACTTGTGTGCTTCAGTTACTCCCATTTGTAAAATGGTGGATGATACCTACCAATCTTTGAAAATCACTTTGAAAACTATGGATGGAAGAGTACTGTACATGTACAAAAAATAATCAAATTCATTAATTCTCATTTAGATTTCTTGTAATTAACCCCTCTTTGATTATGATGTATTGTATGGTCAAGACTGGCATGTAAAAACTAGGTCCGGATCCTGCTCACATTAAGTTCAATGGCAAAACTCACTGCTTCATTTGATCATTACCTGTTAGCTTCATTGGGTCAGGACCAAAACCTTAATGAGCATAATTCTTCAAGTCTGTTTTTGCTACAACATGAGGTGAGCGAGGTAAAATCTTTTTTTAGACCAACTTCTGTTGGTGAAAAAGACAAGCTTTCGAGATACGCAAAATTCTTCTTCAGCATTATTATTATAGTGCAGTCTCTCTTTTTTGTATTTTATTTGTGATACACTCTATATATAATTACATATTTTAAGCGGGTTTCCCATAATCATTTTCACAGTGGCTCAGGATAATTATATATATATGAATGAAAGTGAGAATAGGTGGTTGCATGGCACTGTTGTAGTTGGTGTGCAAAATCCGCTAAAAATTCATATGTCCCTTCATGCTTCAACCACTGTTCCAGAGGACGTGTCCATGCTGATGATGATCGAGATACAGAAGGAGCACTTAAAGATGATAAAGTTATTGCGGAGAAACTAAATGAATTCTTTGCTTCAGTCTTCACGGCTGAGGTTGTTAGGGAGATTCCCAAAACCTGAGCTGTCCTTTGTAGGTGACAAATCTGAGGAATTGTCACAGATTGAAATGTCACTAGAGGAGGTTTTGGAATTAATTGATAAACTTAACAGTAACAAGTCACCGGGACCAGATGGAATTCACCCAAGAGTTCTGAAAGAACTCAAATGTGAAATTGCAGAACTATTAATTATGGTTTGTAACCTGTCGTTTAAATCGGCTTCTGTACCCAATGACTGGAAGATAGCTAATGTAACGCCAATATTTTAAAAGGGCTCTAGAGGTGATCTTGGCAATTACAGTCTAACGTCAGTACCGGGCAAATTAGTTGAAACAATAGTAAAGAATAAAATTGTCAGACACATAGAAGAACATAAATTGATGGGCAAAAGTCAACAGAGGTTGTGAAGGGTAGGACTATAACAGTATTTAAAAGAGAACTGGATAAATTCATGGAGGTTAAGTCCATTAATTGCTATTAGCCAGGATGGGTAAGGAATGGTTTGTCAGAGGGTGGAGATGGATAGTAGGAGAGAGATCATTTGATCATTACCTGTTAGGTTCACTCCCTCTGGGACACCTGGCATTGGTCCTGTCGGTAGACAGGATACTAGGCTGGATGGACCTTTGGTCTTACCCAGTATGGCCATTCTTATGTTCTTATGGGTTCTGCTTGATAACGATCCAAAGCAGTGCAGACCAACGCATGTTCATGTTCATCATTTTCATCATCTGCCACCACCAGAAGGTTGATTTTCTTTTCTGGTGGTTCAGGTTCTGTAGTTTCTGCATCGGAGTGTTGCTCTTTTGAGACTTCTGAAAGCTTGCTCCACACCCTGTCCCTCTCAGTTTTTGGATGGCATATGAGGTGAATTGAAAATACTATTTCTTTTGTTTATCATTTTTACAGTGCAAATATTTGTAATAATAATAATATAAAGTGAGCACTGTACACTTTGCATTCTGTGTTGTAATTGAAATCAATATATTTGAAAATGTAGAAGAACATCCAAAATATTTAATAAATGTCAATTGGTATTGTATTGATTAACAGTGTGATTAAAACTGTGATTAATTTTTTGAGTTAATTGCAGGAGTTAAATGCGATTAATCGACAGCCCTAGTTGCTAGGTGTTTATATTAGAGAAGGTAAAGTCAAAGAAATGTGTCTTGCACATGAAGTGGAAAGTGGTGAGTTTTGTAATAGTCCTTAGTTCCTTGCGGAGTTCATTCCATGGTCTTGGACCATCCCCAGAAAAGGTTTTCTCTCCTGCATAGTTGAGCTTTACTCTTATTGTTGAGAGGTGTATTGTTCCAGAGGAGCAAAGTTGTCTATCATGGTCTTCATCCTGGAGCTTTAGACTGTCTTTTAGGTATACTGGGCCTAGGACATGGAATGGAGTGCTTCAAAGATAAGGACCAGGATCTTAAATTTGATTTGAAATTCTAAGGGAAGCCAGTGTAGAGGTGTGATGTACCTGTGTTGCTGAGGAGATCTCCTGCAGCATTTTGTATTAGTTGGAGTTTCCTAAGTGCTGGAGGTTTCATGTCCAGATATATTTAATTTCATTACTGAAAGCCAGCCAAGTGGTGATGAAAGTATGAATCGGGGTTCCCAAATTGTGGACCATGACTCAGTCCTGGGTAGTTTGCCATCGTGGGTGGAGTTTCAGTGGGGGAAGCAGCGGCGACACCAGGCGTTCTGTGCATCCAGGTCAGTTTCCCCACATAGGCTGGGTAATTGCTACCATGCCCTCCAGGCTCGGGTAGGTGTAGTCCTTGGTGCCTGCAAACCAGCAGGTACCAGTGGCCACAGTGACCATGTAAGACAGCATGACCCAGTTTCATGTGCACAAAGCCACAAGGAGCGGAGCTGCTTCCGCTGTGCCAACTAAGGACTGAGTGCACATGCAGGGCCCACAGCAACAACACCCCCTCAGCCACAGCCCCTCACTGCACCCTGCGCTACAACCCTCCCGCCACAAAGCCCCTAGCTACCGCCTGTTTGCACACAACCCATAGCTACTCCTCTCCCTGCACCCTGAGCTACCTCTGAGCTGGCTGAAAAGCTGAAAATTGAAGATGAGATCAGTTTGAGCCTCACTAACATATGTCCCGAGATGGAAAAAATGTGCAAGGAGAAGCAGGCCCAGCCATCCCGTTGAAAACAATCCTAGTCTGTAAGTTATTTTATATAATTATTTACAATATTTGATTTTTTTCTAATTAGTAGAGAAAAGGGTTGGGTCTTTACTTACACAGCACAGAAATTCAGATTTTACACTAAAAAAATTGAAAACAATATAGTATTCAAAGTTGAACAACTGTTTTCTTTTAAAATCAAATAATAACCTAATGTGGTTTTCTAAACAATTTGGTTAACACTGTGGTGTTGCTTATTGTTCCGTTTTATACAAAATTGTGTTTTCCCTGTGTGAACACCACATTTGTTTCCCAACATTTTTTTAAAGTGTAGTTTTACCAACACTGTTTAGTTTCAAAGATTTTGAAGCATTTCTTTGAGTGCATATTGCTAGGGATTTCTATCATGACAAGTGTTTATATTAAAATGAAAAGGACACATGTATGTTGTTTATGTACAGTGTTATAGTTAATATTTAATATTAAAATTAATACTTTTCCTCAGGAAGTGTTAATAATGGGCCGCAGTGCCTATTCCAGCTGCACAGGTGGGCCTCAGGGAAAAACAGTTTGGGAACCTCTGATATGAATACCTGGCTTTTGTCTGTCAGGATGGGAGAGAGTCTCAGAGCCAACCAGAGATGGCAGAAAACATTACTCACAGCCATTGCAATGCAAAAGCTCTGTGTCACTGAGTAATCCAGGAGTACTCCTGCACTACAAACTGAATTGACCAATTGTGGATGTGAACCTTCAATCAAAGGAGACTGCACCAAGGCTGCAAACTTTTCACTATACTTTCCTCTATCCACCAGCATCACCTGTTTTGCTTTGGTTTAGCTTCAACCACCTGTTCTTCATCGATGAGCTGATCTAAATTAAGCAGTGGGCCAACTTTATGGTCGCAGCATGGTCATCTCTGGTGAAGGAGAGCTAGAGCGGAGTGTCATCTGCATATTGCTGGTACTTGAGTCCAAGTTGTCTGACCAGTTTACCTAATGTTGTATGTAGATGTTGAAAAGGACTAGAGAGAGAATTGATCCTTGGGACTCCACAAGTGGGGTGTCTAGGTGCAATTTCCCATTGCTACTCTTTAGTTGCATCTCTCCAGGAAGGACTCAAAGCATTTTAATGCATTACCCAGGATTCCTGCCACCTCTGGCAGATGAGAGTAGTATCTCATGGCAAGCGTCAAATGCTGCAGAGAGGTCCAGGAGGATGAGAATGGATGCCTGTCCTCTGACTATCATCCATAAGTACCACTAAAGCAGTTTCAGTTCCATGTCCTGGCCTAAATCCAGACTGTGCTGGTTTATGATGTTGGCTTCAGTAAGAAGAGTTTGTTGTCAGCCTTTGGCTGGCTTCTCTATGAGCTTGCTCAGGAATGACAGGTTTGACACTGGGCGATAGTTGGCTAGGACTAACGCATCCAGTGTGGGTTTAACTAATCCATTTCAAATTCACACCTTCAATTGATTTGGATTAGTTTTCCTGGATGTCCCAGCATAGACAAACCTCTTTTATCTGCATTTGAATTGCAACAAACAGGTCTACCGCTCTTCAGCAGATACGGAAAAATGCACACACTTTACATAGATAATAGCAGAGCTAAATGTTCACGTATTGCCTGTTTTCTATAAGGATAAAAAAAATCTGGAATTGCCAATAGAATTACCAAAATTTTAAAGCAGATGTATCAAAAAAGAATCCAACTTATTTTGTCACCCATGGAATGTGCTCCGTGGACTGTATGGCAGAAATTGGAAGAGTCACCGCATAGCATTCACCATTCGTGCAAACTTAAAATTAAGCAGTAGGAGGATCAAACACATAATACTGCTTCATTGGTGAGACACCATACTAGAGCATCAGAGGAAAGAAAGGAAAGTGAGGACACTATTCAGCCCTCATCTTTATACAGTGACTTGTGTCAAAGGCACTTGAATCAGCCCACAGGAGATTCTGTACCAAAAAAATGTATTCTACTTCAAAATCCTGCGAGGTCAGCTACAGCCTTTGGCCAATCAAATGGCTGATGACGATAACATATTTTCCCAAGCAGCCCCAGAGACTGCAATGCCAATGACATCTGTGGGTCAGTACCCCCAAAGCCCAGATTGTAGAGCTCCACAATGACTGATCAAGGACTTCATGCAGACAGTAATATGGGCATTTTGGTTTATTGTGGTGTTAGGACATTCAAATAATATGAATGTTTTGGGGGTTGCATTAATTTAAATAACAAAGGAATGTAATATTGTCAGCAACTCAGTCCATGATTGCTGAAGCCCCTGTATGAGGATACTAGAAGGAACACAATTTGCTTTCCAGCTTGTAAACTGGAGCACAAGGGTGCTACAGGGTATATGTATATTCCTCACCCTAAATAAAGAATCCCCTTTATGTTTACTGTGCCTTCTCTATTGCAAGGTACACACTACAGGGTCCAAGGAAGTATCTTTCCGTTTCTACTTGGACTCAGAACCTCCAAGCAGGTAGGGCCATGGCCCAGCCATCTTCTACACCATGGACACACAAGGGGTTGTATGCAGTACCATTTGGAGATGTGCAGCTATGAGTGCCCCTTTGTATGACAATTGTGCATGGGAGCGTTCTGGGAGGATTTCTGCCTCCATGAAGGCAGAGTCCTCCTAAGGTTCCCACTGGGTGGTGCAGCTCCCACACTGTTCACAAAATAGGGAAGAGTCAAAATTGATCCCAATTGCAGAAAAGTTGGTAAAATTAGTGACCAGTTGTGATGGTTCTTAGAGTACCCAGGCTTCTGAGTTACCTTGTGACCACCTGCCTCTAGCATGAGGGACTCTTGCTTATGGAAACTGGGTGTTAGCTCCCTACCACTACCTGCCTTTCAGTCACTCCATCACTCTCCTCCAGGCTATGCCTGCCCTGTCTTTGCCTGACAGGTTAACAAGAGGTACACATCAGTCTGAGTCCCCTTGAAGCATTTCCCCGTGATATCTAGTCCCTAACACTGGCTAGTCACAGAAATTCCACAGCTTCTGCCCCCAAAGGAACAGTGTGCCCCACTTTACCATTTTTACATTAAGCCATCGCTCCTGTATAACACACAGCACTTGTAATGAGACAAAAGGTTTATTTAAGAAAGAATAGAGATTCCACTAGAAGCAAGAGAGAGATGGAAACAAATGGTTACAATACAAAACAAAAATGCAAACTTGGCCCTACATGTAATAGTTATCTTTCCTATCTAATAAAGTAGGATTCTACCTGCCTGCCCACCCATCCCACAAAAAGTTCAGTCTATCGCAGAGCTAGCTGGTTACACAGGAACCAAGATCCATTCTTCATAGAAAGATATCTCCTCTGTGAATGGATCCAGAGTGTCTCTCCCCAGTCTATATTATACTGAAAAAAAATCTTTTTTCATTATTTACAGGCAGGGGGATCCTTGGTCTGTTATCACGGTCCTTTTTTACCTCCGAGTAATTTTGATTGTTTGCAGTTGTCTTTGATAGTTTTCCATTGACTGTTCTGTGAGCAGCTAATGATAGACAATTAAGCCTTGCATTTCATCACCCACTAACCAGGGAGGGGTGTCAACTACATCCTGCATGAATCAGGTCATCACCAAGTAATATTACCCTTGATGACTTCTTTTAATCTTAAGACTACAAGAGCATAAGCTACACATTACTCCTTAAATATTACCTGTAAATACATCATACCATGATTGTGAACATCAGTAAGTTGCAAGGTTTCAACAGAAGCCTTACATATTACCCTCCATGGACAAATACCCTGTAAGCAATGTATTTAATGTAGTGAGTTTGTCATGTCTGACGCAAGAGCTGTTTGCAAAGAACAGAATGCCCTTTGCCCAGGGGCATAATGTGTCACACCAGTTCAAAGGTGTATGAATAAAAATAAAGAGGTAACATACATTCCTACAAGCGTATGCAAAAAGATAAGAGCATGTTGAGCAATCTATACATTAATTACCAACCAAAGCCTCAATCCTCTTGGAAAGCATTTTACTTCTTACTTTCTGTATTTTCATGCTCCAAAGAGAAGAAAAGCTGAAGAGCCCTTTGCAAAACTATCTGTTGAAAGTCCCTTGATTTCAAGGATGAGTTATTTGTGTAAATGTATAAATATTGCTTCACACAGACAGACAATCTTGGAGATCGTGTTGATTGAAATATGTGGCAATGTGATTTCACTATAGACCTTCTCTTCACATATCCCTAATCACTGTGACTAGTATAAAATAAACCTCAGGCTAAACTTGTCACTTTATAACATTAACATGGTAAAAGGTAAACAAATGCTGTGCTACAAGACTCAAAGATGAGGTTTACCTTTTGGTATTAATAATGGGGGGAATTTTCAAAGGCACAAATAGGTGTTGGCTGTCTGAACAATGGAAACTGGCCACCTCAGTGTCATTTGAACCTTTGGAAATCTCCTCGAATGACAATAGAATCAACTACGGTACCATCAAAAGTACACATAAAAATGACTTAACTATGATTAATACATTAAGTATATCTGTAAGCAATTTAACTATAATAAAATTCATGTGGTATTAATGTCAGATGTGATGAGTACGTTAAGATTAGGAATCCCAAAGATGGAATACATTGTAACTAAATGTGGGGGGCGGATAAAGCACACGACCAATGTGGTTGCAAGCTGAATCTGAATCCTGTTTATTACAAGCTTTCTTTCTCAACATTACATAACACAATTAGGCTATAATCACACATCTACCGATTGGACAAGAAGGAGAATCAT
>NW_020664436.1:47430217-47618475 GCF_002925995.2 Terrapene triunguis
GTAAGGATGATACATCCCCACAACTAAAAACCACAGCATATATGAGCTTGCAATGGGATATAGAATATTACAAGATGGAAGAAGAAAAAAAAAGAAGCCAGCCCATCTTACAAAGTTTAGAGCTTCATCTTGTTTAAAGGAAGCAACTATCATGTCCTAAATATGGTGGAAAGGGGGAAAGAAATTTCAATGTGGGTTTAAACCCTGGTGAGTATATCAACATGATTGTACACAGAGTTAGGAAAAGTTTTCATTGCAAAACATGAAAAATGTGCATATAATTTTGAACTGAGCAATTCTACTTTATTTCATTTAACTTTGGGTCAGTTTCACAGAACTCCATTTGTGCAGATGTTTTTGCTAAAATATGAACTGACAAAAGGTGATGTAGTTAATTTTAAATGAAATACAAACAGCTTTCACCATTTTCACTTAACAGGCACAACTCACTTCGCTCACTGTAAAAAGTCTTTGCTTGCAGATCTCCATAGAGCCATTCATATTGCTCTAGTTAAGATTATGTCCGAATTTTCCATTCTATTTCCCTATCTTCAGTGCTAATGGTGTTTATAACTATATATGCACTTCAGGCTGAAATTTAGAAAACAAATTTCTGTCTGAAATTAATATATGTCTTATCAAATTGGTTAAATTTGTTTTTTGGAGGTTGGGGTAGTTGTGTTGTTGAATATTATGTTTTGCACGAAAACAAGATGGAAAATTTTGTAATCCCAGACACTTTGTGCTCCTAACTGATAAGGAGTTTTTTTCCCTCCAGTTTCTACCTAGCCCCTTGAAAGCAGCGGACAGACAGAGACAAAATATTTCTGTGAAGTGGTGGATTACCCATCTGTTGATGTCTCCAAATCAAGACTGGATGCCTTTCTGGAAGATATGCTTTACTCAAACAAGTTATGGGACTTAGTACAAGGATAACTGGGTGAAGTTTGATGGCCTGTGTTACACAGACTATATAATTTAACTATCCCTTCTGACCTTAAAAATCTATGTTATATATGCTTTTATTGGTTAAGATGTTTGTGCTCTATGCTGAAAAGTGTTGAACACCCTTGATGGTAATGGAAATTGAGGACATTCAGCAGCATGAAGCTGTGTTGGATCTTTGGAGTCCCTCTCTCCTTATCTGCATCAGTACAATCTTTAAATATTGTATTTAGAAATTCAAGTTTCTAGGCCTTACAAATGCAAATATGAACCAAACCTATGTTGAGCTGAGGCTTTGATAGACAAAGACTTTGAAAAAAAATAGCTAAGAGAGGAAAAAGCTCTAGAGAAGAGGGATTCTGGCAGGAGAAAATGGAGAAGACACAGAGAAGAGGGAAGATGCAGTCAAAGGGATAGGGGCAGGTGAAGATACAGGGCTGGAAGACAGAGGGTGGCAGAAGGAGACAAGGCCAAGTGACAGGGAGAGAAGATCTGGAAGCAGTGGCAAAAAATGTTAGAGGGACATCGTTTGGCAACCTTACTTTTCAACCAAACATTGAAATATGGCCATGTGTATTCATTTCCCCATTCCAATGAGCTCAGCACACACACTGGTTACTATCCAAACCCCTCCAGTTTTTTGTTACTTGCAACTGAAAATAAAATACCAGCAAACCATAGTGAGCTAGCTTCCTACCTTGAGAAGAGCAGGCCAGCTACTAACGTTCTCCCTGAAGGATTTCTTGTCCATCTAGTATGCTGCTGGCGAGAGAGACTTCATCCTTTTTATGATTCTCATAAAATTCATTTCATCTGGATGACTCATTTCATCTGCACATCCATGAAAGGTCCTTAACCTGCACAGTTAGCTCCTCCAGGTCCTTTGGCACAGTTAACCACTACTCGCCATATTTACCTGTTGATAGACTCCAAACCAGATTCTCATTAACAAATTAGTTTTTTGTAAAAACCAGGTTCTTGGAGATTATCAATTATGCAAATATGATATAATGGGCAATGTGTTGTTTCCTACAGATACTAATGTGCATATCACTCATTTGCATGATATTACTTATTTGCCTGCTTTTCCTATCCATACCATACTGCACAATCCTAGATCTGCTACTACCTCACGTGACTATGCCCCAACCTAATAGTGGTATTATAAAATTGCATTTTTACAACTAAAAATATATTGTCCATTAATCCATAATTAAGATCATCTGATTTTGGTTTTTACTGATTTTTACCAAAATTTTCCTAGGTTTCACAAAATCAATTCATTTTTATCAGTTTTCATCCAAATTTTGGGTCACTCAAGAAGATGAAAATACTGATTATGTTAAGAAAATCCAATCCATTACATTAAGCAGCTGTGTTTATGTTAATAATAAATGAGTGTAAGTGTAAATGCAAGGCTCTTTGTCAGTGTAGTAGAAAACAGACACATGGACATATGTATGTGTACATCATCGCTCAAGTCCAAAAAAAAAAGTGCCAGAACTCCCCAGATCCAGCTCCCTGCTCTGAAAGGAGAGATGATGGTTGGGAACTTCGTTATCATGAGAAGCTTTTACTTTTTCTCTAATTGTTGCTTTTTTCTGTCCTCCTGTCCCCCAATGTTCACCCCAATATTTACCCCAAGAACTGTGACTTTTTTTTTTTTGCACTGATTCACAGATGTCTTTGGTTTTTTTACTTTGTAATGTGCACTGAAGTTCCTGGGACATTTTATACAAAATAAAAGCCAAAAATAAAGATCTACATTATGGGTGAATCTAATAGGCTAGGATGAGTATGTAGAGAGAACAATGAAAAACAGTGAAGTTACCATGCCAGGTTCATTCCTGGTGAATCTCCATTGAAATTTGGCCTCTATTGTTTAAAAATATATTCCCACCAATAACTCTTCTCGCATCCCCGCACCCAAAATAGTTTTGGTTCAATAAATAACCTTGGTAGAGAAAGACATTAGAGGCCTAATAACTTGGCTGGCTTGTAGTACACAGCAGCAGAGTAGAGAAGATGAGACCCACAGACACCATCTACAAGGTATGGAGGACAAAGCCTGACAGCTTGAGCCATATATGCAAATCACATCAACTGTTCCTATGAATAAACTAAACAAAAGGGGGGTTGCAACAGCTCAACTACCGCAGAAGCTAGAAATATGGGAGTTGGAGTAAATTTGTTCCCAAAAACATTATAAACTCAATTTTTAAAGTAAAATTTAATGCACTCAAATGAGCTAATAATAACTAGGGTCAGACTTAAATCCACAAAGGCAATAAAATTCATAGTTAAAGCTGCCATGATTTCTCATGTTTGAAAACATTCTCATCTTTCCCAGTATAAAGAGTAATTTGCATGGGCATAATCCTATTAAATTAAGTGTCTTTCTCCAATTTTTACTAGATAAGAGAAATTTACAATTTCCATTCCATGAAAGAGTCCAATATTTCAAGTTTAAATAAATACAATAAAATTGATTTGGAAATGGTAAAACTTTTCATTTCAGGTGTTTAACCAAATGAAACTTTGACATTCCCAAATCAAAATGCTATGGTTTTAATTCATAGAAGTGAACTAAATCTATCCATTTCAAATCAGATCAGCATTAAACTGTATTTTTCCATTGTGGTATATTGCCTCATGGGAGAGATATTTCAGGCCCCCCTTCTATCCTATCAGCTAGGCAAACTGGAAGACAACATCTCCTATGATGCAATGAGGACTCCTAACCAAGCTGCATGCTACATCTTGATAGTCACATGACTCAGTCATAGGAAAACTAGTTCAGTCAGGGAGCCTGACCCACTGGGAAGAATGGGGGCATCAGGCTGCAGAACTTGAACTCCCATGAGGCAGTAGTAGATCACAGCACAGAAATCTAGTTTCATGTGATGCTGATTCCAGACAAAAAATTTCAGGTCAGTTCCAGAAAAATATGATTTGAATCAAACTTGATTCAAAATTAAATATTTCATTTTTGATGGAAAATAATTTGGGGGGCAACATTGAAATTTTGCAGAAACTATGATTTCTGTCTGAAAACCATTCAGAGGAGAAATTACTGACCATCTCTAATTTTTACCTTTAACTGGACTCTTATGCTTAAAAAATAAATAAACGATCACTTCCGTAGCCCTTTCTAGTGTGATGAACTTCCATATTGTAATCCTAATAACCTATTACCAAAACCTGTGTCTATAGAAAACACAAACAAAGGTATGAACTTGCTCCTCTCCACCCAATCATTTTCTGTATGCAATTTGTACCCATTAAGACCACACTTTAAATATCCAGGAAGCTGCGGTGAAATCTTGGCAATTTTTAAATCAATGGGCGCTTTCCACTGTCTTAGGTGAGGTCAGAATTTTAGCCTGGTATCTGTCTGCATTTGTAGGAAGTCATTTTGAGAGGCAAAATTCAGACAGGTACACAGGAGATGCATATACTGTGCTATCAGAGAGAGATCTTACTCTTGTTTTGTTCTCTTCTTGTAAAATAAAGGTCATTCTGACTGAAAGTGCATGGTTTCCCTTTGTGCATATTAAAACACAATCTTCTCATCTGCTTAGTTGGAGTCATGTAAATTAATTATACAGGATATAAACTTTAGTAGGCTGCAAGGTTCACTTCACAAACAACCAAAGGTTTAGACTAGATTGTCACATTTTCAAATTCTGAAACTGACAAAATTTTAATAATTGAAATTAATAAAAACAGCATATTTCATATTTTTGTGAAACTTACCTTGGGTTTTTTTTTTAACCAAACTATGGAGCTGTTCAAAAATTTAGAAATTTCTATTTTTTTGAAAGAGGGAATAATTCAAAAAAGTGAACATTTTATACCAGATTTATTATTAGTGTTACAGTGGCACCCAGCGAGAAGGTTCTTGTGCTAGGCACTGTACAAACATAAAAAGAGATGCTCCCTCCTCTGAAGAGTTTGCAGTCTAAGTGAAAGACTATAGGTAACAGGTGGATAAAACAGATAGAGGGAGCACAAAGAGACCATGAGAGGATATTAGTCAGCATAAAAAAAACCAACCGTAACAGATAAGCTACCTAACCATTGTTGAGTTCTTTGTAGGCATCATAGCAGAGAAGACTTTTAAGGCTAGATTTGAAGGTGGACAATACAACAGCTTTGCAGATATTTATGGGCAGCTGTTACCATGCATAAGGTCAAAATGGGATAAAGCACAAAGCTGCTTGTTGGAAAAATTAAAAAATGAGCAATCAAAACTAGCACGATTTGCAGAATGAAGGCAGGAGCTGATCTTAGGAGAGCCGATAGATAGGATCCTTTGATGTGGAGACAAGCAGTTTGTATCTGGTGTACGGGAAAATGGGAGTCCAAGGAGTAACAGAAAGAGAGGGGCAATGTGGCTGAAGTAACAAGCCAGGAAAATGACTTTTACAGCAGCATTTTGAATAGATATAAGTAGTGCAAGATGTGATTTGTCAAGAACAGAGAGGTAGATGCTGTAGTGCTCAAGATGTGAGAAAGATGAGGGCCTGGAAACTAGATTTAGTTGTATGGAAGAAAGGCCAGTTCTTATGCACAATGAAGCAGCAGGAGTTAGACAGCAGATGAATCTTATATTCCTATTATATACGAAGCTTATCTAAGCAATCCAAATCTCTTGGATGAGTAATATTTGGCTGGAACTCTCATGGATTTCCAATACTTCCAGTCATGCCCCCAACCCAGAACAAAAGGTGCTTCCTGTAGTATGTCCACTTCCATTATTGTAAAGGATCAGAACTACAGAGGTATGTGAACATGTACAAATTAAGGGATCAAGGCAAATATTTTTAAAATCTATGTATTTTGAAAATAGGAAGGACAGATTATTCTGATGAAGTCAGTGAGCAAGACACTATTATGCTTTATAGCAACAGATTATAGTCTATCATGCTTTATAATGATAAATAAATGGAGCTCCTTGAGTCTATCTTAAAGAGGTTAAGCAGCGACTTGATCACTCTCTTAACTACCTATATGGGGAAATATATTTGAATGTGGGCTCTTCAGTCTAGCAGACAAAGATATAACACAATCCAATAGCTGGCAGTTAAAGCCAGACAAATTCAGACTGGAAATAAAGGCTTGAATTTCTAGCAGTGATGTTGATTAACCATTGGAACAATTCACCAAGGGTCATGGTGGATTCTTCAGCAGCAGCAACTTTTAATTCAAGATTGGGTTTTTAAAAGATATGCTCTAGTTCAAAAGGAATTATTTTGTGGAAGTTTATGGACATTGGTATACAGGAGGTCATGTTAGATTATCACAATCATCCCTTCTGTCCTTAGAATCTATGAACCTTATTTATATAGCATCATATTTGCCGTTTTACAGACAACTGTGTGCCACTATATAAATCCATGGTATGTCCACACCTTGAATTTTTCATACAGTTCTGGTCATCCCATCTCCAAAAAACATTAGAATTGGAAAAGATACAAACAGCAATATAAATGTTTAGGGGTATGGAACAGCTTCCATATGAGAAGAGATTAAAAAGACTAAAAAGACTGGGATGGTTCATTTTAGAAAAGAGACAACTAAGGGGGGATATGAGAGAGGTCTATAAAATCATGAATGGTCTGGAGAAAGTGAATATGGAAGGGTTATTTACCCCTTCTCATAACAAGATAAAATCACCCAATGAAATGAATAGAAAGAAGGTTTAAAACAAATTAAAGGAAGTATGTCTTCATAAAATGCACAGTCAACCTGGGAAACTTGTTGCCAGGGGATATGGTGAAGGCCAAAAGTATAACTGGGTTCAAAAAAGAATTAGATAAGTTCATGAAGGATAGATCATCAATGGCTATTAGCCAAGATACAACCCCATGCTCTGGGTGTCCCAAAGCATCCAACTGCCAAAAACTGGGAGTGGATGACAGGGGATGGATCTCTCGCTAAATTGCCCTGTTCCGTTTATTCCCTTAAGCATACGGCATGGGCCACTGGCAGAAGAGAGGATACTGGGGTAGATGGAACATTGGTCTGACTCAGTATGGCTGGTCTTATGTAACTAAAAATGGCAAGTCCCTGCTCCAAGGAGTTTACATTATAGATAGATAGATAGATAGATAGATAATGCAGTAATTATAGGATAGCCCAGTTGAAGAGAGAGTTTAGCTAGGGATCTGCACTTACTGTTTAAACATTGTCTGTACATCCCCTACATAAACATGCCGTACAGTGAGATACTGAAGGAACTCAATCTATTTAGTTTATTGAAAAAACAGTTAAGAGGTTATTTGATCAGGGAGGCCAGTAAGTACCTACGTAGGGAGAAGATTTCTGATAGTGAGCTCTTTAATCTAGCAGACAAAGGCATAACAAGGTCCAGTGGCTGGAGATTTAAACTAGACCAATTCAAACTGAAAATAAGGCACACGTTTTTAATAATGAGGTTAATTAATCTTTGGAACAACTTACCAAAGGATGTGGTGGATTCTCTGTCATATGAAATTGTTAAAGAAAGAATGGATATCTTTCTAAAAGATATGCTATATCTTAACAGAAGTTAATGAACTTGAGGAATGAATTATTAGATAAAATACTGTCTTGTGCTATGAAGAGGTGAAACTAGGTGATCGTAACAGTTCCAGCCTAAAAAAAAAAAAAAATCCCACAATGCATGAATCTATGCATGGATTATCCTCATCACAATCTCTTTCCATCTGATGGATTTCTCATTATTTCAAATCAAGACCATCCCACTTAAAGGGACAGGCCATTTTGGAAAGGTTACACTGAGCTACAGATATTTTTGTGGCTCTTTTTAAGCAGTTTATTGGCTTCTCAGTCAGTTGGTTAAGTGTAGGAGCCGAGAATCTGTTCAGCTCAATACAAAAAGACATGGAGAGTTGCTTTTAGGGCTCACATTTCTAACTCAGGAGGAGGATCAGTTCCAGTGCAAGGTGATGACTCTGCACAGCAAGCAGATCAGGAGTAGAGGAGAGAAAGGAGAAGGGACAGAGAGATAAGACTAGCAGAAGGGGGAGAATTACCTCTGGGACTTTGGATTGATGCCTGCTGTATTTACTGTCTGTAAACAGCACTTATATGTCAGGCATTACAGTGGCCATAAATAAAATGACAACAACATTTACCATATCGGGTTATTTGAGATACCACTGTTATTTCCTATTTCAAATGCAGGGGAATACTGCCAATATCTCAGATTCCACATGAGCTCTCGTAAATGTTGATCGTTTGATGGCAACCACTGTACATGCTACAACCATGCACAGTTGATTGACACAAATTCTAAAGAGGACACGGTTACCAAAGTTACGTTGCCAGCTAATCTGTGCAGTATTCACTAAGAAAATGACTTCATTGTCTCATCTCTTGTCCTCCAGGATAAGTAGAATACATCATGGAATAGGAGTGTAAAGGCCTGATTTTCAGATGTGCTGCAGCTCAGTTATACATAAGCAAGGAGAAGACCAATGCAGAAATTAAATAGTCATTTGATTTTTAGAGGGAGGTGGAAGAATTAAAACTTCATCTATGATACATTTTTAATAAACATTTCTGGAGTTTCTTTTAGTGAAAATTAAGCTTCCGTTTCAGCCACATGCAGTATATTTATTACATCTTTAAGGTACTGGGCTGCATTCTAAACTCATTTATACCAGTGCAAAACTGGAGTCAGTCAATCTAATGGCAAATTCTCCAGATTTACACCAGTGTTTCTGAAAGCAAAGTCTGGCTCACTGTTTGATATGCCATATAATGGTGGGAAAGCACCTCTGAAGTGCGCAATGTCAGGCAAGAGCACTTGTAAATCAACAGAGCTCATGTTAATAGCCTCAGCTGCATTAAGATGCACAGAGACTATCAAACTGAATATGACCTGTATTTAAAATACACACACACCCTAACACAGCCTGGAAAATGACAAATAAAATAAAGAAGTACTCTGTGCTGTCCCAAGAGACAGTCAATTATAGTTTCTAAACCGCAAAACTGAGATAAGAAATGTTAAGTCACTGATTTATCAGAACCAGTAAGGAAATATGACACTATGCATCAAAATAATGCAATCCATGTGAAGCCTTGATTACTCTCTGCAGCCATCCTGTTTGATAAAGCTGTGGGTAAACAGCACACTGTTGGCTATTAAAATGCTTTACCATGTTTACTGGCTTAGTAGGGTGGATATGTGTGGGAGGAGGAGGAGAAAGAGGGATGAGTTTTGTTCTGTTTTTTTTTTAAGATTTAAAAGTTGAATCCATTTTTGGATTAAATAATTTCTTCAGAATTCACTAAGAAGGCCTTCTCCCCTCCTCCCCACCCCCAAGAAACTAGGTTTACAATCTTCTTTCCCTCCTATCGTTGCAAAAAGTGTTGTGTTCATTCATCTGAGCTTAAACCACAAACCCTGCACTCTGACAATATTTGTCCTCACAGACACATTTCCGTGTTCTGAACAAGCAGTTGCTTTGAAGTCCACCTCTTCCCACAAGCCCCTGTCAGCAAACATATCTTTCATCAGCCTGCAGTAAGGCATATTTTTTTAATTAACCATCCTACAACCACCAGCAAACCATATAAGATTCAAGGGCTGAACTGATCCAGTGGATCGCTGTTTCTCTACCTTGTGCACCACATGTAGACAAAACAGTGAATTCACCACAGATATCAGATTTAAGATGCAATTGAAACAGACATAAAAAAAATACACCAAAGTCAACATTCACCCTTCCTGATGTTGTCAGTGAAAGCAACTCTGTTTGAGCTTGTGGTTTGAGATTTTGTTTTTGTTTTTTTCCCACCACTATCCTCATATGGCCCTTCACCTCTCTCCCGCACATACACACTTTCAAACACTGATCTAATAATCAGCATTTTTCTCAGGGTTAATCGGGCTACTTTATTTTGGGGAGAATTCCCACCCATCCACCCTCCATTGCTCATTCTGAGAGACAGACCATTCTGAAGGCAATAGTAATGAGAGTAATATTCAGTCCATAAATACAGAACCTGTAATGGGCTTTATTACTGGAAACAATGATTTATCAAACAATACAAAGAGTGCAAAACCTTTCCTTGACACTTCTGTTATAAAATTTTGTACCATAGAATCATCAGTAAGGCTATTTTCAAACTATCATTTGTTTATTTCAATTAATACAGCGGCAAGGTTAGAGCTCTTCATATCCATGTGTAAACAAAAGGGCAATTGATGAAATTTTTAAAAATGGATAAAGGGAAATGTTTTATCTCATAATGTAAAGTTAACTTGTGTAACTCACTGACAGGATATTGTTGAGGTAAAAATCTTGGAAGGTCACCAAATGGGATTACATATTCAGGAATTAGTAGGATTAGCAGTGGATTCTTGCAACCTAGGTATAAGATCCACCATTCAAAAGAAGAGGCTCCGTGCACATCCAGATGCAGCAGCTGGTGTTTAGTCAAAAAAAAAAAAAAAAAGCAGATTAGCAGCAATAGGAGGGGCACTTCACAACTGACTGCTGCTTGCCAACTGCTAGCTTTGGAGAGACCAGAATGAAGACCCAAGGAAGGATAGGAATAAAAGAGGAATGTCCTGGCTCCTCAATCTCAACTCCTCATGTCATATATTTTCATCTGAGCAAAGATCATCAGGCAGACTACCTCCCAGGTGATGGTTACCCTGCAGCTGGCTGCTGCTGTAGAGGAACCAGAAGAAAGAACCAGGGACAGGAGATGTCCTCCTTGATGCCTCATTTCATTGCACAATGTCATGTCCTGATCCTAGAGTGAGATGGAAGCAGACAGGTGACTGCAGTTGTGTGTGTGTATATGAGAGAGATTCTTTACACACCGTTCTAAGGCATTTCAACCAGCAATCATCAGTGAGAAAAATAGGCCAGGCTGCCAGTGATGGAAAGGAAGTTAAAAAAGCCATTTGATGTTGGCTGGCCATAAAGGAGGGTCTGGCTGGATTCTGGAGGCAAAATATAGTGCAGGGCCAATGTATCCATGGTGGGCTGGACAGGACTGGACTCCCTGTATGGGAGGAAATAGAAGAGTTTGGGCTGGGAGGAAATGTCTGCTGGGCTGAATACTGTTGGATTAGTGAGGGAGGTTGGGAGTAGATGCATGCTGAGAGCCCAGCTCCAAGGATATATGTCTGTCTGAGGGGGGAAGAGATGAAATAGTGTAGCCTCCCCACTTCTCTCTCCTCAGTGCTTGTTATCACCAAAATATGGAGTAATTTTCCCCTCTTCTTGCATGGGCCAGGTGCTGGGGTTCTTTTTCTTGGTACTCAGATGCCTCCTCTCAAAGTGCTCACTGTGCCATATACACTGTGCTGTCCCCCTTGTGAAGAATCAATGACAATACTGTTAGCTGGCAAAGAGTATAAAGCCCGATACCATTCCATGCCAGCATTTCATGGTCTTAATGAGCAAAGAGAAATTTATACTGTATTTCATCAGCGACAAATGTTAGATTTGGATGCAAACTTGCCACATGTTTAGAGGTGACAGAGCCAAAGCCCATCCCCTTCTTGGGAGGTAGAACCATTGCCATTGTGCCTAGTATACGTACGGGGTACCACGGAGAAAGGGACGGCTTTAGGACCTGTGGGGCCCGATTCGAAGACCCGGCGGCGGTCCAGGTCTTCGTCGGCACTTCGGCGGCTGGGGGTCCGCTCCGCGTCTTCCGTGGCACTGAAGGACCCCCCACCACCGAAATGCCGCTGAAGACCCGGGAGCGGACCACCCCCGCCCCCCCCCCCGCCGCCGCCAAAATGCCGCCGGAGCGGACCACCGCCGGGTGAGCCTAAGGTGCGGGGCCCTCTTAGGCGCGGGGGCGGGGCCCTCTTACCCGCGGGGCCCGATTCCGGGGAATCGGCCTAAAGCCGGCCCTGCACAGAGAAGGCTTTTGGTGCCCTCTCTCTCATGTGCCACTTCTACAGCACATCCATGCAGGGTAGAGAACAACTGAGTCCTATAGTTTCTGGCTTTGTACACTCCTGGGATTTGTCTACAATAGAACTTTTCACATCATTTATCTAGTACCAGAACAACCAGGCTGGAAACATTAATTAGACCAATGGCAAGCATTTTTGCCACCATGTCACCTACCCCTGTGCCAAAGGGACAGGATACTGGACAAGTTGGGTTAATGATCTGTTCCGGTATTTCAGATTCCTTGGCTTCTAAACCCAGAAAAGCTGTTCAATGTTACATAATGTCTATATTATAGATACTATAGGTGGGGCTGGGAGCACTATGTATTGTTAAGGTTGCCCAATACATCTCATTATAACTTTGTCGAACTACATGGAAAATTTCAGCCTGCATTGTTATCAGCCTAAGGCTGAATTTATTTGGAACATTTCAGCCCAAACACCTCAGATAATTCTGAGAATGATGCGAGTAAAAAAAAAAGCATTGTTTTGCCCATGTTAAAAAATTCTAGTGACCTTTTCTTTGATTTTGGCATTTGCTAACTTTTAAGGTTGCAAAGCCAAGCACTCAAAAATGTTCTGTTAACATTGTTTTTCTATGTGTAATTATTTAATCTAGATTTAGTTTCAGTCATGCTCAGTTAATTATAAAGACTTTTGTATCCGCATATATAATGAACACTGGTTTTTTCCCACAAATCTGTTCCTTTTTAGAGTCCACAATTAATCTTGAGGAAAGTTATTTATTTCAGGAAAAAAAAATCCCTTTCTCCTACTCCTTACACCTCTGTTACTCCTCTCAGAAAAGCAAAGCTACCATCTCACACAGATAGCCCTGAGCTGGAAAGACATTGATGAAAGTATAAATTGCAGTCATTATGGATTTAGATAGTTCCAGTTCAGATAATTTACTGATGATATATTCTTCAAAAAAAGAAAATAATCCAATTCCAAATGCAGTGAAATATTCTACAAGTCCCAGGTTACCAAACCAAACAAGACCATATTTTCCATTTTATGATAGTCTAGAAGAAGGGTCCCTTTGAACGATGAATTATGCTAGGTTTTTTCTATAAACATGAAAGTAAGGTCTGGGTTGGGGTGGTTTTTCTCTTCCTCCCCATAAAGCCCACATTGTTGCCTTCAGACTCACCACTAGTAATAACTATAAACAATTTAGCAAACAGTTCTTCCAATCCCCATGCATTTCAATGAGGGCTAAACATATGTTCCTGTTCTTCATCTTTCTTCACAAAGAGGTGCCTTTTTCATCACTTTCAAATGCTGGCATCTACCTGTGAAAAAGTGTAGCTTGTAGCCATGTTAGCACACACACCTTCATCTGTCTGAGATAGAACAGTCTTGAAATCAGATGATACTATTAGTCCAGAATTTCAAGTGTACTAGCCTGTCTGCAGGTCCAGAATATTCTCATTTTAAAGTAATTTCCAAGAAAATAGGATCCTCCAAACCTAAATTAAAATACTGAATTAAAGTAATCATGGAAAAAACCAAATGACTGGTTCTTTGGAGACATATTTCACTACCTTTGCCATTCTCTGGGTGGCACCACGTGATCCTGCCTCCCAGACTGGATCTCTGGGCTTCAGTTCTCCTATTTACCAACCAAGTTAACCCAACAGTCCCAGGTGTTTGGCACCTGTGCACCCTTATCCTCCAGAAGCCTGTGACACCAACTGATTAAAGTGATCCCAAACTAGCTTCCTCAAAACAAAGCATTATTTATTCACCCAAACGTACATAGCAAGCAGAGCAAAGGGATAAAACAAAAAGGCCTATACATAGTTTACCGTACCTAAACCTTAATCTTTCCTTTCAAACTGTAGTGAGTTCCAGTCAGTTCTGTTACCTCCATATCTGCTGCATGTCTCTCTGGCATGTCTCCCTCCAGGCAGCTGCTGACAATCCAGTCAACTCCCCTTCTTTCCTAGGCCAGTACTCACTGATCCTAAATTTTGGCCTGGGAAGAATAAATCTTGCCAGTCTAGTTGGTGCCATGTAGCAATCTGCCCATTTTTTCCCTCAGGAACTATTGGTATTCATTCTGACTGTACCTTATGTTTGCCATTGTTTTGTTTCCTGTTTGTTTTCCCTGATTGCATCCCGTAACTCCTTGCAATCAGGTAGGATAATACCAATCAGGTGAAATAAAGTGCAGACGATATTTATAAAAAAAACCAACAGACACAACTATCTTATTCTCCACAGAACCAAAAGCAGACTTTGGTATTGCAGTCTGACAGTACCATTCCCTGTCAGCATTTCATGGTCTTAATGAGCAAAGAGAAACAAACGTGTAATGTACTTCATCAACTCTTAAAATCTCTATTGAGGTAACATGGTATTTGATGTTGTGATAGTTTTGATTCATTTAACAATACAGATATATTTCCATGTATTAAACTTTTGTTATACACTTATATATTTAAATTATAAATAACTTTGCAAATATTTTGAAACATTATTTTATTCCAGAATTGGACAACTCACAAAATACAGACGCTCCCCGACTTATGCAATCATTCCTTCCGGAAAGCCTTGCGTAACCCGAATTTTACGTAAGCTGGAAACGTATATTGTGCAAGCATAAAAAAACAAACAATACAACAAAAATATTGCATTTCCCTTAATCCTATTGTTATCCTGGCACACTGAAGGCTGCATTTTGGTGGTGGGTGACAATGGGCTTAATTTGTAGATGAGGAAGGAGAGGAGGAGACAGGAATGATTTGAATGAAATAATAGGGTGAAATAACAGAAACACAGTATCACTGAAATAACACGAGATTGAGAGGCTGTGAGAGCGCAAAACCCTCCCTTGTAGGAGATGCTATTGCTGTATTCCTCCGCACACCGCACTACAGCGTTCCTGTATGCTACGCAATATTTTCCGCAACTTGAAAATTTTATTTATGCCTTATAGAACATTTTGCGTAAGGTCGAATTTGTGTAAGTCAGGTCTTGTGTAACCCGGGGAGCATCTGTAGACTATACAATGTAGAAAGAAGGTAGGTTAGGTAATATCTTTTATTGGACCAACTTCTATTGTGAAACGTGAAAGCTTGTCCTTTCCACCAACAGAAGTTGGTCCAATAAAAGATATTACCTCTCCTACCTTGTCTCTTTCATATCATGGGACTAACAGCTACAACAACACTGCAAATTACAATAGAGAGGATTTTACATGTGAGGGTAGATGATGATTTAAGGCACAGTGTTAAGATAGCCATGCAGCTATGCCCAGCCCACTAGTCTTTTGCACCCAACAAGTTATTTGCATAGTCCATGTGCCTTTCAGGATTTCTCCAGTAACAAAGCTGTCTAAAAGTCTTCCCAGGTGTTGGTGCTCTAGTACAGCTTTTATGCACATTCTGCTGTAATGGGGGTAGGCACCTTAGTCCGTCCCCTCACTAATTCCTAATCCAAAATTAGATCCAGCTTTGCTTCTAAAGCCCAAGCACTGACCTATGCAAGTCCCTGTTATACTGAGGATAATTTCTGGTCAGGAGACAGGGAGGATTGATCCAAACACCCCTGGGTAGAATTTTGGGAAGGCATTGGAGAACTCCCAGCACTTGAACGGACCAGCTGAATCCCCACTGCATAACTAGTTCAAGCTTCAGCTATTCTCAAGCTTCAACCCACCCTCCCCCCCACCATCAAGAGGTCAGCTGTCTCAGTCTTAAAGTATCACATAACTAGAGCTAGAGATTTTTGTGTGAACAGAAGTCAGGTCAGAGGCAACACTCCTGGTATAGCCCAAGTTAACAGTGCATGGAAGACAGGACTTTAGGTAAGAGAGGCATGCATATAGACTGTTGATTGTTTTAAAAACTTCTTCTCTTATGCTTTGCTTTGTTCTTTTCATTAAGATTAAACAATACTTTGTTTTAAGAAGGCTGTTTGGTGTCATTATATTCATTACATCTCACAAGCTCCTAAAGGAAAGGACTCCAGGTACCTGTACTCAGTCAGAACTGTTTAGGGTAAGCATAGTTGATCCACAGGACCAGGTCTAAGAGTGAAAGAATCGCGTGATTCCACCCTAGGAAGGTAAAGGCATGAGGTCTAATACATGATTGGAGGGACATTCAGAGAGGGGAGTGAAGTGTTGCTAGCCCCATAACTCTGATGCATATACTTAAGTCTTGCCATGGAAAACTGCTTTTCCACTGCTGCAAATGGGAGAAAGAAATTTGAGAAAAAGACAATTATTATCAGCCCTTCTGTAAAAGCAATGAGAACCCAAAATAGCTTATTTTATATGTGAACATTTTGTACCGTTCCTGTGCTTAGCTAGAAAATCTTCAAAGGGGCAGTTAAGTCTGTTAAGAACAGCAACAATAAAATGTGTGCTTCTGATACCCAAGAAAATGATCACCGGAGAACTCAGAAGCAGTCTGAGATTTCACAGATTTATATATCTTAAGGCCAGAAGGGACCATTCTAACCATCTAGTCTCACCTCCTGCATAACACAGGCCAAAGAACTTCCTTGAATTTATTCCTGCTTCAAGTCCAATAACTGTGATTAAACCAAAGCGTATCTTTTAGAAAAAAATTGAAGTTTGATTTAGAAATTTCCAATGAACAATTTAGTTAATTACTCTCCAGGTTAACAAATTGCTCCTTATTGCTAGGCTGACTTCATTTAGCTTCAATCTGCAGCCATTGGACCCTATTATATCTTTGTCTGCTAGACTGAAGATCTCTTTATTGTCAATTTTCTGTTCCCCATGTACTTCTAGACTCTAATGAAATTGCCCTGTCATGGGGTTACTGGCCCCTTTTCCCCCCATGGTCCTGCTTTGAGCCTGGACAGTCTGGACTAGTGGTCAGAACCAGAGTCAAGATTCAGAAGTCAGAGATGAGGGTCAAACCAGAGTCAGGAACCAGGAGACAGAAACCAGAGCAATAGCAGCTGCAGCTATAAGTGTTGAGCAGTCACTGGCCAACTCCTATTCCTGTGCTTAAGAATAATTCTGGCAATGCCGCTCAGCCAATCAGGTGACCTGGGCGATGAGGGGTTTCCACTGCGGTTAGCTAGCTGATCCTAGACCCAGCTACAGGCCTTCATTCCTGACACCTTTAAGGGGAACCAGGGCCGGCTCTGGCTTTTTCGCCGCCCCAGGCGAAAAAGCCTCCGGCCGCCCCCCCCACCCCGCGGGGGGGGCGCCGGCGGCCAGAGCGCCGGGGGCAGGGCAGCGAGCCCCGGCTGGGGCTCGGCTCTCCCCCCCCAGCGGCCAGAGCGCCGGGGGCAGGGCACCGGGGGGGAGGGCGGCCGGAGCCCTGGGGGGAGGGCGGCGAGCCCCGGCTGGGGCTCGGCTCTCCCCCCCGGCGGCCAGAGCGCAGGGCGGCGAGCCCCAGCAGGGGCTCGCCGCTCTCCCCCCGGCGGCTGGGGGGAGGGCAGCCAGAGCGCCGGGGGGAGGGCGGCGAGCCCTGCTGTGGCCCCGCTCTCCCCGGGGGCCGGAGCGCCGCGCCGCCGCCCCCCTCCAGGTGCCGCCCCAAGCACCAGCTTGGGTGCCTGGTGCCTGGAGCCGGCCCTGAGGGGAACCTGTGACAAGTTAATTCAGGAGGAGTGAGGCCATCTAGGCAGTTAATTGAATGATGAGCCATATTTCCTGTAAAAGTGCAAGCACATATGCCCAGCAATCTTGTGTATAGTGTACAGGCCATAAGTCACACTGGGCCTGGCATGGTCCTTTAAGTACCTGCTCTGCTTGGCGCCCTGCCTGGACATATTGGCACTGCAAGGGGAGTGGATGAGCACCCAGTGTCAGGGTGCAGAGAGAAGCGGAGCCTCAGGAGAGGCATCTGGCTGGGCTCTACGGTGCTGGCTTGGGTCAGTGGAGGCTCTGGAGTTGCATCCTGATGGGGCCAAAGCACCAACCCCCCCTCCTCCCCACCCACCTAGCAGTTAGTTTCCAGGGATGTGGGGTTGTTTCTACCAAGAGGTGGCAGGGGAAGGAGCTGTGGCCTGAGCCCCTTCCTAGGTTGGGTATTAGGAAAAACTTTTTCACTTGGAGGGTGGTGAAGCACTGGAATGGCTAGGGAGGTGGTGGAATCTCCATCCCTAGAGGTTTTTAAGGCCCGGTGTGACAAAGCCCTGGCTGGAATGATTTAGTTGAGGTTGGTCCTACTTTGAGCAGGAGGTTGGAGTAGATGATCTCTTGAGGTCTCTTCCAACCCTAATCTTCTATGATTCTGATTCCTGGGAGCACCCGGCAGAGGGTCCTGGCCTGGGGAGGTGCAGTCTCTCTCTCTCTCTCACACGCATACACAGACACAGACACAGACACGCACACTCCTGGCTTGGCTCCTAAGGCTGTGAATGAAGGAGACATGGACTACTGTGTGCTGCTGGGGAGGAGCTAGCCTCTGCACACCTCACAAGCCCCCTACCCCACATCTCTCGCTCATCTACACACACCCCTACCTCCTCTTTCCTCCCCCCCCGGCCCAACATGTTGTCCTTGGGCAAGCATAAGCTTGGAGGGAATTTTGATGACAAGCACCTGGGCCTGATAAAAAAGGCCTCAGCTGCCAGGCGACTCAGATTCCAAGGCCAGAAGGGACCACTGTGATAATCTAGTCTGGCCTTGTGTATAATACAGGTTGTAGAACTTCCCCAATATAATTCCTAGCGCATCCAATCTTGATTTGAAAATTGTTAGTGATAGAGAATCTACCATGACACTTGGTAAGTTATTCCAATGGTTAATTACCCTCATTGTTAGAAATGTACACTTTATATCCAGTCTGAATTTATCTTTTCGCCATTGGATCATGTTATAGAATCATAGGACTGGAAGGGACCTTGAGAGGTCATCTAGTCCAGTCCCCTGCACTCATGGTAGGACTAAGTATTATCTAGACCATTCCTGACAGTTGTTTGTCTAACCTACTCTTAAAAATCCCCAATGATGGAGATTCTACAACCTCCCTAGGCAATTTATTACAGTGCTTAACCACCCTGACAGTTAGGAATGTCCAACCTAAACCTCCCTTGCTGCAATTTAAGCCCATTGCTTTTTGTCCTATCCTCAGAGGTTAAGAACAACAATTTTTCTCCCTCCTCCTTGTTACAACCTTTTATGTACTTGAAAACTGTTATGTCCCCTCTCAGTCTTCTCTTTTCCAGACTAAACAAACCCATTTTTTTTTCAATCTTTCCTCATAGGGCCTGTTTTCTAGATCTCTAATCATTTTTATTGCTCTTCTCTGGACTTTCTCCAATTTGTTCAAATTCTTCCTGAAATGTAGTGCCCAGAACTGGACACAATACTCCGGTTGAGACCTAATCAGCACAGAGTAGAGTGGAAGAATTACTTCTTGTGTCTTGCTTACAACACTCCTGCTACTACATCCCAGAATGATGTTCGATTTTTTTGGAACAGTGTTACACTGTTGACTCATATTTATCTTGTGGTCCACTATGACCCCCAGAACCCTTTCTGCAGTACTCCTTCTTAGGCATACATTTCCCATTTTGAATGTGTGCAACTGATTGTTCCTTCCTACGTGGAGTACTTTGCATTTGTCCTTATTGAATTTCATCCTATTTTCTTCAGACCATTTCTCCAGTTTGTCCAGATCATTTTGAATTTATAAGTGTACTCTCTATGCCATTATCTAAATCATTGATGAAAATATTGAACAGAATCAGACCCAAAACTCATCCCTTTGGGATCCCACTCGTTATGCCCTTCCAGCCTGACTGTGAACTACTGATAACTACTCTCTGGGAACAGTTTTCCAACCAGTTATGCACCCACCTTACAGTAGCTCCATCTAGGCTGCATTTTCCTAGTTTGTTTATGAGGTTATATGAGACAGTAACAAAAGCTTTACTAAAGTCAAGATATACCACGTCTACCGCTTCCCCCCATCCACAAAGCTTACTACCCTGTCAAAGAAAGCTATCAGGTTGGTTTGACATGATTTGCTCTTGACAAATCCATGCTGACTGTTACTTATCACCTTATTATCTTCTATATGTTTGCAAATCGATTGCTTAATTATTTGCTCCATTATCTTTCCGGGTACAGAAGTTAAGCTGACTGGTCTGTAATTCCCTGGGTTGTCCTTATTTCCCTTTTTATAGACTGGTACTATATTTGCCCTTTTCCAATTGTCTGGAATCTTTCCTGTGTTCCATGACTTTTCAAAGATAATCGCTAATGGCTCAGATATCTCCTCAGTCAGCTCCTTGACTATTCTAGGATGCATTTCATCACGTTCTGGTGACTTGAAGACATCTAACTTGTCTAAGTAATTTTTAACTTGTTCTTTCCCTATTTTAGCCTCTGATCCTACCTCATTTTCACTGACATTCACTATGTTAGATGTCCAATCACCGCCTCTTGGTGAAAATTGAAACAAAGAAGTCATTAAGCACCTCTGCCTTTACCACATTTTCTGTTACTGTTTTTCCCTCTCACTGAGTAATGGGCCTACCCTGTCCTTGGTTTTCCTCTTGCTTCTAATATATTTGTAGAATGTTTTCTTGTTACTCTTTATGTCTCTAGCTAGTTTGATCTTATTTTGTGCCTTGGCCTTTCTAATTTTGTCCCTACATACTTGTGTTATTTGTTTATATTCATCCATTGTAATTTGACCTAGTTTCCACTTTTTGTAGGACTCTTCTTTGATTTTTAGATAATTGAAAATCTCCTGGTTAAGCCAGCATGGTCTCCTGCCATACATCCTATTTTTCCTATGCAGTGGGATAGTTTGGTCTTGCAGCCCTAATAATGTCTCTTTAAAAAACTGCCAACTCTCTCAAACTGTTTTTCCCTTTAGACTTGCTTCCCATGGGATCTAACACAACTCCCTGAGTTTGCTAAAGTCTGCCTTCTTGAAATCCATTATCTTTAATTTGCTGTTCTCCCTGCTACCATTCCTTAGAATCATGAACTCTATCATTTCATGATCACTTTCACCCACGCTGCCTTCCACTTTCAAATTGTCAACCAGTTCCTCCCTATCTGTCAAAATAAAATCCAGAACAGCCTCTCCCCTACTAGCTTTCTCCACCTTCTGAAATAAAAAATTGTCTCCTATACATTCCAAGAACTTGTTGGATAATCTGTGCCCTGCTGTGTTATTTTCCCAGCAGATGTCTGAGTAGTTGAAGTCCCCCATCACCACCAAGTCTTGTGCTTTGGATGATTTTGTTAGTTGTTTAAAAAAGCTTCACCCACCTCTTCTTCCTGGTTAGGTGGTCTGTAGTAGACTCCTACCATGACATCACCCTTGTTTTTTATCCTTACCCAGAGACTTTCAACAAGTCTGTCTCCTATTTCCATCTCAACCTCAGTCCAAGTGTATACATTTTTAGTATATAAGGCAACACCTCTTCCCTTTTTTCTCTGTCTGTCCTTCCTGAGCAAGCTGCACCCTTCTATACCAATATTCCAGTCATGCATATTATCCCACCAACTGTGATGCCAAGTATGTCATAGTTGTGTTTATTTACTAGCATTTCAAGTTCTTCCTGCTTATTCCCCACACTTCTCTCATTAGTATACAGACATCTAAGATACTGATTTGATTTCCTCCCCCCAGTTCTGACTTGTCTCTCCCTTATCCCTGCTATAACAGCCTATGCTCCCCGAAAATTCCAACCCTTCTCCCAGGTCTCCATGTTTTTGACTTACCTGTGGGCTTTGGTCACCTGCCCCCTTTGAATCTAGTTTAAAGCCCTCCTCACTAGGTTAGCCAGTCTGTATCCAAATATGCTCTTCCCCTTCCTCGATAGGTGGACCCCATCTCCACTTAGCAGTCCTTCTTCCTGGAACAGCATCCTGTGGTCAAGGAAGCCAAAGCCCTCCTGGTGACACCATCCTCGCAACCAGGCATTCACCTTCAGGATGCATCTGTCTCTGCCTGGGCCCCTACCCTTGACCAAAATGATCGAAAAGAACATGACCTGCGCTCCCAGCTCCTTCACCCGTACTCCCAGAGCCGTGTAGTCACTTCTGATCTGCTGAGTGTCATACCTTGCAGTATCATTACTGCCCACATGGATAAGTAGAATGGGGTAGTAGTCAGAGGGCCAGATGATCCTTGACAATCCCTCCATAACGTCGTGGATATCGTGCCCCTGGTAAGCAGCCTACCTCCCAGGATGCCATGTCAGGGCGACAGATGGGTACCTCCGTCCCCCTCAGAAGAGAGTCACCAACCATCACTACCCTACGTTTCCTCCTGGGAGTGGTAGCTGTGATCCTCCCAGCCTTATGGGTACATGACTTCTCCTCCACCTTTGGAGGTGATTCTCCATTGTTCATTGCCAGGGCAGCATAACGGTTTTCCATCACCATGGTGGGTGGGTTGGGAGTAGGAGTGGAGCACTGCCTGCTGCCAGAAGTAACCAGCAGCCAGTGTCCTCCCTGTGACAGAGCCATATCCTCCTTCCCCAGTGATGTGACAGCAGTCCTCTGTAGCTGGATAAGCTTTCTCAGCCTTGAATGTCTCCATATGAATACTCTCAATGAATTCCTCATGGACACGGATGTTCCTCAGCCTAGCCACCTCATCCTGTAGCTCTCCCACCTGCTTCCTGAGAGATTTCACCATCAGGCACCTTTCACACTGGATGGTCCCCCCCAGCCTGGCTTTCTGTGAGTGGGAAATGCAGGCCACAGTCTTTGCAAATCCACACCAGATCTGGGTAGAGGCATCCTTGGTTAGGTGGTCTGTGGTCTGTCTGGATACAGGCACAGGTGGAGGAGACAGGCACCACGTCTGGTGATGTGGCCTTTCCTAACCATAGCGATTATATTATGTCTCCCTCCCAAACTCCCCTGTTTGTGGGCATGATCAGGTCCCACCCAGATAGAAACTCAGATCACTGCATTTACAGTCCACAGTATTGACCATTAGACCACAGAAGATGCTCACAAAGCGTGAAGCTCTCCTAAGGGAGGGAATTCCTAGAGATCACAGGTCCCCACGGAGAAGGGGAGAAGCAGAACCCCAAGGAAGAAACTTGATTTTGATTTTATTTGACTTTAGAACCCCAGTAGGGGAATTTTGTCTTACATCCTTTTGGACTATATGCCACTAAGGGGCACTAGGAGAAGGGAAACTGAGGCAGGGAGTGCCTGTTGCACCTCACTAGGTTAGCAATGGGTGCTATAGGGCAACCAGTCCGCACAACACAAGCTTTTATATTTGTTTTGAGATGCTAAATAGATTGAGTGCCTTGAGTCTATCACTATAAGGAACGTTTTCCAATCCTTTAATCATTCTCTTTTCATGGATCAGTAACAAGTTACAAAATAGGAAACAAAGGTCAAGAAAAAAATATCAGTTTTCACAATGGAGAGAGGTAAATAGCAGGGTTTTCAAGGATCTGTGCAGGGACCTATGCTGATCAATGTATTCATAAATGATCGAGAAAAGTGGTGAACAGTGAGGTGGCAAAATTTGCAAAGGATATATAATTACTCAAGATAGTTAAGACCAAAGCTGACTACAAAGAGTTACAAAGGGATCTCACAGAAGTTGTTGACTGGGCAACAAAATGGCAGATGAAATTCAATGTTGATAAGTGCAAAGTAGTGCACCCCGCAAAGCATAATCCCAACTAGACATACAAAATGATGGTGGTCTGTTACAGGGTGCTCTACTCACCGGTGGAACACCTCCTTGTAGCTACAGCTAGGGATTAGCTTTGCCAGTCTGATACCCCTTCTTGTAGGTGCTCTCTCTCTCTCTCTCTCAGGACTTGACTACTCCCTCTTTGTGGCTTCAGCCTCCAAATAGGTCACTGTAGTTTTCTGCTTCCGGCTGGAATTGTGTACCAAAATGTCTCTGTACCAAACATCCCAGGCAGTCTTCCAGTTCACCACCCCTCAATGGGGACACTTTCCCAGTGGCTGATAGGGGAACCTGGGCCTGACTTCGTCTCTGGGTTCCAGTCCAGGGACCCTACAACCAGCAGCTAAGGTCTACGCTGTTCTACACCTTGCTGCTGGTTCCCTAGATTGCGTCTATCAAGCTCCTTCTCCACCTTCCTCCTGGCATGCCCTCCCCTGCAGGCCAACCTCCCTGCTCACACTAATCTCAGAGAGCCTGACTATCAACCTCCTCCCTGCAGCCCCTTTCTGCCCTCAGCTACCTGGCTTTATACAAGCCCCACCTGTTCCTGTTCAGGTGAACGCCATCCTTTAATTAGTCCCCATTGCACCCTAGCTCCTTCTCCAGGTGCCGCCTATGCAGTTAATTGGCCCACCTAGCCAGCTTAACCCCTTTAGGAGCTGGTGTGGGGGTGAACACCCCATTACAAAGTCTAACTTAGCTGTTACCACTCAAGAAAGAGGCCTTGGAGTCATTGTGAATAGTCCTCTGAAAGCATCTGACCAATGTGCAGCAGCAGTAAAAAAAAAGCTAACAAAATGTTAGGAACCATTAGGAAAGGTATAGATAATAAAACAGAAAATATAATGCCATTATATAAAGCCATAGTATGCCCACACCTTGAATGATACTGTGACCCTAAGCATCTCTGTGTTCACACCCTACACACTACTACAGTGATGTTTGTCTAAAATATGCCTTATAAGGCTGTGACATTAGTAACATCTCAAGGGGAGACACCCAGGGGCATCCTGATATCTGGTAATGAATTTCAGCTGGCTTAACCAGTCCAGGTCAATTTGTTAATGTTATGAAATGTATCTGATAAGTGTCATGCAAGGTATCAATGAAAAGCTCATAACTCACTGGTTCTTAATATCATTGCATAATGTATGAGCAAGCAAAAGATGCAAAGTTATGGACAGAAACTGAAATTATACTTCTTAAAATGTGTTTGCCAGCCAAGCAGGAGTTATCCCACCCTAGACAAAGGAATGTGGTTTCCCCACCTGGGAGTTACTTCCAAAGTACTTTGAAAGACAATGAGAATGTATTTACATATCACACATACAGACCCATCAAGCTAACAAGGGGTGGAATCAAACCTCACACTATCACAGCAGGGGATGAGAATGACAATCAAATTCAGTCAGTTGCACTGGAAGGGACAGGAACTAAATAATTTGCATTTTAGCAGACAACCCCAGCAGGACTCATCCTTCAAGATAGACTCCATGTTGTCTACCTCACAGCTGGAAACAGACTGTTATCTGGAGGTATCCTTCAGAAGAATCCATTTCAAAGATTCAATGGACTATAAAAGGGGGGGTACAGAATCCCAAGTTATCTATCTTTCATCTAAGACCACAAAGGAACCAGCCCTTTGACTATAGGGAATAGATCCTGACCCAGGAGTTCAATCAGACATCTTGACAGAAACATGTGGTGAAGATTTTACCTTGGACCAAGTCTAGTTAGTTAAGTTTTAGTCACTAGAAAGTGTATTATCTCTATTTCTCTTGTAATGATTTCTGATTTTAATCCTTATAATTGATCTTACTTAAAACCTATCTCTTTGGAATTAAATAAACTTGTTTAATTTTTTAATCTAAATCATTCCAATGCTGTGTTTAAACTGAACTATTCAGTAACTCCAGCTAAAGTTTTCATTTTTATTTGCTTGTAATCATCTCTACCTTTATTTCTTTTACTTGGCATCACTTAAAATTGCCCTCTTGTTAATAAACTTATTTTATTTTAATCTAAACCAACCCAGTGCTGTATTTTAATTCAAGTGATTGTTAAGTCCAGTTAATGTGGCAAGCTGCGGGTATTGTCTGTTTAAAAAACCAAACAAACTTTATTATTTCTCTGACTAGTTCAGGAGAGGGCTAGACATTTCAGGGCAGAGGGTTTTGGAGAAATTCAAAACTGGGGACGTGTCAGGTTTACTTCGCTAGTAGTAACCGAGGCTGGTGGAGACCAGAGGGTGGCTGTGGTGTAACAAGCAGGCTAATGGAGTCAGAGTGGCTGAACCAGGGCTGCTTATCATACAGAGACTTGTTGTGTGTGTGTGTGTAGACTGGCTGGGAGTGTCCAAACAAGGTACTATACCAACAGAGCAGTAAAGGCACCCAGGCTTACAGGGCAGGCAGTGACACACCTTCTCACTGGTCAAATTGCACCCCAAACTGTGACAACTGCATGCAGTTCTGGTTACCCTATCTCAGAAGAGATACATTAGAACTGGAAAAGGTGCAGAGAAGGGCAACAAAAATAATTAGGGATATAGAACAGCTTCCATATGAGGAGAGATTTAAAAGACTGGGCCTGTTCAGATTAGAAAAGAGACAACTAAGGAGGGATATGATAGAGGTCTATAAAATCATGAATGGTGTGGAGAAAGTGAATAGTCAAGTGTTACTTACCCCTTCACATAATACAAGGACTGGGGGTCACCCGATGAAATCAACAAGCAGTGACATGAAAACAAACAAAAGGAAGTATCTTTTCACACAACGCACAGTCAGTAGTGGGATTCATTGCTATGGGATGTTGTGAAGGCCACAAGTATATCTGGGTTCAAAAAAGACTTAGATAAGTTCCTGGAGGATAGTCCATCAAGGGCTATTAGCAAAGATTGTCAGGGATGCAACCCAATGCTCCAAATGTCCCTAAACCACTACTGCCAGAAGCTGGGATGGGATGATAAGTGATGGATCACTAAAAATTGCACTCTTCTGTTCATTCCCTCTGAAGCATCTTACACTGTCCACTATCGGAGATAGGATACTGCGCTAGATGGACCATTGGTCTGACCCAGTATGGCCGTTCTTATGTTGTTATATTCTCATGGCTGTTCTCTGAACCATCTTAACTCCTCAATTTTTCAACATCCTTCTAGGTGTGGACACCAGAACTAGGTATAGAATTCCAGCAGAAGTTTTACCAGTGCTAAATCCAGAGATAATATAACCTTCCTGCTCGACATTTGCCTGTTTATACATCCAAGGATTGCATTAGCCCTTTTAGTCACAGCACCACATTGTGAGCTCACAAGCAGCTTATTATCCGCCATGACCCACAAGTCTTGTTCAGGGTCACTTCTTCCCAGGATAGAGTCCCCCCATCCTGTAAGTATGGCCTACATTCTTTGTTCCTAGATGTATATCTTTACATTTAGCCACATTAAAAGGCATATTGATTCTTACCAAGTGATCCAGATTGCTCTTTGCCATTGACCCATCCTCTTTATTATTTATTATTTACTAGTCACCCGTTCTTTGTGTCATCTGCAGAATTTATCAGTAATGATCAAGTAAGGGCCAGATGCATTATGGAGGTGCCTATTAGTAACGCCACAGTTTTGCTAAGATGGGGGCATACATTCCTGTTTTTCTCTAAAATTAGGTCACCAGTAGGTGTTCAATTTCACCCAGGGTTAGTTCTTATATCCTATAAATTTCTATGAAGTTTTTGTTTGATTGATCTTGCTAAAGTTTTAATAGAAACCCTGTGATTTTGAGCTCTGGCTGGAATTTTTCATTGACAGCTCTATTTTGCATTGTGGATTGGTATCTTATTAAAAACATCTATTTCCAAAATACTTGATAAAGACGGGGTCACTCAGGAAAATTAAACCTTAATTCTGCCCTTGTATGGATACCAGCCTTCCATCAGCTCCTTTAACTGTTCTTCTGCACACAATCCTTTACCAAACTGCCCTTTGCCAACACAAGTAACCAGAAACATTCACAATTGCTTTCACTGGGAAAAAGTCATCAGTAAAGGGGGGGGGGGTGCCAAAGAAGAGGGAGGGGCAGAGGTAAAATTACAGTTCATGGCTTGTGATGTACACGGCACGGGGTATGTTTGTGGGTAGACGAGTAACAGATATGTACTGTTAAGTGACTTAACTTTTCATTTGCTTGCTTCTGTGGGTTTGTCAGGCATGTTGTGTGTGTAGCCATAACTGCTTCAAAACAAAGCTCATTGTAATTAAAACATTTAATGTATGTAAGTCATTCCGGGAACGTAGAGAAGACGAGGAGCAGCTTTGGAAACTTCCTAGTAAATTGGATTTTTTTTAAACTGCCTTCTATGCATAGGTATTTGATTCAGTTTTGAAATGTAATTAAAGGCTAATATGGAGCAAACCTTTCTTAATGTGCTGTAGCATTAGGTTACTATGTGTCACTACATAAACTCACCACCATTTTATAACCATTTTCAGTTTTAAAAGAGATCATGGCTCCTGGAAGCACATTCTTCTAATATGCTGGATGAGAGGAGTTCTAATGAATCATTAAAAACCCTTGCATTAGATTCCTCCAATTTCATATCAAGTGGATCTGTGAGTGAGAGGTGAAAGCAGCAGCAGCAGGAGCTGCCACTCCAAATATTAGACATGATTGACAAGGAAGCTTGTTTCTACGTGTTAAATTAGAGAAGCAGTGTTACAGTAACTGGTTTAAACAGATGCATTTTCTCTCACGGATGTCCAAAGTACACACTTAGAGGGCCACATTGAAAACTACTCAGGACAGAGCCCAGTAACAGGGACATTATAACTGCCCTTATTTTTAATACCAAGGTGTAATCTGCAGAGACTCCAGGGCCTGACATGCAATCCTTTGTCTTTATCTGATCTGAGCAGCCTACTAGGATCAAGATGGAGCATTGCATGGTATGAATAGTCTTCACTGATAACACCTCTGTGTGAAAGTGACCACATACTCTAATATTAAATTCTATGGGCGGTATTTGGCTCTGTGTTACACTTTGGCCATCATGTTGTATCTCCATTTGTTAGGCAAGGTGGTCCCTGTGGATCCTGTGCAATGTCTGCGATCAGAGGAGGGGAGAGCATAATGCATATCATATGTAATGGGAAACATGTAGTAGTATGATTACAAAATTAGATGAACTTCAGGCACTGCATGAAACACCTTCTTTTGAGGGCTTGTCCACACAGGGAGTTAGATGAATGAACTAAAGGTATAAAGTTAATGCACATACCTTAGAATGCTTTAAGCCCCCATGTGGATACTCTCATTCAAAAGTAAAGGATCCTTAGTTCTCTGTAGCTAAGTCCTAGGAGGATTAAGCTACAGAGAATTAAGGTCAGTTTACTTCTAAATTAGAGCATCCACATGTGGTTTTAAGGCACTTTAATTTATGCACATTAACATCATACCTTTTTGTTAATTTGTCTTAACTTTCACGAGTATCCCCATGCTGACAAGCTCTGAGAGTACTATAGATTAAGACCCAAGTTAATTTTAAAATATTACTTGTGCTGGACCTTAGGCCAAAATAATTTTAGCCATCCAATGCAAGATTTCCCCACGTGTAATGATTATTTTAATTTCCAACCAAATATTCTCTGCCAGAAGAAATAGACAATCTGGTATCTGAAGGCAGTTCTGACAGTGGCCTCAGGGCTAAACCATGCAGGTGAAAATAGTTCATATGGTAATCATTAAATATCACCGCTGGTGTTATATTCTTCAGAATTATTTTAACAAACATTGTCCCAGTGAGTGAACATGACTCTGACCATTGCACCCAAACTAAGTCTCATTGCTAGAATTTGAAGGCAAAAGTAGTTAATCTGTTGCTATTAAAGTGCTGAGGTCTACCATTTGAAAGTACTTACAATTACTGTGATGTTATAGACACTCCCCATATTAAATATAAGGGGAAATGAATTTGAGAAAAAATGAGAAAGGGCTAGGGTTGTCAAGCGATTAAAAAAATTAATTACGATTAATCGCACTTGTAAACAATAATAGAAAACCATTTGTTTAAATAGTTTTGGATGTTTGCCACATTTTCAAATATATTGATTTCACTTACAACACAGAATACAAAGTGTACAGTGCTCACTTGATATTTATTTTTGCTTACAAATATTTGCACTGTAAAAAACAGAAGAAATAGTATTTTTCAATTCACCTAATACAAGTACTCTAGTGCAATCTCTTTATCATGAAAATTCAACTTACAAATGTAGAATTATGTACCAAAAAAATGCATTTAAAAATAAAACAATGTAAAACTTTAGAGCCTACAAGTCCTCTCCATCCTACTTCTTGTTCAGCCAGTCGCTCAGATAAAACAAATTTGTTTACAGTTGTAGGAGATAATGCTGCCCGCTTCTTGTTTACAATATCACCTGAAAGTAAGAACAGGCGTTCGCATGGCACTGTTGTAGCTGGCGTCACAAGATATTTATGTGCCAGATGCACTAAAGATTCATATGTCCCTTCATGCTTCAACCATCATTTAAGAGGACATGCATCCATGCTGATAATGGGTTCTGCTCAATAACCATCCAAAGCAGTGCAGACCAACGCATGTTCATTTTCATCATGTGAGTCAGTCAGATGCCACTAGTAGAAGGTTGATTTTCTTTTTTGGTGGTTCGTGTTCTGTAGTTTCTGCATTGGAGTGTTGCTCTTTTAAGACTTCTGAAAACATGCTCTACACCTCATCTCCCTCAGATTTTGGAAGGCACTTCAGATTCTTAAACCTTAGGTTGAGTGCTGTAGCTATCTTTAGAAATCTCACATTGGTACTTACTTTGTGTTTTGTCAAATCTGCAGTGAAAGTATTCTTAAAATGAACAACGTGTGCTGGGTCATCATCCGAGACTGCTATAACATGAAATATATGGCAGTATGCGGGTAAAACAGAATAGGAGACATACAGTTCTCCCCCAAGGAGATTAGTCACAAATTTAATTAATGCATTATTTTTTTAATGAGCATCATCAGCATGGAATCATGTCCTCTGGAATGGTGGCCGAAGCATGAAGGGGATTACAAATGTTTAGCATATCTGGCACGTAAAGACCTTGCGATACCGGCTACAACAGTGCCATGAGAACACCTGTTCTCACTTTCAGGTGACATTGTAAACAAGAAGAGGGCAGCATTATCTCCCATAAATGTAAACAAACTTGTTTGTCTTAGCGACTGGCTGAAAAAGAAGTAGGACTGAGTGGACTTGTAGGCTCTAAAGTTTTACATTGTTTTGTTTTTGAGTGCAGTTATGTAACAAAAAAAATCTACATTTGTAAATTGCACTTTCCTGATAAAGAGATTGCACTACAGTATTTGTATGAGGTGAATTTAAAAATACTATTTCTTTTGTTTGCCATTTTTACAGTGCAAATATTTGTAATAAAAAATAACAGGATAAATGAGAATTGTCTACTTTGTATACTGTAATTAAAATCAATATATTTGAAACTGTAGAAAAGCATACAAAATATTTAATAAATTTCAATTGATATTCTATTGTTTAATAGTGCAATTAAAACTGCAATTAATCACAATTAATTTTTTTAATCACGATTAATTTTTTTGAGTTAATCGCGTGAGTTAACTGCGATTAATCGACAGCCTTAGAAATGACATATTCTATTCATCTGGAAGTTAAAGAACTTTGCTAGAGTTTTCAAATCCTTGCTTACCCTTTCAAAACAGTATCCACATTTTCCCCAGCATGCCATCCAGTTTTGCACAATTTACAGAAGAGGATGCAACAGAATATGTCAAGGAAGGCTATTCTAGCTGGTTTTCAAACTCAACAGACAACAAAGAACTGGAAATCTCAGGGAAGTCTGTTGTCCAGAGATTTAAAGCTTTGCTTTATAATCTTGACTTATAGATGTTACTATGAAAATCTGATTTTTTGGCCCAATTCTTTAGTCTTTAAACAGTGAAAATTCCCATTAACATCTGTCGGCATTTTCACTGTATAAGACCTGCAGAATTGGTCCTTCTGAGGTTCACCCATAGATTGACATTTGTCATAAACATACAGCTAAGGGTAGCATAAAATCCCTCCTTACCTGTAAAGGGTTAAGAAGCTCAGATAACCTGATTGGCACCTGATCAAAAGGACCAATAAGGGGAGAAGATACTTTCAAATCTGTGGGGGAAGGTTTTTGTTTTCGTGTTCCTTTGTTCTCTCCCGGTCAGCGAGGAGCCAGGGCAGGGAAAATACATCTCCCTAAGCCATATCTGAACTAAGCATCTAATATTACAGAAATAGTAAGTAATAGCAAGGAAATGCATTAGATTATCTTTTGTTTTAGCTTGTGAATTTTCCCTGTGCTAAGAGGGAGGTTTATCCCTGTTTTTGTAACTTTAAAGTTTTGCCTAGAGGGGAAATCCTCTGTATTTGGAATCTTTTTGTTACCCTGTAAAGTTATCTTCCATCCTGATTTTACAGAGGTGATTCTTTTATCTTTTTTAAATAAACTTCTTTTAACAACCTGATTGTTTTTCAGTGTCCTAAAGACCCAGGGGGTTGATCTGTGCTCACTTTGTAACCAATTGGTGAGGATATTATTCTCAAGCCTCCCCAGGAAAGGGGGTATAGGTGTTTGGGGGGATATTTTGGGGGAGGTAGGGCTCCAAGTGGCCCTCCCTGAATGTTTGTTTAAATCACTTGGTGGTGGCAGTGATACTAAGGGCAAGGAAGGAATTTGTGTCTTGGGAAGTTTTTAACCTAAGCTGGTAGAAATAAGCTTAGGGGGTCATTCATGCAGGTCCCCACATCTGTACCCTAGAGTTTAGAGTGGAGAGGGAACCCTGACAACATTGACCTCTTTTTGCCCCATCAGGTACTAAATATCACTAGGGCCAAGCAATTTGACAAAATATATCTATTATTCCCCAAACTGATCTGTTTTACAGGTGGCCAGATTAGATTATCTAATGGTCCCTTCTGGCCTTAAGGTCTACGAATCCATGAATGAAAACAAATGTATCTGTCACTGTTATCATTTGATTTCCTAATTATATGAAAGAGCATATGAAGAACTAAGTGCCAAACTTACACTTGACTAAGTGCATGCAGTTCTCATTGAAGGCACATTCATGGGCTGAAAGTTTCCTTTACAACCAAGAGGAGAATTTACCCCCACTTGTGACTATTTTTCTACAAACCTTTCAGATCTGGACTTTTGCACACACAAAAATCCATGTCAAATGAGATCCATATTTTACCTCTCTAAAGCACAAAAATAGTTAAAACATTTTTGACTAAAAAGCAGGAAAGCAACTGAGCATGAAAAGGCTGAGATTGGAGGGGTGGGAGAAGATTTGGAGCTAAAAATGTGTATTCAAAGTTTTAGTCTCTAAAATTAGAGCTTATCATAGAGAATTTAAAGTGGCCTTCGCTATTGTGATGATTTTAAGATTCTTTCATTTAAACGGAAAGATAAAGGTATAGGATTGCCTGCTATTCATATGGAGGTAGACAGTCTCTTCTTTTCATAAGCACCACCTGGTCCATTTCTTTTCATGGGATGAAAGCCAGAGAAACCAGCACACCTGCTAACATGAGAAAACCAGCTAGTCACTTATGGGTGAGTGACTGAGTGGGGTGGGCTGGGAGGAGGGTGCAGTTTAGTTTGCCAAGGGCGGCATCAATCTCAAATCAAATACTGACTATTCTGTACATACTTCTGAACTAAACTGCTGTGAAACTGGCCATTTGGATCAAGGAACTTTGCAAGACTTGGTCATGGCATCGCATGGTATAGCATGTTACAGTTCATTGTATAGTATCGCAGATGAAATGCATCATCTTACATCTAATGTGACCCACATATGGCTCATTAATTTCTTATAAATGAAATCAGCAATGTTGAATCATAATTATTTGCCAAATGAAATGTGAAGAAGAGAGTTAGGTGTTGTCAGCAGTTTTAAGGGCATGCAGAGAGCTCAGTATTAATAATAATTGCTTTAAAAGGAGATTCTATATGGTGAGCTATGGTGAGATGTCATATTTATTGCTGAGGTGAACAGTCACCTGATAGCTTTAGAACTCTTTTCTCATCCGTGGGTTAAATATGATACCTCTTTGGAATACACTATAAGTCTATTTCTAGCTTCAGTCCTTTTTAACTATCAGGCTGCTGCACAAGCCAATAGACCAGTCACCCCCCACCCCCGACAAGCTTTTTCCCAACTGCCTGATGCACAAAGGACATATAGCATGATGCTTAATAATGTTATATGCTTTTAAAGATTTTTATGTATAAAGCTCAACTCAAATATGTGCATGATGTTTTTATAATAATTCAGGAAAAAATGATCCAAAGTTTAAAATCTGGTTCCATTTCATTAGTTGATTTTTAAATTACTTGGAAGGATTTGGGATTTACTTGTAATGAATTAGAACTGAAATCTACAGAAATATAGGTTCACGGAGAGGAAAGACAAATTCCAGGGATCCAAAATCCCCAGTTTGTCAGTGTTTCAGATAAACAGTCTTTCCTATCCCACACACCTGGTTGTTTTGTTCAGATGCAGGATATCAAAGGGATTATCCAGAAAGCAATCAGACAGCTGGATTGTTTCATTTCTGAATGTCAATTTCTCTTTGTTTTGTTTTTTTAAGTCATCAGTCAGCAGACAGAGGAGAGAAACATGGTGCCAGTAGCTGAGCAATCTGACAAAGGCCCGTTACAATGTACTGATCGTTGCTTCCCAAACTCATGGCTTTGTTTCTGTGGTCAGCATTTTAAGCATCAATCATGAATTAATAAACATCCCTGGCTCCAGCTTCTTCACAATATAAGTTTTAAGTGTCTGAGGAGACATGATAAAGAACTAATAATAGGTTCCCATACCTGTACCATGATTGAGGACAAATGTTCCATCCTGTAACTGAATATTAGAAATGAGTGAATAACTCAAAACAAATAATTTGGTTGATGAATTTATCATCTTTCTGCTTGCATGTGTGTGAGAGCAGTTCATGATTTCGTCAAATTCATTACACACATATTTTTGCAAATCTGTGAATTGATCACGAACAATTCACTATGAGTATTTGATAATTGACATTTTTAAGTTTGATTGGTTGGATAAGTCACATGTTGTTATTTTCCTTGATGGAATGGGTGGGTAAACACACCATACAAATGCTTTTGTGTGTTAAAATTCAATTTTCACAAATGGCAAAAGTGGCAAACAATATGAGGCATATCAGCCGGAGCACTGAAAAAGCATCTCTGCATATAAACCTGAGACTGTTTGGAACCAAAAAACCAGAAAGCAGAAAATTATTAACTTAAGTTCCATCACTTTAAAAAGCACCCTTCTATTAGGAAATTGTTTACCTTGAATTGTTGCAATTAACACCTTAGAATTGCTATAACAGAGAGTAGAGAATTTTTTCAGCTTGTTTACTCTGTGAATTTGACATCACCTTGTGTATAGTCAGTTACATTATTTCCCCCATATAGTCAATTGTTTGTTTTCCTCTTGTTGTTTGTGTGGATTGTTCACACTGTAGCAGTAGCAAGGGAGAGAAAAAAAATTCAAAATTTGAAAGATGGGACTGTAAAACTTTAAAATTTGGTAAAGGCAGGTCTAGCACCTGAAATTACTTTTAATTCCTTTTTTGAAAGTGACAAGGGTCAACTCCCTACAAGAATCTTCACTACTTTTGTGACAGGACAAACAATGGCCATTTTGGGACATATGACCTGTGACAGACCCAGACCACTGGGGTACAGGAGTCTGTAGAGGGCAAATATACTGGTCACTGGATGAGTAGTTTTCTGTTCCCTGAGTGACCAGAGCAGGGGCTGCACTAGAGTAATCAGGAACCTGCTAGAACCAGTTAAGGCAGGCAGGCTAATTAGGACACCTGGAGCCAATTAAGAAGAAGCTGCTAGAATCAATTAAGGCAGGCTAATCAGGGCACCTGGGTTTTAAAAAGGAGCTCACTTCAGTTTGTGGTGCGAGTGTGAGGAGCTGGGAGCAAGAGGCGCAAGGAGCTGAGAGTGAGAGGGTGTGCTGCTGGAGGACTGAGGAGCACAAGCGTTATCAGACACCAGGAGGAAGATCCTGTGGTGAGAATAAGGAAGGTGTTTGGAGGAGGCCATGGGGAAGTAGCCCAGGGAGTTGTAGCTGTCATGCAGCTGTTACAGGAGGCACTATAGACAGCTGCAGTCCACAGGGCCCTGGGCTGGAACCCGGAGTAGAGGGTGGGCCCAGGTTCCCCCCAAACCTCCCAATTGACCTGGACTGTGGGTTCTTCCAGAGGGGAAGGTCTCTGGGCTGTTCCCCAACCCACATGGTGAATCTCTGAGGCAAGAAAATCCACCAATAAGCGCAGGACCCACCAAGATAGAGGAGGAACTTTGTCACAGATCTTAGAGAAGCATCACACCGCTCAGCTTTACCAGTGATTTACCATGCCTATGCATGCTTTAAACCTGCTAGGAAAATGTACTGAGATACGTGCTCATGAGATATTAAAGCAAAGTATTATGCTTCTCTGTTGGCCAGCAAGAATCTCTTTACACCATTAATTACACTGCTGCAGGTGTCTAGGAAATTAAGCTATAACTATCAAAGCCAATTTTCTCTGTATTCATCTTAAATTATAAGATTCCTGAAGGTCTCAGATCCTTAAGTCAGAGGGAGGAGGGGGAACGAAAGAAGGGATTGTAGTCTCTTCTGCTGTAACAATTCAATATTTTGCTAGAAGACAAAATGTGAATAAGAGTCATTTTCTCAATCCTTCCAATGGCTTTAAGAAAAGGTATAATTACAAGCACTGAGCTGAATGTAAATATTGTATGACACTGGTTGGTTGGAGACAACAGCAGCCTGCAGGAAGCATCTTATTCTAATGGACCCCCATCCTCTCTGCCTGAGAATTAGTCTAGTGTTAACACAAAGGATTTCTCAAACTTTAACATGTACTGTCATTACAGATTTCAAGGTATTTATTACAGCAGCACCTGCGGGCACCACAAGAGTTAGGGGTCTGACAACCTCTCCTAGCCTAAGACCCTATTTACAGAGCTTTTATAACTCAATCGTAAAAACTGGCTGCAGGCTCATACTTGGCAAAGAAGGATCTGAGGGGAAGATTTTCAAAGGCACAAAGGGCAGTTGGACACCAATGAATTTCAATAAGAGTTGGGCACCTAACTGCCCTATGTGCTTTTGAAAATCTTCCCCTTAGTCAAGGAGCCCTTTTCTTCACACATTTGCAGATTCATTTATTGGTCCATTTTAGGGTAAAGGAATGTAAAATACATTAAAATCAAACAAAGAAATGCACTTGTTTGTGAATTTCTTCTTCCTTTCATATCACTCAAACTGTTTGCTATTTAACACAATATCTTAGAGATCCCAATCTTCTCCTCCCCTCCCCTCTATGCCATGAAGTGGGGAAAGATTGAGCGGTGGGTGCGGGAGAAGCCAAGCTGAAAAAGATGAGATGATATAGCTGGCTCAGGAAGATTCAGAGAGTTGAAGGAGAGTCAGATGGGTGGGTAGATGGTTTGTATGTGGCGAGTGGTGATGCATGTGTTAGATTAATGAATATAAAATAGCATCCTAGAGGATGTTACTTATAGTGTTAATGTATGGGGCTGTAAGGGTACAGTATTCATTTGGGTAAAGTAGAGATTAAGATATTGAGCAAAAGCCACTTGGGCTACCTTAATTTCACATTTACCAATTATTTATAAAAATGTGACCTAACCCTTCAGGATGACACCTGTGTTTTGGTTTTGGTTTTAAATCCAGCATAAGAAGTTTTATACCAGAGAACTGCCTGTGACAATGCGGTTCTGGCGGAACCCAACTGAGAGTGCCAACTCAGGACAAATTGCTCAAACAGGGCAGTTACAGCCCAAGGCTGGGGGATTTTCCACCTCTAAGGCAAACCGAACCAGCCAGACTAGGAGGACTTCGGTCTCACCCCACTGGCTAACCGCAAGTCTCACAAGCAATCTCCTAAGACACTCCAGTTTCCCAGTATTACCACCAGTGCCCCTTGTTATGGGGACAAATGGTTATGAAAACCAATACCCCAGTAAAAGAAAAAAGGTTCTCCTGATCCCAAAGGACCAAGCCCCAGACCCAGGTCAATATACAAATCACGCTGTTGCCAATCCTTTAGAATCTAAAATCTAAAGGTTTATTCATAAAAGGAAAAAGATAGAGATGAGAGTTAGAATTGGTTAAATGGAATCAATTACATACAGTAATGGCAAAGTTCTTGGTTCAGGCTTGCAGCCACGATAGAATAAACTGCAGGTTCAAATCAAGTCTCTGGAATACATCCCCCGCTGGGATGGGTCCTTTGTTCAAAGCTTCAGCTTGTAGCAAAGTTCCTCCAGAGGTATGAAGCAGGATTGAAGACAAGATGGAGATGAGGCATCAGCCTTATATAGTCTTTTCCAGGTGTAAGAACACCTCTTTGTCCTTACTGTGGAAAATTACAGCAAAATGGAGTCTGGAGTCACATGGGCCAGTTCCTGCATACTTTGCTGAGTCTCAAGGCCTTCTCTCAATGGGTCCATTGTATAGCTGATGGTCCTTAATGGGCCATCAAGCAGGCTAGGCAGAGCTAACACCAGTTTGTCTGGGATGTCACCCAGCAGCATAGCATAAGTTTGAAATACAGACAGTATAGAGCCAATATTCATAACTTCAACTACAAAATTGATACACACATATAGACAGCCTGATCATAACCAGTAAACCATAACCTTGTCTTAGACACCCCATTTGACCCCCTTTATACAAGATTTGGGTGCCACTACAGGACCTTGGTTGCAACAATGATCTATATGGTCCCAGATTATATCAATAACGTCACACTGCCTTAGGATTTTTTTAAACAAATTGTTCTCTGATGTATAGTATTAGTTTAAAAAGATGGAATTAGTTTGTCTATATGTGTGAAATATTAAGATCAAGAAGTAACTATAGCTGAGTCACTAAGTAATAGTGATAACCTCCCACTACTGTAATATCTGACCAGATTGTGGGTGCTATTAAATCAGGGAAATTGTGTATAGTATGACTATCCCTTTCTCTCACCTTCATATAATGTGTGTTGCCTTAAGTTTGGGGCAATTCTTAGCTGTCTCTAAGTAGCTGTAAGAGAAAGAAACACTTGGTGATGCCCACAGTATTCATCATATGAAACTGGAAGGAGAGGACAACCATAATATATGCAATTTTTACAAAGCGTTTTTTAAAGAATAAAGGACGATAGATACGCTATAGCCTACTGTCTCTCAGCCTCTCCCTTATTAGTTGGTTAATATACTGTAGGCTTCACAGAAGTGAGTCTTGAGGAGAGATTTGAAGGAGAAGATTGTAGTGGACTTATGGGTCAGTTGATCGAGTGTTTCACATGAAAGGGAAGAAGGGATGCAGGTGGTTCTAAGTGAAGAAGGCAAATAGGTGGTCCAAAGGGACATTTAAGAGAAAAGAGTTGATAGGCAAATTGGAGGGAAGGGTGGAAGAGGATATCCTTCAGATGACAGAAATCCATGAACACAATTTGTGCTGTGCCTCTCAGGAGCATCAAACAGGAGTAAACTCCACAAGTGCAAATTGGAGCTTTATCTACGCTAGGGATTTGCGTTCGTATAGACACATCAGTGGCTGGCCCTTGATTGCTGGAATCAGGGCAAATTGTCAGAGTAGATGGTATGTTTGATCATTTGGATCAGTTTGAACTCAAGTGAGAGAGCATAACTGTGCTGTACTGCTAGCTCAAGAACCAGAAGGTCTTTGTTCTTCATGGCTGCACACTGCTTAAGTGCTTCAGGGCTATTAAGAGTATTTGAGACAATGCATGATTCTCACAGATCAGACATAAGTATCCAGCAAAATGGAATTCAAAGATCCCCCTCCCAGCTCAGAGACTAAAATTGGCTTGATCTCTTCAGTTTTCGGGGTTTTTTTTTAATTGCAAGGGATTGTCATGTCACAACTTCTAAAAGAAAAACAAAATCTTCAAAGACAATAAAGCTAAAATGGATATCCAAAATACAGCTAATATAATGGGAATCAAATAAAAGGAAGAATGCCTTCAGCCTTGAACAAAGCCCAGTGGAACATAGAAAAAAATCAACTGACGAAAGAATAAAGTTATCTGTCCCTAGTGCAGCAGAAGTTGGTGATTCAACTCCTGGAGCAACACAAAGCAAAGCAGAAAGCATTTGTAGATAAGAGGACAGAACCTAATGGATATTTTCAGTAAACCTAAAAGCTATGTTACCACTATAGTGCAAAAGATAATGGTTTCTACCTCTACAATTCCTTGCAGTGATTGTTTTGCCAATATACAGTATAAAAGAAACAAAGACTAATAATTGCTTGTCAGCATTGACGAAGCATGACAGGCATCAAGAATGGGGCGGGGGAATGCCACTTCGCAGCCACATCCGATAGTAACAGGCTTCATACATAGTGTATACTGTACACCAGTGAAATCAGCTGGGGATTGCGAAAGAAAGGACATTTGAAGGTCAAGTTAAACAAGTTGTGGACATCTCTCTATTTAAAATACATTCTTGAATCACGGAGATAATTTAAACTTGTATCGAATGATGTTACAAATCACACAACAGAAGATAGCTCCAGTCTCTATATAGCAAATTAGCTCCAACTGTGGTACAAAAAAGCTGTAGCAGAAAGCATTTCTCAGGGGGAAAATGTATACCACAGAACTTTCCATCACATAAAAAAGAAGCCTCCAAATGCAGACTAATTACTGAAAATGATATGTAACATACAGAGTGAAATTATGGAGTGGAGGCCCTGAAGGAAGTACACACCTCATTAGAAAAGAGATGTGTAGTACACCATACTAGAAAATATCATTTACAAAGTCCCGTTGTTGACTAAAGGACATTTTACACAGGTTAAAAAACAAATAAAGTCAATATTCAAAACTTTTTTTGCCATTTTTCTATGTACCCATCCAATCAAGTCCATACACAAGTTCACAACTACACTTTCCTTAGGATAGATCCCTTTTGCAATTCGCTAAGTCCCTGATTGAGGAAAGCACTTAAGCTTATGCTTATGTCTCTCCTTATTCAAGAAAGCACTAAATCCAAGAATTTCAAAAGGAACTAGTGATTCTGGGTGCCACTAGTTTGGGGCACTCAACCTGGCATCTTAAAAGGGCCTGACTTGCATAGGGTGGGAGCTCAGCTCTTTCTGAAAACCAGAGAGCTTTAAATGTTCTCCAGTTAGGCACCTAAAAATGGAGACACTCAAAATCATTAATCATTTTTTAAAATCTTGGCCTGTACTTTCCTGAATAGGATCCTAAGGAGGGGAAAAGCAGCCGCCCCCACATTAAACAATATGGAAGACCAGCCATTCAAATTCTGGCTTGAGTTTCAAGCCCTGATGTTGACTGGATTTATATATGAATAAAAGAATTCCCCTGACTGGAAAAACTAGTTTTAAAAATGCACCAGCATATTTTATTAGGCTTGTAGGAAAGCAAAACATTTGATATGTTGTCAAATGTTTGTTGTTGTTGTTGCGTGTTTAATAGAAAGTTGTTGTCCTACTTATTTGGCCCTAAAAACTTGTTTTTGCTGTAACCCCTCCCCCCTCCCCAAAACCCTAAGAAAAACCCAACCAGGATATATTTCTAGGCAATAATGATTAATATTTGCCTGAGGAAATATCACACAAAAATTAATAATTTTAGCTGGGGCAGGACTCTGACATTTTTTCTGCAAAGAGCTGTGCTCCCTTGTGGAAATACTGATTGGAATGTGTAAAAACTCCTAAAGCAAACATGGTAGGCTTTGTATAGCACTATTTCTGGGAGGAAGAAGTAGGGGGGGGAAGTGACAAGAAGACTTGATATCTAAATTCCAGAGCAAGGAAGGCTGCAGCTAATCAGCTTTATTCCCCTGGTAGGTGTGTGGCTACAGACCATGGAATTGCTCTACAGAGGTTCACAGATTCAAACACTGGATGACTCAGGGGAACAGTAATAAGATACAAAGCCTTCCACCTCTAGGTCACTGGCTTGAATGTATCCCAAGGAAGAGCTAGAGATCTTTTTTTCCCCTCAAAGTTAGGCAATGTTTTCTTGAGCTTCCTTGATTTATCCATGGACCTTGTAAAAGCATTTTTTTTTTAGATACATTTTTATCTGGTGGCTATTCGGTGGTCTATGTGTTGGTGGTGGGTTTTTTAATCCTTTTCCATAGACAAGTATCTCTGTCACAAAAATCATCATCACAGATTCTTGTTGACAGTCTCTTCTCAGAGGCCAAGGATGTAATGGATGTGGAAACTGAAATACCATCTCACCCCTGGAAGGAATCTCTCTAGGTCAAATGTGAGACTCCTTACTGGAGCATTGCAGGAGGAGGGGAATTACTTTGGGTTTCAACTGCCCCTTTTCTGTGGCTAGATACAGGACTTCAGTCTCCAAGGGTGTCAAATAAACAGCTTTTATGAGGACTATATTTACTTTTTAAATCAATTTAATACTCATTTTTTTTCCTCAAAAAATAATAAGTTTTCAGAAAACAGAGATGATATCAATTAATAAAAACAAACAATATGCCTACATAAGAAAGAATAAACTGACAACAATTTCTGCCCTTTGAATCTTTCTGGTCTGTAGCATTGTCTTTACTGCTATCAAATTGGGGAAATTTCTCTTGTGATGTGTGGATATTTGTTTTCTGATGCAAGATAGAGGGGTTTTAAATATATATTTGTTTACCTTCTCTGGGCTTCTCTTTGTATAATAGTTAATTATATGTAGCTCCTTTTAGCCCAGTACTTTGAAAATACTTGTCCTTTGCTAAACTGTTCCGTATTTAACAATCATAGCTTGTGTTCATTTAGTTAGATAACTTTGACACAGGGATGTGTGGGTAAACCTTTAGATTTTTCTTCATTTTTCCTGTGCATCATCTCATGTCCACTGGGAAGGATGAAAATATACTGAATGTTAACATTAAAGAAAAAGAGAACAGCAGCAACATATTCCCATTCTTATTGCTAGTCACAATGTCCTTCTAAAATGTAGATTTTTTTTCTTTGTCTTAATTTCCATAGCATTTATAACAGACAGAATAATTACAAAGATGAGCAAAGTGTGTCCTTTTTGGTTTGCATCTTGACAGTATTGTTTGTACATTATAGATTTCAATGTGTTTTTAACTAGCATATTTTCCATAGCAATCTCTTCAGTCCAATTCAATCCCAGATAGTTTTGAGAACATCCCTTCTACTTTAAATATGCCATCTCTCGTGTGAGAGAACATGGCAGAAAAAAAGAGTTAACATAATAAATACCAAAGTACCAGTTATAAAGCTCTGTACTAAGGAATTTTGTACCTTGTCTACACTAGGGAAATTTGGCAAAAATTTAATACCCCTGCTGATGCCATTTCACCTCCACATTGTAAGTCCTAATGTAGATACACTGCTGCCAACATTTTAAACACCAGGTTTATTAGACCCCCCTCTGAACAATGGTAGCACCAGGTTGCAGTAGAGTTCATGCCTTGAGAAGAGCCTTTCCTCCCTCTCTCTCTCTCCACACCCTACACCCCAAGCAGCAAGGAGACTCTGGACACAGAAGTGGCAGCTCAGTGGTGACTCCTCTGAACTGGATGCAATGGCAGCTCAGCAGAAGCAGTGGCTCTTTCCTCCCTGTAGGGCCTTCAAGAAGTAACACAGAGGTGTGATGTTCATATCTGAGGCCAGCAGCCTGCTGTTTTCCCAAAGACAACACAAGATGGCTACTGAGATGTAGCTGGGAATTGGGGATAAGCCTAGGACTGAAATCAAAATGGCATCTGGTCAAAGAAAGTACCATTTCATAGGGATGGCACAAGACGGTCCACTTTGATCCCTGTGAATAATGCTAGTTATCAGGATTCCATTGGAGATCCCTTCCAGCCTTGCATTTCTATGATAACTAGTTTTGGATGGGGGTTGTCAAGGTTCAGTACAAAATTCTGTCAAGTACATAGCACACAATGGGCCAGATTCTGAGGCAGTGACATCAATGTAAATCCCAAGTAGCTCCAGTAAAGTCTGTTTTCCATGGTATAACAGATTAAATCTGCCCCCACTTGTCTCAAAAAACACTAACCAGGAGGGCCCTCTAGCTAGGCTAATTACCCAGCCTCAATATGGGGCACATTGTCCTCATGCAAAAACAATTACCATAAGGACATCAGCACCCCTAACTCAGACTGTGGAAAAGAGGTAAAAAGACACGGGGGAGGGGAGAAGAGGGAGAACCATTTTAGAGTCATTGATTGATTTGTGGGGGCGGGCCTCCAGTACAAATCTGACATTGATCTATCTTTTAATCTAACAGCACAACAACAATTCTTCAGGCAATCAATTTTAATGATATTAATAGCCCCATCCAAATTATTCAACTTCTACCTTAATTTAGGGGGTTGACTTCATATTCCTTGGCAAATTTGTCCTATAAATATTGATGTTTGTGAGGATAGCTTTAGTGACTTCTCCATTTTAATATATTTGTTTTTTTTAAAGTTTTATAATTCCCTGCCAGTGTTGATTAATTAATAATTCATTCATTTGCTGCTTGTTGTGGTAATCTTTCTGCCTTATGGAAATCATTTCCATGTTGGCTTCTCTTATGCTGTTTGGCAAACCTCAAGCAGCCTCAACACATCTTAATCCAACAGAAACTCCGATTAGTGTGGATAATCTTTGTCTCTCCTGAGTCAAGAATGGGCACAGGTCAAGGCTCTCCATTCTAGTAACGGCCCTTTCTTCATCCACAATTTGCTTTCTTGTGTAAGCCGTCAGTCTTCTCAGTTCTTTTTCATTCATTTGGGGCCTGATCCAATGCCCATGGAAGTCAATGGGAGTTTTTCCACTGATTTCAAAAGCCATTGGATCAGACTCTTGGTCATTTTCCAGTATATTCAACTGAGGGGAAAATGGAGCAGGGCTGAGATGAATTGCTCAGCGGCATAAAGCAATAACTAGCAGCAAGCTCTCAGAGTTCATAGGCCTGCAAGCACATGAGCATCTTTCAAAATTCAGCACTGCTGGCTTGAATCTCAGGGAAATGTATGTGTATATATATATATATATATATATATATATATGTATGTGTATATATATATATATATATATATATTCATAAAAGCCAAATTTAGGTAGTCTCATGACCACAAGCCACACAAACTGACGCAGTAGTAATATTCTTTTCCTATCTTAATTTATATATAAAATCAAGGGACTATACTACAATATTTTTAATGGATCCCAAGCTTTTTAACATGTTCTAAAATAGTTTTAGAACAGTGTCCTGCAATATTCACCTCCAGTATAAAATTTAGGGTTACTATTGTTGAACACTGCTGTAAAACCTCTAAAATATTGGTAACCACGATGACTGTGCAATATTAACAGTATAAACATAGATAGCCTCCCCTGCAGCGCAGCCGCCAACCCACCGCCGGATGCCTGGGCTGTGGTGGCCCGGCCTGCGCTCCACCCCCAAGACCCCCTCCCACTTTTCTCCCATGGCCCCACCCATGCTCCGCCTCTTCCCATCCCTGCTCCTCCCCTCCCCCGAGACATCCCCACTGCCTGCCGCTCTCTGAGTCTCTCCCCTCCTCCATCCCCCACCCTGTGTAGCCCACCCTGCTTGCCGCAGTGCTCACTGAGTCCCGACTCCCTCCTCTCCTCCACCCCACCTCCTCCATGGTCCCCCACCACTCGCTGGTTGCTGAGTCCCTCCTCTACTCCACCTGCTCATCCCCCGAGACCCCTCCCTGCCCGCCGAGCACCAACTCATTGAGCACTGCAGCGAGCGTGGGGGGGGGACTACCTGGGGGAGGGGGGCGTGGAGGGATTCAGCGGACAGTGGGGTCTCGGCAGAGGTGGGGTGGAGGCACTTGGCAAGCAGCAGGGCCCTCAGAGGACAGGAGATAGAGGAAAGGAGGGACTCAGCGAGTGGCGGGCAGGGGCGACCTTGGGGGAGGGGGTCGAGCATGAGCGGGATCTGGGACAGAGTGGGGGTGGGGCCTTAGGGGGAGGAGGCCGAACAGAGGTGGGGCTTCCGGGTGGAGCAGGGTGCGGGGCTGTGGTCTGGACGCTGGGGGGGGGACTTCCGGCACTCAGGCCAGCCTCCCCACTGCCAGAGCCATATGCCACCCATAAGTATAAATCAGTGTTATTCAATCCTGAGAGTGGGCCTGCCCATAACTTTTAAACCCAGTTGTGATAGGTACTCAGGCTAGGTCTGTAAAGGCCAACAAGTAGCTGTGCTCTCTATGAAATAAACATATTGTCCTCCTGCAGCAGGGGCTCTTGTGGATAGAGGGCAGGAGACCAGACCTCTGCTTTCCCCCTCTGCTTTTCCCTCTCTGCTGCCTACTGGAGTGGCTGCCTTCATTCAGGAAGGTAAGGAGAAGGAACCTGAGAGCAACAGGTGTCCTGCACATTGTACACAGTCTATTATTTATTAATATCCATATATTTTCATTGCAGTGGGACCTAGGAGCCATAGTCATGCATCAGGACCTCACTAGGTGTTGTACAGTCACAGAACAAAAAGACCATCTCTGCCCCAAAGAGCTTACAGTCTAAACTATCTCCTCCACACCTCTGGACAACACAAACACGTACTGTAGTGCAATCTCTTTATCATGAAAGTGCAACTTACAAATGTAGATTTTTTTTTGTTATATAACTGCACTCAAAAACAAAACAATGTAAGACTGTAGAGCCTACAAGTCCACTCAGTCCTACTTCTTGTTCAGCCAATTGCTAAAATAAAAACAGGTGTTCACATGGCACTGTTGTAGCCACGCATTGCAAGGTATTTACGTGCCAGGTACGCTAACATTCGTATGCCCCTTCATGCTTCGGCCACCATTCCAGAGGACATGCTTCTGTGCTGATGACGATTGTTAAAAAAATAATGCGTTAATTAAATTTGTGATTGAACTCCTTGGTGGAGAATTGTATGTCTCCTGCTCTGTTTTACCTGCATTTTGCCATATAGTTCATGTTGTAGCAGTCTCGGATGATGACCCAGTACATGTAAGAACACTTTCACCGCAGATTTGACAAAATACAAAGAAGGTACCAATGTGAGGTTTCTAAAGATAGCTACAGCACTCAACCCAAGGTTTAAGAATCTGAAATGCCTTCCAAAATCTGAGATGGATGAGGTGTGAAGCATGTTTTCAGAAGTCTTAAAAGATCAACCATCCAATGCAGAAACTACAGAACCCAAACCACCAAAAAAGAACTTTTGTTGATGGTATCTGACTCAGATTATGACAATGAATGTGCATCAGTCCACACTGATTTGGATCGTTATTGAGCAGAACCCGTCATCAGCATGGAAGCATATCCTCGGGAATGGTGGGTGAAACATGAAGGGACATGTGACTCTTTAGCGCATCTGGCACATAAATATCTTGCAATGCCAGCTACAACAGTGCCATGCGAACACCTGTTCTCACTTTTGGGTGACATTGTAAACAAGAAGTGGGCAGCATTATCTCATCCAAATGTAAACAAACTTGTTTGTCTGAGCGATTGGCTGAACAAGAAGTAGGACTGAGTGGACTTGTATGCTCTAAAGTTTTATATTGTTTTTTTTTTAGTGCAGTTATTTTTGGTACATAATTCTGCATTTGTAAGTTCAACTTTCATGATAAAGAGATTGCACTACAGTACTTGTATTAGGTGAATTGAAAAATACTATTTCTTTTGTTTCTTTTTTACAGCACAAATATTTTTAATCAAAAATAAATATAAAGTGAGCACTGTACACTTTGTATTCTGTGTTGTAATTGAAATTAATATATTTGAAAATGTAGAAAACATCCAAAAATATTTAAATAATTGTATTCTATTATTAACAGAGTGATTAATTGTATGATTAATTGTGATTAATCTTTTTAATCGCTTGACAACACTAATAGGAAGATAAAGACTGCTGGAACTGGATATGGAGTAGGTTAGGAGAGAAACAGAAAATGGGGCATCTGTAAGCACATAAAAGGGACAAGAGAGGATTTTAGGAGAGGGGAAAACGGCAGGACTGCAATGAAAGAGTAGAGTAGATCGCCCCAGTGAGAAAGAAAAGGAACCCAACATTATTTTCCCCCACTTTACCTCATGGGAATAAAAGAGAATTGGAAATGCCTCTTAAGAATGCTGGGAGAGAAAGAGCCTGCCATCTCTCCTCAAATGCTGTGGTGGAGGAGACTGTTCCTCCATAATCACCCTGGATATATGAGAATAAGGACTCCTCTCAGAAGGTTAGTGCAGGCACAAAGAGGCTTATAAAAAAGTCCTATAGCATTTGTTACAAAAGGAGAATACGTTTCATAATACAGATAATTAATTAACCTGTAATTTCGCTGTGTGTCATATAAATGTAACTGCTATTAATTCATATAACTGGAAAATTAACTACACAATTGAATTAATTACACCTATAGTCTCATATTTTTAAAATGTACTTTTAGAATCCAGGTACTTTGTAGTTACTCTGAAGTTATACTTATTGACACAGGTACCTACAGTACTACACAATCCTGTAACCAAAAATGTTATTAAAGGACTGAATTAACTATGCTTAACCCCAGCATTAGATAATTAACACATATTTTTAGAATCCAGGTACATTATAGATACAGGTACAGAGATGTCTACAGATTGAATGTACCTGGATTCTATGTGCACAGAAATGTTACTGTATACAATTATGTATTTGTAAATAGAAATAGTATAATTACACTGTAACTGCAGCATGCCTCCAGGGTAATTAACGTCACTGTATAATGCAGTGTAACCAAACAGGATCAACTTTCTATTGTTTTTTTGCAACCATCCTATGGAATTTAAGAGATAATTATGTCTTAGCAGTAGAATTTTACAGGATGGTTTAAAATATAAAGGAGCATTTGCAATAGAACCATACAGATTTTATAGTAATTTCTATAAGAACCTTTCAGATTTTTCTATAACCATATTTAATTCTATTATATAGATTTTTTTCTTTATCCATGGGTGGGGAAGTTGTCAGTGCTGGGATGAGGATTGAGGATGAGGGCTTGTAGGGGCCTTGAATAGTCATGTCTGGAGAATTATCCCTGTATTTCCCCACATAATGAATGCTAAGGGAAGGGAAAGCTGCATGACTCCAGATCATACAATGTAAATTTCCTCCCTCCTCACATACAATGTAAATTTCCTGCTGTGTGTAAAGCAATGGGAGCTCCTTGAAAACAGCTTGCCTTCTCTCCCTTCTCTTCCAATGGCCCCTCGGGCAGCTGACCACAGGACAGCTCATGTATATAGGAATCAAGCCTCTTTTGTCTAGTCCCAAGGGACTCAGTTCAGCCATGAGAGCATATGTGGCTTAGCCCCAGGGAGCCATCAAAGGGCTCCTCTCAGCACCCAGAGCAGCATGTAGCTTTCTGGGAAGAGTGGAAAGGGAGATCAAAAACCAAGAGTGAGAAGAATGAATAATAAAAAAGCAAATAAGAAAACATGAAATTTAAAACAAGATGGTAAAGAAAAATTAACAGAGATAAAATGAAAGAAGGGGAAACTGACAGAATAAAAGGAGAAAAGAGCAATGATTACAGGACATGATGTGAGGAGACATCTGAGGAGACATCACTGGGGTTGATATAGACAAGATCTCTCTCCTGCAATCTTACAAGAGAGCAAGCATGGTGCAATGAGTTACAACTAGGGACACAGGTTTGAAAGTTATCTGACTAGACAAGAAATTATATTGAATAATGAGAAAACTTTACTGACAATGAAGACTAATCACCACTGGAATAATCTCCCAAGGGAAGAGGAGGAAGAATCATCACTTGGGACATTTAAAGGTGACTTGCAAAGGGAAAAATACGCTTTGCCCTTTCTTCAGCTTGATATATAAATGAGACCTCAACGGATTTTTTTTTTTAAACGGGATCCGATTTTTTAAAAAATTGATTCCTATACACACGTCCCATTTGTTTTTGTTTTTTTACTTAGAAACTCAGATCCAATCTAGCCTGGAAGACTAGAGAACTAGTTATATATCAAGACAGTAAAAATTGAACAATGGAGATAAGAAGGGATTTAAAGTCAGAATGTTTAAAACGTTGGTTTTTGTTTATTTTTGTAAATACATGGTTTGTTGTTTATTTTGGAGATGGGACATGTTTGTTAAACATTCAGCATTCCCACCCTATCAGTTTAAGTGTGATAGTTAACAATAGCCAGCCTTTGATTATGTCCTACAGGTAAATGGGGGAAGACAAGCTTTGATAATTCTAGATATGTCAAAGGTAGAAATCAAAACAAAAGAAAGCACTTACAATCCTTTCACCCTCTCTGTATACATGATGAAGAAGAAAATGGAGCAAGTCCAACTTTTAAAAAAATTGCCAGTCACCTTTAAAATGAAACTGGACAAAGTAGTGGAGAACAGACTGTAGAGAAAAATCTTGCACTGATGAGGGGGTGCTCTTTTTGTATGAATCAAGAAGGATTTATGAAGTTTCAGTGGTATTTTCTATCTTGTTTAGCCAGGCTTTCCTAGGGTCAGAACAGTAATAAAACCCTCCCTGGGCTTTCTTTCTTATACTGCTTTTTAAAACTCGGCTTCCTTGCCAAAAATATAATTAAGCATCCTTCAGCCATAAAGGCAATAGGTAGAACCCACTATCTTCTCCATAAAGAGTCTAGAAAAGGGTGCAAAGGATCAAGGCAGCTGGCCAAGCATGCTACTTTCAAAACATACTTGATACCCACCAGACAAAAAGAGACAAAATCCAGACTTTACTTCAGCTCAAGAACTGCTTCTTTGCAACTGGCAACTTGTTGAACTAAAGCCCTCAGAGTTAAACAAGGTGCATGCAGACAGTAGCCTGTGCCCACACAGAGCCATACTGAAATCAATGGGGCTGTATGCAGGTCCAGGGATCAGCTTGTACACATCTCATTGCAGGATCAGGGCCTAACAATGCACCAATATATTTTTTTTAATCTGTTTTGAACTGTATGTAATGACTCACACCAAAACACAGCTAGACAGATCTCATAATTATAATAATAGGAAATTGCCCTTGTTGTGCTCAGATCAGCATTCTTAAAGTGCACATTTGCTATACAAAAATAAAGTTTAAAATGAATGCTGTCATTTTAGAGCCAAATCCTGGGAGTAGCCATTTTGGTATGGCGTATATCTCCACGTGAACTTTCAGAGCACCAAGCTGAGTAAAACAACCCCAAGTTTCTTTTATTGATGTGACCCAATCAAAGCCCAATTCAAACAACCCATTACTTTAGGGAATCTGGATCCAAACATTGCAGCTTGAGCCCATCTCTAGTTTATTTTAAATCAGATGGTCGATGAAACCGTTGTTGGTACATGCTGGATGTCCTTTCTATGCCGCTAATTCCATTTGACCAAATTAACCACACACATCAACCCCATAAAAGACAGACGGTAGCTAAAGTTATGGTCCATTACTAAAGCAAGTTTGAGGAGTGGCCACAACACTCAACCCTATTTAGAACTTTCATCATGGCATTTATTCTTCCCCAGCACAGGGATTTCTCATTGACCTGTCGTTTACATTTGAGCTTGGGTTGCAGTTGTGAGTTTCTTGATTAGATCAGAAATACAATTGAGCATCTTAAAGGCCATGTACTAAGGGCAGTGCAGTGCCAGGACAAGGAGAATGAGGCATGCTCATCAAAGTAAAAGGGGTGATTATTCTTGGAGGTTTATAAATAGATTTTTGTGATCCATGTTAAAGCTTACAAGTGCTCTCTTGCTCACTCGTTCGCTCTGAAACACATGGAAAATCTCTCTCCCGTTCATTTCAATACAGTTTTGATTATTATTTGTATTAGAGTAACACAAAGGAGCCGCAGTCATGGACGAGGGCTCCACTGTGCTAGGCACTGTACAAACCGAAAACAAACAAATGGTCCCTGCTTTTATTCTGTTTTCATACAATTTTGGCAAATAATGTACTAAACAATAAACCAAAGCAAACATTCCCATGGGTGAACAGATTGATATTCTTTTGAGGCACCTAAACATTTGGAGATTATCTGGTGCTAACTTTTGTAATGCTTATTGCAACAGGTAGTTATGTCCTGCCAGTCAAGCTAAAGACCAAAAAGAAGAAAGTATTATTTTATTATACACTTTCCATTGGTGACAGACCTTGGGAGGCTGGCCAGTCCTTGCTTACAGACAGCCCCCCAACCTAAAGCAAATACTCACCAGCAACTACTCACCACACAACAAAAACACCAACCCAGGAACCAAACTCTGCAACAAACCCTGGTGCCAACTCTGCCTACATATCTATTCAAGGGACACCATCATAGGACCTAACCACATCAGCCACACCATCAGGGGTTTGTTCACCTGCACATCTACCAATGTGATATATGCCATCATGTGCCAGCAATGCCCCTCTGCCATGTACATTGGCCAAACAGGACAGTCTCTACGCAAAAGAATAAATGGACACAAATCTGACATCAGGAATTATAACATTCAAAAACCAGTAGGAGAACACTTCAATCTCCCTAGTCACTCAATAACAGACCTAAAAGTGGCAATTCTTCAACAACAAAACTTCAAAAACAGACTCCAACGTGAAACTGCAGAACTGGAATTAATTTGCACACTGGACACCATCACATTAGGCCTGAATAAAGACTGGGAGTGGTTGGATCATTACAAAACCTAAACCTAATTTCCCCCATACTAATTTCCCCCTACTGTGACTCACACCTTCTTGTCAACTGTTTGAAAAGGGCCACTCTCATTACCACTACAAAAGTTATTTTTCCTCCTTTGGTATCCTACTGTTAATTGAATTGTCTCGTTAGACTGACCTCACACTTGGTAAGGCAACTCCCATCTTTTCATGTATTTATACCTGCTCCTGTATTTTCCACTCCATTCATTTGATGAAGTGGGTCCTAGCCCACGAAAGCTTATGCCCAAATAAATGTGTTAGTCTCTAAGGTGCCACAAGGACTCCTCGTTGTTTTTACTTTCCATTGGGTATATTATAACCTTTTAAAAGTACAGAGCAACAGATAGCTAAACAATTTTAAAATATTACATCTGCCATCTGCTACATTTCCATTATTATGCCTTCTTCCAAAGTTTTCATCATGTAGGACTCAGCCTTGGAAATCCTTATTCATTATTAAGTACTTGTTTTTCGTGTGAGTGGTTCCATGAATAAGGGAACCAATTTTTTTTTTGTGCACGCACACACACACACAGAGAAAATAAGGATATCAGGGTCTTCATTCTAAATTACATAATCTCCAACAGAAAGTGGAGATCTGGACTTTTTACATTCACAACAAAAATCCTGAGCTTCCATATGCGATGAAGGCTGTTTTTCTTTTAAATCAGCGGATATGTATGAAAAAAGGAAAGAAATACGTTCAGCTAGAAACCTCAGTGAATGTGAAGGCTAGAAAATGTGCCCTAGAAAAACATGGGTAGTTGGCAGCTGTGGCAGTCATGAAATACATTAAAATGGGATATGACCCCTCCTCACCACCACTCGCTTTGACTGTGCTGAGGACACCCATCACTCTTAGAGCTCTTTGTTTTCTTCATTTCAGTCATATCCTTTACGCCATTTTATCTAGATGCTGAGATAACACTAACATGAGAACAATGAAAACAGCACCAGACAGCAATTTCCCCTCCCCCCTCTTCACAGACACGTTCCCCTGCTTTTCTCTTCCCTCCTCCCCCAACACACACACAAACAAATAGCACTGCTGCAACCTTTTAACAGCCTTAGAATCAGGTTCACACTTTCAAATCATTCCAGTGCTGCGGTCTGCAGGAGTTTATCTGAACCACTGATGCAGTCAAATCTGAGGCAGATTTTGTTTGATACAAGAGAAATTAATCAGTATTTTGCACTTTTTGTAGGACTAAATTTGGAATGATCTTCCACAGGGAGAAGTCTAGTGGAAAAGATGAGTCTTAACATAAAAACCTACCGTATACAGACAGGCTCAATCCTGTGAGGTGGTGTACACCCCTAACTCCTATTGAATTAATTGGGAACTAGGGCACTCAGCACCTGGCCAACCCTAGAATCCAGAACATAAAAGGTCACTTTTACATCCCCAAAGATTTGAGGCCATTGTCAATGGGTTTCTTAATATTTGCGTTTTGGATTCAGAGCATTTTGAAACTTTTCTCTGCAAGCCTAAGGGTTAGAAACATACTTTTAAAAAATCAAAGCTGGGATTTTCAAAAAGTCACATGACTCCAGGAGCTGAGGATTAAGAAAAATACCAAATATCACAAAACACATATAAAATTTGAAGAGTTGCCAACACTGTCAAACAATCTGTGTTTTTAATCTGAATACAACAACTGCTGAAATAAAAGACAAATTACCCCAAGCAAGAGAAGATTACACTGATATAACCACTACCCAACTCATTACCTATTCATAGCAGGAACACCAATTACATGCTGCTAATTCTTCTGGCTTTTCCCCAGCAAAAACTATAGGTTTATTAGTACAGTGTGCAATATTTACACGGAACCTCAAATCTACTTGAACACAGCCTTGGGCTCAAGAATCACAGCATTCATGAACCTTAATCTATGCATAAAAGGGCCTGGAGAATATGGACTGATGGTACTCACCCAGCAAAGTATTCTTCATTTAGCTGTCTACCCACACTGCTCTCAGCAAGCTGCAGGACTCTTATCCCCATAAGGATATCTCAGGGAAGGAAGAAGAATATCATAACTTACTTTCAGTAGTAAGTTATTCCTCAATTAGTCCCACTGAAATCGACAGGACTTCTCAAGGTGTTAAATACTCCTTGGTAGAAATAAGGACATCAGAATATGGCCCCCAGAAACAAATAATAAAATACAAAAATTGAAGAAGCATGAAATAGTAGCTAAGTTCTATATTTATTCATTACCTACAAATTCCAGCATCAGTATTTCAAGGCCCATAGGATAACTTTAATATCCAGTAAATAAAATAGAAAATGTTATATTTAAATTTAATATGATAATTTGATGCCAAGTTTTTCAGTGAGGCTTAACAGCCATATCCTTCATAACCATCATAATGTTGCTAATATTCAGAAAGGGCTTAGCCCTGCAAGGTGCTACACACTCTGAATTCTCTTTGGCTTCAAAGGAATAGATAATGATGCACCTTTCAGGAAGTGCTCAAGAGACCCTACAGAACAAAAGTCGACATATATTTTTATAATATTGATTCATAGAGTTTAAGGCCCCAAGGGACCATTATGTAATCATGTGATCAGATCTCCTGTATATCTCAGGCCATTACATTTCACCCAGTTACTCCTGAATTAAGGCCAATAACTTGTGTTTGACTTGAGCATAACTTGTATTTGGCTAAAGAAAACCTTCAGGAAAGCATCCAGTCTTGATCTGGGGATGTCAGGAGATGGAGAATCTACCACTTCCCTTGGTAGTTTTTTACAATGGTTAATCACCCTCAGTGTTAAAAATGAGTGCCTTATTTCTAATATGAATTTATCTAACTTCAGCTTCCAGTCATAGCATTGTGTTTTGCCTTCTCTGCTAGATTAAAGAACTCCTTAGTAGTCAGTATTTTTTCCCTGTGAACGTACTGTAATCAAGCCACCTCTCAGTCTTCTTTTGCTTTAAGGGGATATTCAGGCTAATATGCATAATAATTTCAGAATTGTCTAGTGGCTAGGGTACTAGATTCAGAGTCAGGAGGCTTGGATTTTATTCCCAGTTCAACCACTGATCTGCTGTGTCAGCTTGGGCTCACTTCTCTGTGCCTATATGCCCTCCCCCCTTTGCCTTGGCAGTCTAAATTACAAGGTCTTTGGGACACTGATTTTTTTTTTTTCTGGCAGGAGGATGAATTAGCTTAGGAGAAATAAAAATACTTGCTTAGGTCACTGATGAATGGCCCTCAAAAGTTTCAGAGATTTGATGTAGTGCAGATAAGCATCTGAAGTTAATTCAAATATATCCATTCCAAATCTCTTGAGGAGGTCTCATGAGAAAGGTCTCACTCTGCATTTTCCAGTATTTCCTGCTTTCACTCAGACCACAAATACAGTGAAAATGTCTATTCTTGTGATATATTTGTTTCCATTTCAGCCAAAGCCAGGTAGAGAAAACCCCTCCCCACCAAGAAGAACCCAACCTGATTTTTTCTGATCTTAAAAAAAAGTTCAGGCTCTGTTATTTATTAATTATTTATTTTTTATACTGTGGCTGAGCCCAAATACCCTAATCATGATTGAACCCTATCGTATTACACATTGTACATGCACCCAAGCAGACATGAGTCCTGCTCCCAGAGAGTTTTCTATTCTTGGCAAAGGATCAGGCTGATTCAAATTCTTTCACCAGTCCCTAGAAAAGGTTTTGAAGATAAGAACTTCCAGAGATGGAGCCAATGTCACAGCAGGAAAATTTTAAAGCTACTAATATTAAAGCAACATAATAAATTGAGGGTGTGTGATTGCTTTGGAAAATGCAGTTCTCTCTTTACACACAGAACAGGTGGATCATCTAAGGGACCATCTAGCCTACAGGCTCCATGGACAGATTCAGTGCAGGCTTCCCCACACTAACCTGCCAATATGTTTCAGGAGAAAGGCTAGCACTGTGGAGTAAGAATATATGGTAGATCTGTCTTCATGTCATTCAGTCCTTGGTCTCTGTTGAGACTGCCAGAAAGAGTGCTAATTAGCACCAGTGTTGGTGCTGCGATGTGTGCACCTGTTCTCTAGGAAGTCTGACACCACCAAGTATTTCACATGAGGCACTAAGAAGCCATGATATGGTCAGACCTTTTTGTTATTGTAAAAAAACTTGGAGGTGAAGGGTGAGATTTTCAAAAGTGCCTAATTGACTTAGGAACTTACATTTCATGGGTTTTTAGGGGGATTTGTGCCCCTAAATCACTTAGGAAGTTTTGAAAATCTCACCCAAAAGGTTCCTCTGTCCTTGTCAAAGATCAGCTTAGATATGCCAGAAATATATATTTGATGTAACATTTTGAAATGTGGTTTGATTTTTGCCAAGTGGGTATTTTTGAAACGTGATAGTATATCAGAATTAGTATTTAGAGAATTACATGGAGAAAAATAAGTTGCATCCTTTTGTGGGCTGCAGTAAGGCCTGTCAACTTGAATACATTTAAATTCTCTAAATATTCTTTAGCCTGTTCTTTCCCTATTATGGCTTACGTTCCTTAATTATTAATTGTGTTAAGCATCTGCTCACCGTTAACCTTGTTAGTGAAAATTGAAGCAAATGAGCATTCAACACCTCAACCTTCTTGGTATTCTCTGTTATTAGTTCTCCTTCCCTGCTCAGTGGTGGACCTAAACTTTCTTTCATCTTTCCGTTGCTCCTAATGCATTTACACAACTTCTTTCTATTGCCTTTTATGTCCCTTGTTATGTGTAACTCATTTTATGCCTTAGCCTTTCTGATTCTGTCCCTACATGTTTGCGCTATTCTTTGTGCTATCCTTAGCAAAATGTCGGTGTTTCCTCTTTTTGTAGGATTCCTTTTTTATTCTCAGATCATTAAAGAGCTCCTGATGGAGCCATGTTGGCATCTTACTATTCTTCCTATCCTTCCTTCATGCCAGGATAGTTTGCTGGTGTCTAATTACAAAATAGTTTTGTCTCTTTGAGAAACTGTCAGCTCTCCTGAACTCCTTTTTCCCTGAGATTTTCCTCCCATGGAACTCTACTTACCAGTTCACTGAGTTTGTTAAAGTCTGCCATTTTTAAAATCCTTTGTCCTTATTCTGCTGTTCTCACTCCTTCCTTTCCTTAGAATCATAAACCTAGAAGACTTGTGCCTCCTCATACTGGGGGGTGAAGAGCATAATCTAAAGGGGAGGACACCTGACCGGCCCATGTGTCTCTTCTGCCTAGCGACCCCCCAGCCCCACGCCCAACTCAGGGTCGCAATGCTTTCCCCACCCCACATTACCTGGGGGATTCTGTACTTCTCCCGCTGCGCCTTCTCCCCAGCATGTTTGGCCCCTGTCTCTGGCAGCCAGACCCGGGTGGGTCTCACGTGGCTGAAGCTGGCAGCTATGGGTTGCTGACTCTGTCCAGCACAGCAGCTGCCTGAGAAAGCCTGGGTGGGGAGGCAGCAGTGTGCCACCCCTAGCCTGGGGCCAGGTGCCGGGGACAGGAGCCAAGCCAGAAAGGTGCTGTGTGGGAAGACCCTGGCAGCCAGGCCTGGGCATGGGGAGGCCTGCTGCAGCCGGGCCTAGGCGGGAGGTGGCCTGCCCCCGCCTCCCTAGCCTAGGCTCTCTCTCAGGCAGACACTGTGCTGCATAGAGCAGTGACCCTGAGTAGTTGGTGTGAAAAGTGGCCAGTCCTGCCCCTTCTACTCCCGTCCTGGGTCCAGCTGCCAGGGACAGGGGCAGTGGGAGAAGGACAGAGAAGTTTTACCTCCCCCGCCGGCAGGCCAAGAAGAAATCGGGGGGTGGGGGGGGAGGCACTTGACCCTGCATGCCCGCCCCTCCATGAGTCACCTATGAAAGTCTATCATTGCATGGTCTAGAAATGCCTCACCCACCTCCTCCTCTTGATCTGGTGGCATGTTGGGGGTCGGGGGAGGGGCACTCTAACCTCTTAGAAGGCCCAGTTGAGGTTTTGCACAACTCCCTTGTTTCCTTCAGAATACCTGCCTCTTGCTGGGTCTTCCATAGCACAGTTCTCTGGCCAAGTCACATAAAGTTCAGTCCCCTTTCAGGGTAACCATAACATCCAAATCAAAATCCAAACAAATCTTCTGTCCTCTTAGGCTTCTGAACTCTTCTGCTTCCACTTACAAACCCTCTCTCAGGGTTCCTTCCAACAAGAATCCAGTTTCCTCCTTGTGGGTTTCATTAACCTGTTGTAGGCCCTAATTCCAGGCTTGCCATAGGAGCCTACTCTGCTCCCTGTGTGATTATCAACATAGGACAGTCCTCTGCAGTCTCTCCCTGGATCTTGCCCACTTTTTAGGGCCCACCACAGGGATCAATTCTATGCCTGTGACCTTCCTTTATCTACCTACGCCAGGCTTTTCCCAGAGAGAATCTTCTCCCCTCAAGTGAGCTCCCTCAACTCCTTATAAAGCCCAGGGGTTTAGCTAGCTCCTCCCGCACTGGTCAGGAGTCATTAGTTAATCACTCCAAGATCTGGAGCATGACTCTGTGGGCTTGTCTTCTCTACCATGCTAAATCAGCGCCACTGTGATTGATGCAGCAGCACTGATTTAGGGGGTCTGATGAAAGCACAATAAGTCTATGGGAGAGTGCTGTCCCATCAACATAATTAATCCACTTCAGTGAAAGGCGGAAGCTATGTCGATGGGAGAGTGTCTCCCACCAACATAGTGTGTTGTAGACATCGCATTAAATTGATGTAAGTAATGTCACTCAGTGGGGTGGGTTTTTTACATCAACTGAAGTGGTAGTGTAGACAAGGCCTACTTTTCTAGCAGGTGATGGGGGTTCATCCCATCACAGGTGGTCTATAGTAGACTCCTATCCTGATGTTTGCCCCTGTTTTTTTTTCTTTTTTATCTTTACCCAGAGACTTTCAACTAGTCAGCCTCCCACCTCCTTCAGGACCTCAGAACAAGTGCATACCTTCTTGGTGTACAATATCTCCTCCTTTTTTTCCTTACCTAGCCTTTCTGAATGAGCTATATCCCTTTATACCAATATTCCATTCATAAGATTTATCCCACCACATCTCCATGATGCTAACTGAGTCATAATTTAGGTTGGGTACTAAGCCTACCAGTTTTCCTGTTTATTTCCATACTCCTTCCATTTGTGTATAGATATCTATGATGTTGATTAGATTCCCCCACTGTTTTCCCTTTTGTTTCTCCTATGACTCTATTTTAATTTTCCAATTCCCACCCAATTTCCAACCTGTTGTCATGGTCTCTTTTTTTTATATTTAGCTGTGAGCTTTTGTCACTTGCCATATGAGGCCATGAGTATGTTTGCTTATAAATCCCTGTAATTACAGCAGACAAACATCTTTTCAAAACATACATTTATTTAGTAAATTTTACTACAGCCTACTAAATCTAGTGAAACATGGGAAAACAAGATGTGAAAAATAGACAGTGAAAAGATGTCCATCAATGACACACAATCCTGTTTACAAATAGATACTAAGATCATGGGTCATACTTTCCTTTTTAGGTTGGGTTCAGGGCAGATTCCTTTGGTGCATGATTTCCTGAGTTACTGGTGTTAAGCTCCAAAATACATGGTGAAGGTAATATTTGTGCTTCAGCGTGGGCTATAAATATAGACACAAGATTGTATGGCTTATCTCGCTTTTTAATTTGCTGTAGCGGTGATGGTGTGTAAAGCTCCCATCAGCCTGGTATCCATGCGACATTGCTGCAGGTCTCTTTCAGACTTCTGTGCTTTTCTATTAGGTCTCTCCACTAAGGAACAATCTACACTACAAATACAACAACATGGGCGAACTCAGTCGAAATGCTGTTGTTCCCCAACACAGTCAAAGCATATTTTAGTCTTGCAGTGTAGACAGAACATTGACCATGTGCCTGAATAAGGCTAATGCCTTTGAGAATAACAACATTGCCACACACAACATGACTAAACAGAGATAATCTCTAGACATTTCTGCATGGGTGGTAAGAAAAACTTGTGCTACAATCTGCTGTATATGCCCAGAAATTGTGTATTTCTTTGCAAGTTGGAATCCTGACAAAAAGAGGAGGGAATGTATGTGTGTAAAAAGCCATCTGACAGTTTAATATATTTGGGGGGAAGATTTTTGTTTGTTTTTACACACTGCAAATCTGATGTGATTCAAAAAATTACTAGAATGTTCATTATACATCAAGGACATAGGGAGGTTAACTGGTGCCCTAGATAGCTCAAAATTGTACTGGCGCCTAGCAGCCTGCTTCAGTGTAGGCATGAATCACAAATAAATTGTCCACTTAAATCAAATTCTACCTGAATATATGTTACATAGAGTTGCAGGAGATGTGCTATGTCTTGAAAAATGGAAATATTTGAAGGTCTAATCAGATAACTTTAAATGGAAAAGCAGTGATCGCTAAAACCAAATGAAATTAGATTGTGGTAAATAGGGAATGGGTTATTAGATAAGGGCACAGTGATCACTAGTATAAATGACTGATCACTACTCCCAGATTTCACTGTTTGACTGACATCCCTTCCTGTTTTTCTATCTTTGTGACAATTGTTATGTGACTAGCACCCTTTTCCCTTCAATATACCTGTAAAGTTTTCAGGAAAAAAAGGAGTGTGATACAGTCTGATTCATCATGCTTTAGTCCATTTTTACACTGATATAAAACTCCTTTGAAATCAATTGTGGAACACTAGCGTAAAACTTGAGTCAAGCAGAGGTGAATTAGGTCCATAGGTTTAATGTGGGTTGGGCTGGGAAAGTGGTATCTTGTGAATTTCTTCTCCTTCCATCCCGAAGCCCCAGTTCCATTCCCGTTTCTCCTTGCAACGTCAGGGCAACTAAAGAAATCCTTCTCATTCTCCAAAGTATTTCAATATCCAGGTAATGACAGTATTCAGTGGGGAAGAAACTGAATTTGGAGTGTGACTCCAAAATGAGGGTGAGTTCATAGTGTTCCTTTTGGGGCAATTCATGGAATCCCAATTATATATTTGAAAGACTTGTACCTTTAATCTTCATTGCAACTTCCACTTCATGCCATCCAGGCCTCTTTGCTGAACTAAGTTAGGCACACATGAAGATTTCAGTTCATCTTGTACTTTATTCTCTTATTTGGAGACTTTTCTCCTGTCCAATTTGTTACTTTTATCTCTAACACCCAAAAGTACTTTCACATTTCCATTTTGGTGGCATTTATCTACCCTTTTGTGTCTGGAATGTGTGTCTGTCCTCTTGTTGGTTCCATTTTGGTAGTGGTTTTCAGGAAGGAAGAAAAAGCTTTTGGGGAAACTGGAGGAGGGAGGGAAGAAGCCACTTACCCTACAATTTCTGGCTTCGTTCAAAACTAGGAGAACCAGACATCATGAAGAGAACCAAAGAGGTATTGAATTTCTTATAAGAAAGCCTGTTCTCCTGATATTTTCATCCCAATTTCTTAATAGGAGAGGTTCAAATAACCTACTAAACTGAACCAAAAGATTTGGGGTTCACCTGTCACTGAATAATATGGTCTGTGTGTCACACATCATTATACGGGTCAATCAGATCAAATTTTAATGTAATTCCTTAGTCAAACCTGATAATGCTGTCATCTATTTATTAATTTGGGATTTTTATTAATTTGGGATATTTTTAGAAGAGGAAGAAAAATTGACTTTTAAGCAGGAGTTATTACACAGCAGCACAAATTTTTCACACTATTTTTACCCATCCCAGTTTCAGATCAACTGAAGTCAAGGGCACTGACCTGTGAATTTGCTAGCAATTCAGATTTGATGGGAAGGAAATCAACAGAGCCATAGAAATCAATAAAGCCTTTCTTAAGAATATGGCCCATTAACTAACCAATATTTAAATAATCCCTTCTGGATTCAATATAAAATTTCCATGGCTTTCAATGGCATTTTGATCAAATCCTGATTCATTAGCAGGATGGATTTGTTAGCTATGCTCTATTGATTCTCAGATCAATGAAGCACGCTTATAAAATCCAACAGGGAGACTATTTATTAAAAATGCTAGTTTTAACTCACAGAAGTGTCAGCCAAGACTGCTAAGGATAAACCCTCTGGTATCTAGTCATGCAATTCAGATAGGAAGTAACGGACACCATGTTTATACATTACATTTCCTGTCCTTCCTCCCCAGCTGCATTACCCAATTCAAGGCTATATCCCCATTGCATGTAACATGTTGCTAAAAGGGTACTTGAGAAAATACTAATAGATGTAGCCAAACTTTTTTTTTAATTCTTACAAATTCTTAATAGAATCAGACAACACAATTACAAGGAAAGACCAAAATTAAAATAATTAAAAGCCCAGTATATTTATCACCCCAGTCATATAAAAGTTAATAATAAGGAAAAGAAAAATATGTTTTGTACTTACATACATCTGAATCATTAATCAAAAATTAAAGGATTTTCATGTAATAACCTTATTCTCAAAATTGCCTCTCTAGTATCAATTCTAGATCAGGATAAAGATCTTAGCTCAGTTCTTTAAATTATATCCTTTTGTGTTCACCTTCTACGCAATCCAATTTTTTTGGCACACATATTTGTGGAAAGTGAATTTCAAAGTCTATGTGTGAGTACGCACCGAAATTGCATATGCATTTGAATTTTAAATCCACACCTGCAAATATTCACATTGGCAGAGCTTGCCTGCTCATCCAGTCCAGTTACAGAACCAACAGCACATGAATTCTCTGACTAGTTATAATTAAGCAACACACCTTTAAATATTGAATAGAGAGTATCAAATACTCACAACAAATGGTTTGTGATTAACGTAAGTGGGGGGGAATATTGAAAAAATTGAGTGCATCGAACAATGAATAAATCCAAAGAATCATGGCCTAATCACTCATATTTCTGGAGAGCAGAAAAAACACCCATATTCAGATAAAATATTTGGTTGCAAATTATTTTTCTGCTGCAGACAAGTTGTTTATATTCTAAAAATGTAAGGCACCACGTGCAAAACTAATTCACCCTATTATGTTAAAAAGCAAGTCAGTTCAATAATGGGAAAACTATCCCATGACATATTCAACCAAAACCATAATATTCATAGAATATTTTCTTTACCAGTATTGAGCTATAACATAATCAGCTTTAAAGAATCTGTCTGAACCAAGAATCAATTATAAACCATATATTCATGAGCATATATAAATTCTATATACAGTACTATACATACTTATATACATTGTTTATAGAGATTACACCGTACTGTCAAATATATTTTGCTTGCTCTTTTCTGACTTGATCACCATTTGCAGGTTTCTTTTCCTGTTTGTGTCAGCAAATTGCTTTTATTATGAAACAATCAGATAATTTAAATAAAAAGAACATTTTAAAAATAATCAGCCATCAGGACTGGCCATAGAGTACTTGCAGCTCATAGTGCTTTTAAGAGGAGCTGCGGATGCTTAGCATTTCAGAAAGTCAGGCCATATGGGCATATTATCAGCAGGTTATTTTCTGCTGCTTGGCAGTTACAGACACACACTGTGTTTTTTGTTATTCAAACACTGGGAATTGTTTGTTTCCTTTGCTAATGAGTCAGTGTCCCTAACTCAAAAGTACTTGATTTTTTTTTATTTCAAAAAAGTGACACAATAACATGAAAGATGCTGCCACTTTGTTCATTTTGCTGTAGCCTTTATAGCATATCACAAGCAGGCAGTAACAAAAAAGGGATTTTTTTCCCTCTTATGATTTGGTAACATAGAAATGTCAGGGAGCTTGTCACTGATTCTAAGGGTTTTAACTCTTCGGTATCCAATAGCACATCAGGGAAGAGGGAAGCAAACAGCAGAATCATCCAGTGCTAAAAGAAATAAGTTATGGGAGGGTGGGTCAATCAAATAGGAAAAGGCAAGTCAATTATCTACTACCCTCTCTGTTTTATTATATACAATAGAGAGACTGAGCACTTATGGAACTGGATAAAGATCACTGCTACCTGAAAAAGAAAGGAGTGCTAAAGAAGGTCAATAGTTGCTTTCCAATCCTTGTGAGGAGGACAACAGTTCCCTAAATTGATTAAACTGGCATTTTTTTAAAAGAGGGCCAAAAAAAAAAAATATGGTCTTTCTTACACTAGTAAGCCAAAGGGTGATGTTTTAGTGGCTGTTTGGGTCCTAACTATAGCATCCCAGTTTTTCAGTTTATTACCACAAGTGTTCCCTCAATGAATATAAAACTAGATTAACAAGCTTCAAATTGACCAAACCAAGACTACTATGGCTAATACCCAGTATCAGTTTCTAGGGGTAAGTGACAAAGTAGCAATGATCTCTCATGATTGACTAGACATGACTTTTATTTTTCCAATTGTTGATTAATCTACTCTGTCAGACTCTCAGGGGGTCAACTAACATCAGTGGGAGTCCTGCACTGAAATCCCTGTGAACCATTCTGAAAATGTACCCCTATGCTTTCTAAGAAGGAGGACTGCTGGCAGCAACAGCCTCAGAAGGCTCTGATATTATCCCTGTGTTGATAGTTCCCTGCCCCCTTGCATTGTCCCATGTGTAGATTTGTATTTAAGGATCTTTAGGAGCCCAATTTAAAAGAGACAGAAAAATAAACACACTTTCCCCCATTACAACCCTCCTCCTTCATTCTCTCAATCTCCCTAAACAAAACCAGGAAAACATCTTTTAAAACACGGTTTGATTTTGCAAGCAGAGTTTAAAATATGTGAAATAAATGAAGATTAGGCAATTTTGCTAAATTTATCCATCTAATAGTGATTTTTTTGGTGTCTATTTGTCAGATGTTCACTTCTGAAATTCCCACCAACTCTTCCTTTCCCTGTCCAGGTTTTACACATTTTTTTTACTGAGTAAACAACCTGAGGATACAATTTTAATTAGCCGGCAATATTCCCTAAGGGTGAAATCCACCAAGGGCCCTTACAAGGCTGTCTGCGTCACGCCAGCTTTACAATGAAGCTACGTGAAGGTGATGGAATGGAAATTGGCTCAGCAGCCTCCTGGAGTGGAGGGGAATCTACAGTCCTCGCATGCCACAGAGGGGTATCTGTGTCCCATACTGGCCAGCATGGAAGGTTGCATTTAGGAAAGGGAACAAATTATCCAAAAATATGCCACTCTAGTGGTCTTAACAACCCATACAAGAATGGTCAAGGGACAGCATCCGCTATTCTAATTCATATACGGCTGTGTTGCAAAGCCACCCATTGAAGGAGTGGTTCTCCTCAAAATTCTGCCCCTGGACTATTCAGGCTTTGTGGAGGTAAAATGAATTTCATCCTAAATTTCTAAAGCAGTTTAGATACACAATCCCCACAGAGAATAGGAGTCACATTAAAAAGTCCGGGGGTTAGAGTCCTGCACAGGTACAACTCTGGCACAGAGCATCCATTGGCCCAAAACTTCACCTCACAATCCAATGTTTACTGATACTACAACTGTTCACTAATATGCTATTGTAAGTGGCATGGGTTCCCCCCAGGGTGCCACCTGGAACTGGGGTACCACTGAGCCCTCTGACTCACCAGCCTGGGCTCCCCCTCACACTGTGCTGCTGTGACAAGCTGCAGACCCACTCCTGGGCCTACACTTCCACTAGCATTCACATAGGTTGGGACACACCCAGCTGCAGTTACATGCAGGCTCTCTGACCAACCACTGCATGAACCAACAATAGAGAGGCTACAGCCAAGATAACCCCCAGATCCCCAGATACACGCCCTCCCAGTGGAATATAAACCTAAAATTATACTGTCTTGCACTGCACAGGAACTGTACAGCATAAGCTCATAGTTCGCTCCTCCCTCAATGTGGAGAGGAAATGCAACAGCTTCTGCCCCTTGAGCTAAGCTTCCCAAACACTTCACTCCAAACTTACTGGTTTAGATTAAAACATAAAATAAGTTTATTAATTGCAAAAAGATAGATTTTAAGTGATTATAAGTGATAGCAAACAGATCAAAGCAGATTACCTAGTAAATAAACAAAAACGCTAACTAAGCCTAAAATACAAGAAAGGTAGGATGTGAATTAGCAATTCTCACCCTGGCTGATGATACAAGCAGGCTGCAGATTCTTAAGGCACAGATGCACTTGCTTTGCCGCCTGGGATCTCCACCCCCGTTCCAAGTCCTTTTCCTTAGGAGCTTCTCTTAGGTGTTCAGTTGTAGGGGAGTGAAGAAGAACAGATGATGTCACTCCCAGCCTTATATAGCTTTAGAATATGGCAAGAACCCTTTGTTTCAAACTTGGTTCCCAGACCAGTTTGTGGAAAAATACAGACATCCCAAAATGAAGTCCAGAGTCATGTGGCCTGGTCACATGTCTTTGCATACCTTCCTGAGTCATAGTAGCCATTACTTACAGGCTGTCTGGAGCATTCTCAGGAAGGCTTATCAGGTGGGGCATAAGCTTCTCCTGAGACCTATTGTTTTTCCTAATGGCCCATTACTTTGAATAGGCCCTTCACAGCCAGCTGTCTAGACTAGAAGCATTTTGCTTAGTGGGTATCACCCAGCTGTGATTACATGTGAAATACAGATACATAGTCAATATTCATAACTTCAGATACAAAAATGATACATCCACACAAATAGGATAATCATATTCAGCAAATCAGAACTTTTCCAATGAAACCTTACATGGTGAAGTATCACAGTGAGTTTTACCTCATTCATTTTATTATTCAGGGCTCTTTTTATTTCGTCATTCACACAATATAGCTTCATCATACAAGCCAACAAAATCTGCCACTTTCAAGGCAGTACATGCCCTACATGCAAGCACTGCAGAGCTGTCAGTTATCAATAAGGTTGCATGTCTGTCACGGAGGTCATGGAAGTAACGGATTCTGTGACTTTCCATGACCTCAGTGACTTCTGCCTGGGCCAGCAGCAGCAGCAGCAGCAGTTTGGGTGTGTGGGAGAGGACTCAGGGCTAGGGACAGGGGATTGGGGTGCAGGGCAGCACTTACCTCAGGGCGGGGTGCTCCCCAGCTCCCATTGGCATGTCCCTGCAGCTCCTAGGTGGAGGGGCCAAGGGGTTCCACGCACTGCCCGTGCCCAGAAGCGCTATCCCCGCAGCTCCCATTGGCTGCAGTTCCCGGCCAATGGGAGCTGCGGAGCTGGTGCTTGTGAGCCCCCTGGCTGCCCCTTCCCATAGGAGCTGCAGGGACATGCAGAGCTGGGAAGGGAGCCTGCCAGCTCCGCCAACCCTCCCCCCCAGCACCAGCGGGGGTCCTGGGCCACACACCACCACCCAGTCCCTCCAGCACCAGCAGAGGTCCTGGGCCGCCCCCCCCCAGTACCCACAGTGCCCTTGGACTGTCCCCCTTAGAGCACCCACAGCCCCTCTCCCCAGCCCAAGTTTTAGTTAGGGGTATATAGTAAAAGTCATGGGCTGTGAATTTTTGTTTACTGCCCATGACCTATCCATGACTTTTACTAAAAATACCCATCACTAAAACGTAGCCTTAGTTATCAAGCATGGAGGGTGAAGGAGGAACAATACTTTATCACATAGTCACTCCATGCCTCAGGAAACCACAGCACTATATGGATTATGTTTCTTAGATGAGTTTCACAGCCGGGGGGAGTGGGGCTAGCAGAAGGACAAGTTAAGTGATGAGCTAAACTACGCTCCAAAAATAACTCAGATAGTCAAACTGCTGTGTTTCCCAATTGCCAGTGCTGTAAACTTTTACCTTGTTTACACTGCTTCTGTGGCACTGCAGCTTTTCAGCTTGGAAACCTGCTGTCAGATGGGGATAATGCCTTCTTCAGCTGCCCATGCACATTTATTTATTTCATTCATCTTTGGGGTTGAGTGCCACCATTTTGTTGTTCACTCCCAACACCTTCCGAGACTATAAATAAGAGTTTTCTGTGCAAACAACATCCCAACCTGCAGGCCAGATTGGAAACTGCTATCTTGGAAACCGCTTCTCTAAGTTTCTCTTGGGTGCCTATGGTCCATGGGGCATGTTCTAGCAGCCAGCTACAACCAAACATAGCAGTGCTCCAGCCACACAGCTTTGCACCAAGTCATGCCTGTTACCTTGGAAGCCCAGTTGGGGTGGGATAGAGCTGCTATGTCAGCTTTCCCCCTTACCTCTTGGCCTTTGCTACTGGAGCAGCACAAAAAGTAGGGACAAGGGTCTGGCCGTGGGTCTCCAGCTAGGAAGTACAGTGGCAGTTTCCTTAAAATGGCACTTTGTACTGAAATCCCAGTCAAAATAGTTAACTCTTTCAGGTATTAAAAACACTACAGAGTTCTCATAAGCAAGAAATACTTTTCTGCTACTACCACATCTTACGTAGCATGGCAGGATAAATAGAAACACTTCCCAACACTGTATGCTATACCCTGATTTTCAGTTGAAAAAGTCACTATCAGTTCAGAGAGCAGACATCCGTCCCAGTGATGAAAAGACACCACAGTTAAGTATGTCAGGAACCGGAGAAAAGGGCGGGGTGAGATACTATTTACAAGACATATGTGAACCAAATGCCTGGACAAATCTAGCACACATACCACACACACACACACAAAAAGTGTTGGGGGTTTTCTGCTAGAGACTGTAGCATGAAGATAACCAGAAAAATAGCATTTCATCAAAATTTGTCAGGACAGATGGTTATAACAATAAAAAAAAACCCTGGCCCATGATATTCCAATTGGGATGTCTGGTTCAATAACCCCACACTTAGCCTGCTATATATTTTTATAGTACTCAGCTTCTCAATATAGTCTTTCCAAGAGAGTGGAATCACTGATAAATTGTTTTTCTCCTAAGCATTTAAAATGACATTGCAAAGATCTGAACATAAGGTAGCTGTTAGGTACAGTACTTAGAGGCACTAAATACCCTCCATAAATGCAATGGTTTGGTGGTTGTTTGCAAAGATCCATTTGAGAGAAACAGATCCTATGTAACTAGATCGGAATCCCTCTTACCCTGTCAGCTCAGCATTTGTTCCTATTTAGGTGTGTGAGGGGAGGGAGGAGGGAGTCTGGCTGGATGGGTGCCCTGGAGAGATGATAGTACTTAGCACTGAGGTGTTAAAAGTAGCTTTGTAGATAGAAGGTGAATCAGACAGAAACATGGTCACAGAACAACAGGAGGGGAAAGGAAGACAAGTCCTTGGTTTGCATGTGTTTCTCCCTCAAAGATAAGTCTGTTTCAACTGAATCAGCAAAAAGAAGGAAGGCAAAACAAAACACCCCCCCCCACAAACCTAGTCAGTGATAGTTTATCTTAGTTTAATTGATTATTTATTTTGATTTGATTTTTTATATGTACAGATAATTTTCTCGTTCATATTAGGCATATTTTATTACTAACAAACAATCCTGGTCTGATCTGGATATGACTAACTCTTGAAGTTAGACTCTTTGGTGCCCCAAAATAAAAAAATTAGCAGAAAGAAACACCGATCATGCATTTTTTATTATGGGGTTCTTCTTGCAATATATTGATGACAAAGTGTCCATTCAGCAGTATATTATTGGTTTAAAATCTAGATGATGTTCAAGTGGCTATTTTTGTCACCCTAAGGTGTAAATTTTTAACTCTGAGGGTAATTAACCATTGGAACAATTTATCAAGGATGGTGGTGCATTCAATCAAGATTGGATTTTTTTTTCTAAAAGATCTGCTCTAGGAATTATTTTGGAGAAATTCTATGGCCTGTGTTATATGGGAGGTCAGACTCGATCAGTGGTAGGCAACCTATGGCACGCGTGCCAAAGGCGGCACGCGAGCTGATTTTCAGTGGCACTCACACTGCCCGGGTCCTGACCACCGGTCCAGGGGGCTCTGCATTTTAATTTAATTTTAAATGAAGCTTCTTAAACATTTATATATTAAAGACTTATAGAAAGAGACCTTCTAAAAATGTTAAAATGTATTACTGGCACGCGAAACCTTAAATTAGAGTGAATAAATGAAGATTCGACACACCACTTCTGAAAGGTTGCCGACCCCTGGACTAGATGATCGCAGGAGCCCTTCGGTGTTGGAATCTATGAATCTATTAATCAAGCTACTGAAATTTTGGCTTTAGTGTTTAATGGCCCACATCTTTCTTGGAGGATTGAAGTCTAGAAAGGTTTTGTTTTGTAATTGACCCCCAATATTCATCATCAGAAAGGATCATATCTAGACTGTTTAGCTCCAGATAACTGGCCTCCAAGTTTTGAACTAAAGAAGTAACTCTGCTAGCTGGCTTTTATACTCTGTGAGGGGGACACCAAAAGACTTCATTAATGCTTATTAACCTATTCTAATATACACCTAATGGGCATTTTATCTTAGCCTTGGGCACCTAGGAAATTAGCATATGCCCTTTGGAAAATCCCACTGAGTATTGTGTACTCAGGCAACTAAGGTGCAGTCAAACTTGAACTTTGAAAATCCCCTGGGTACCCAACTCCCACTTGAGCCCCTAGGTGGGAACCCAAATGGGTATTTGCACATGTCCACACTTTTGAGACCATTCGCCATAGTGTTTGTAGACAGCTCCTTATCTACTTCACATTTTCCTCCTTCAGCATTCAAGCACAGAATGTGAGAAGCTGCTTTAAATGGCATTTTTATACAGCAGAAACCAACCTTCTCACCCTGTACTCCATCTGTTTTCAGGTGTTGATGGGGTAATTGGGCTCTGTCAGCTAGAACTATATGCCCCATGAGAAGACTGCTGAAGTGTCATGGCTGAACAAAGTGAGGCTGGATGTGGCACTGAAATTAGAAACAGGGAGGACAACAGTGCCTGGAGAACACAGTATCATGAAACAGTGGCAAGCAATTCTTTCTATCAAGCAATCAACCATCAACTGAAGAAACTTAGCTGACCTGTAACACACACCCAAGAAAGCCACAGAATCAACATACTTCAGTTATATCTTTCTATTCACCCCAAGAGCAGGAAATGCATTTAGGGTTCAAAAACCATGTGACATGCAACCCCCCTGGGAACTGACCCAACCTTTGTGCACAAAGTTCCAAATCCTGCTCCTGCATATGACTCAGATGGCAGACACAATGGTTCTTCTGCTGTACTGTTGCCAAAGAAGAAAACAAATGCAGGGAACTTCACTACAATGGGTGTCACAGAGAAGGCAAGTGTGATGTGTCTCTGCAAGGCATGCAGACTTGGGCATTGCAAGTGGGTCTACATAAACAAATCCACATGGTCCCAAAACCAAGGGAATAGTCTAGCAGCAGGCCATTTCTTCTATTTCATCACCACCACCACAATCAGAGCTAGCAGCAGACAGACACATTGTGACTGTACTAGAGCCCTAAACCTTGTTTTCATTCTATTGCCGAGGTCTCTTGTAGTTTCACAGGAGCAAATCCTTTTCACTCTAGCTTTTTTTCCTTGTCTAGAATGGGGCCAATAGGCTTTGCCTACCATAGACAGCTGGTAGGATAACAGAGAACTGGTTAAGAAATATTTTCACAAACAAAAGTGCTGTTTTTCCATCTCATAATAAGGGCCATTGCTGTCGCTACAATTTGTTGGCATGGTTTGACACATGGGTGAGGCCTCATTTCTTGGGAGACAGGATTAAAGAGGTAAATGGATTAGCAGGCTGGAAACAGAATGTCTGTACTAGCTAAGATAAGGGGGAACACCCAGGGAACCGTTTACAATGGATAAGATAACAAAGGACAAGATATGTCAGGAACATAAAGTAATGTAAAGAGTAAATTGTGCATGAACGGTGCATGAACAGATCATGCTGTACAGGGATCGGTTCCTACAAAGTGACCAAGCCAATCCCAAAACATGTGGTGTACCCTGCATCCACCCCTACATTTGAGTCTGATCAACTCAGCATAGCATTGCTGTGTGCAATGTGCCAAATAAAGATACCTGACTGACGGAGTCTGGAGTCGAACCAAGTTCTTGGGATGCTGAGTGGAAAGAGGTCTTCGAGGAAATCCCAACATCATTGGTGCTGCTTCTGTAGTCCTTACTCTGGTAAAACCCAACTTACAGGAAGTTCTTCCTGAATAAGCAAGAACACCCTGAGTAAAGGTCGGATGCTTAATAATTATTTTCATTGAAAAAGTATAGAGTATTGTACAAGCACTTAGAGGACAAAAATCATTTCATACAAAGTCAACTACCATTCTTGACATAAGCCATGCATATTAGCATTGATACAATCTTAAACTATCTCCTATCCCACAGCAGCACTGTAAATCTTTCCTTGAAAAATATTTTAATGTATTGTTTGTATGATACAAAGCTATATAATATAATTATGACCTACCCCATTTGTATTTTAACATGGCATTTGCATTACTCCATAATCCTGGACTATTACATCAGTTCATATCATGTATTAAACATTTACTTATGACTTACAGGGCTGTCAATCTTATATAAAGTACCTTTTGGGTCCACTTATCCTCTAATATAAAACAATATGTTATTTGCCAAAGGGAAGTATTCCATATTCCCAATAGCCCCTTAGCAGCTCTCTGGCTTAATCCCAAAATCAAAATGAACAATAAATAAATAACATTTTTTCTGTGACCAGTGGTGTTCCCCAGGGTACTAATCTGATGCAGGACATTATCCTGTGTGGGAAATGATCTCTCTTCACTACGCTATACTCAAAATGTCATCCGCATGACTCACAGGTCTTTGCATTACGCAAGTGAAGGACTGTATTCTTAAATCTCCACACAAATTTCCCCGGACCATCACTACTTCAAATATTATTCCTGTGCAACTCATCCCATAATACCTCTAAGCTACAAGAAAAATCTGACTCACAGAGCTTGAACAACATTCAAGCAAACGTTTTAAAAATCTTTATGAGCTAGATTGTCTCTAGCCCTAACACAGCTCCAAAGGGGTGTCATGGGAAGGAAGGTCCCCCTTTCCAACTCCACACAACCACATTAGGGCTGCCTACATTGCAGCTCCAGGCAGAGGGGAAGGAGAGTAGGGATTCTTCCCTGCTACTCCTGCCTGCAAGAAAGTGACCTTGAAGTGGTGGAACCAGAGCACTGACCCTATATGCTGGTCAGTAGAGCTGGCTCAGCATGAGTGGGGAAGTAAACTGAATTCTCAAGTTAGCCTTACATCTTCAGTGACAATGAGGAAAATATGGGAAGAATTATTCACAACTCACAATCATAACTCAGCATCCACAACTCGAGCCTTCGTTTTCTTACTATGCACAGCAGTTTGGACTCCATTACTTTTTCAGCAATCATGACTGTCCCCTCACTCAGGTTGGTCCAATTATTTTAGGTTTCCAGACCCAAATTGATACATGACATTGCACACTTCAGTATTTTTGCCCTTCCTATATGTATGTGTCTGGAAAGTTCAAGCCTTTACTTCCTCTCACATATAATAGAAAATAAAACAGCATAGTCACCACTATAGCTGGGTGCATTGTGGAAACATATTTATTATTGCTGACTGATGGTTTGAGGTAACTATTTTGGGAGGGGGGCTTACATCTGGAAAGAGGATTCAGGGGATAATCTTTTGGTTTCCAGGAATGTTTAGGAGGAGATTTTATTTGTTTGAATAAACAAATCAACTGAGCACATTTACAAGCAAACTGGTAAATGACCAACAGAAATGTTTGCCTGACCACTCCAGAGAAAACAGGCAAACAAGACCAGTGATTTTCAAACCAACAGCTTGAGCAAACAGTGAGGAGAGGGTAAGCTGGTGGACTATCTCACCAGCCTAGGAAAGAAACAATGCTGCACCCAAGTCTGTTTCAGTCCTTGTATCAGGCCAGAATTTATTGATGAAACACCATGAGTAATACCAAGACAAAGCACATGAGTAACACCAAGACAAAGCACATGAGTAACACCGAGACAAAGCAATTGCTCTGGTAAATTTATAGGTTGCAGTTTCCAGAGCTTTTCCGCCACTGGAAGGACACGTGATAGGGAATCTTTTTCTGACTGCTTTACCCTGTCACAAGGAGGCTAGGTTCAGTGACAGAAGACTTCCTTATCTCTAACAACCATCTAGAAGTTAAAAGAGCAAAATAAAAATTAGAATAAAAGTTAGAAATGGCCTCGCAAAGCAAGGAGAAAAATCAGTAAACTATTTTATCGTGGTAATCTGGAACACGACCAACATGGCTGCATTCTGGCCAGATAGTGATGCAAAGGAATCAGCATCTAGGGCCCAACCATCTCTACACACAACAAAGAGCTGCCAGGTATGTGGCCCAGGAGCCACCTGAGCACCTGCTGACATGGCTGCTGTGCCCCACCAATCCCCAGGAATGAGAAATGAGAGAGGAAGCGGGACTAGGGCAACTGTCTGAAAGGTAAAAAAAGGACACGCAAAGTAGAAAAAGCCCTTACACAAACCAAACAAAAATCAAAAAGATAAATCAGTGAATATATTTATCAAGGTAATATATGGAAAAAGACTTACTACACTCCAGTCCCTTTATGTGTATACCTTCCACTGACCTCAGTGTTTTCTTATGTAAAAATGATGGTCTTGATCACTTGATTAATAAGCTTATTTTAATGGGATAAAGACAGGGGTAACTTTGGGGTTAAGGATGAGGCAGACAGAGAGAAGTAAACCCGGGCATAGGGTGGAAGAGTCAAAGGGATAACCCTGGGGGTTAAACAAAACGGGAGAAAAGCAAGAAGTACCGATCGTGACTTTGGAGCCTTGAGAGTTCAGGATCAGGATAACTTTAAAGCCTGTCCCTGTCGAAAAGGCATGGGTGTTTCATGTACATAAATAGTATGCCACGTGGTTTTTGTATATTGCATACGGTATGTCTGTGCACTGTAATTAAAGGGAACCACGCCTGCATATCATAGAATCATAAAAGATTAGAGTTGGAAGAGACTTCAGGAAGTCGTCCAGTCCAACCCCTGCTCAAAGCAGGACCAACCCCAACTAAATCATCCCAGCCAGGGCTTTGTCAATATATGATCTTGCATAAATTCAATATGTAAGGTATATATAGCATTCAGACATGTATTATTGTTACACATAGTAAGTAAACAAAAGAGGAGGAATTCAGAGGAATGTGGAGTCAGGTGAAGGAATAGGAGATTGGAAGATAATATGTTGATAGAAGCCACATAAGTACATGATAGATTAGATGCAGAGGACAGGAGGGAAAAAACATAGAATGGGCAGTACAGGTCTGAGATTAGCATAGACCCTGATGATAGATATGTTGTTCCCCCTCCCCTCCCTTTATCCTAACCCTCTTTATTTACTTTGTGAACTATTATGAATCTGGTATTTTGGTCTATTTGTTGTATTTAGAAAAACTAATAAAAATTATAAATTTGAAAATAAAAGAAGAGTGAGGAAAAAGAGGAAAGGGAAGGAGGAAGAGGGAAAGAAAAAGATGCTTGTTTTCCTGGTTTGGAGGGAGAAAATCCAATAGGAAGAGACAGACGGTATGCACTAGAAGAGGTTTGCTATGACAGATGGAAGAGAAGAAGCAGAGGGTAAAGACAAGAAAATATTTATACAGCAAAAATACATATTAAAAGAAGTAATAGAAAATACAGAAAGAGGAAGAGAGGTAGGGAGAAAAGAAAGAAATTTTAAAATCTAGGGAAAACAAATACATTGCACAAAAATATATGAAAGGAAAGAAACAGGGAACAGAGAAGAAGAAACAAAAGGCATTTGATTATTTTATTGACGGTAATTAAATACATTAATACAGTTTGAAAAAAAACCCATCATTTTTTGCACATTAACAAAGTGGCGTTAGACATTGTTTTTTCCAGATTTTGCCACACTCTGCCTTTGTCGGATGTTGAGATGGTACATATTAGGATTTATTCACATGAAAGACACTATGTAAATTTAAAATTATTAGCATAGTCATTGTGAATTTTCCACAAACAGATCATGATTCATTGTAATCTATTTGTTATTTGAAATGATTTGCCATCTAATTTTGCTAATTCTTAGGGTATGTCTACACTACGAGAGTAGTTCGATTTTAGTTAAATCGAATATGTGCAATCGATATTAGAAAGTCGAACGTATGTGTCTACACTAAGGACAGTAATTCGACTTTGTCAGTCCACACTACCAGGGAAAGCGTCGACATTGGAAGCAGTGCACTGTGGGCAGCTATCCCACAGTTCCCGCAGTCCCCGCCGCCCATTGGAATTCTGGGTCGATCCGCCAATGCCTTCTGGGTAAAAAAATGTGGCGAGGGTGCTTTTGGGTAACTGTCGTCATCCGTCAGTCACTACCGCCCTCCCTCCCTCCCTGAAAGTGCCGGCGGGAAATCAGTTTGCGCACTTTTTGATCAGTGACAGCGCGGACGCCACAGCACTGCGATCATGGATCCCGCTGCGACCATCGCTGCAGTTGTGGCCGTTCTCAACACCTCGCAGCTTATCATACACCTTTCCCTGAGGCAGATGCAGAGAAATCAGGCGAGGAGGCTACGGCACCGCCGTGAGGGCCTGAAGTCGGAGAGTAGCACAGAGCTGTCAGAAACCACGAGCCCCAGCGCCCAGGACATCACTGTGGCAATGGGGCATGTGGATTTTGTTGAACGGCGATTCTGGGCCCGGGAAACAAGCACGGACTGGTGGGACCGCATAGTGCTTCAGGTCTGGGATGAATCCCAGTGGCTGCGAAACTTTCGCATGCGGAAGGGGACTTTCCTCGAACTTTGTGAGTTGCTGTCCCCTGCCCTGAAGCGCAAGGACACCCGCATGCGAGCAGCCCTGACTGTCCAGAAGCGAGTGGCCATAGCCCTCTGGAAGCTTGCAACGCCGGACAGCTACCGGTCAGTCGCGAACCACTTTGGCGTGGGCAAATCTACCGTGGGGGTTGTTGTCCTGCAAGTAGCCAAGGCAATCGTCAAGGTACTGCTGTCAAAGGTAGTGACCCTGGGAAACGCGCAGGCCATCATAGATGGCTTCGCCGCGATGGGATTCCCAAACTGCGGTGGGGCTATAGATGGGACTCACATCCCTATCCTGGGACCGGGCCACCAGGCCAGCCAGTACATCAATAGAAAGGGCTACTTTTCAATGGTGCTGCAAGCACTGGTGGACCATCGGGGACGGTTTACAAACATCTACGTCGGATGGCCGGGCAAGGTTCATGACGCTCGCGTGTTCAGGAACTCTGGTCTGTTTAGACGGCTGCAGGAAGGTATTTACTTCCCGGACCACAAGATAACTGTTGGGGATGTGGAGATGCCTACAGTGATCCTCGGGGACCCAGCCTACCCGCTAATGCCCTGGCTCATGAAGCCCTATACTGAGGCCCTGGACACTGCACAAGAACTCTTCAACTACCGGCTGAGCAAGTGCAGAATGGTGGTGGAGTGTGCTTTTGGCCGTCTCAAGGGGAGATGGAGAAGCTTACTGACTCGCTGTGATCTCAGCGAAACCAATATCCCCATCGTTATTGCAGCTTGCTGTGTGCTCCACAATCTCTGTGAGAGCAAGGGGGAGACCTTTATGGCGGAGTGGGAGGTTGAGGCAAATAGCCTGGCTGCTGATTACGCCCAGCCAGACAGCCGGGCGATTAGAAGAGCCCAGCGGGACGCGCTGTGCATCCGGGAGGCTTTGAAAGCCAGTTTCAAGGCTGAGCAGGGTACCCAGTGACTTTTAAGTTTGTGGACACAGAAGCTGAACTTGCCCCCGTTTCTTTACCCAGTTGCCGTCGACTATCCTCTCCAGTTACATACCCCCTTCACTCCCTTCCCAAAAAATAAAATCTGTTCTGTTTTGTTAATGGACACCGTTGTCTTTATTACTGTTTTCGCGGGAATGTTTTAAACCTGGGACGCAGACTGTGGCGGGGGGGCGGGTTTAGTGTTGTGATGCAAATGATGCTTCTAAACTCCAGGAATGACAGGCTCCGCGGTGGTGGACTGGTTGTTTCAACGGAGCCTGCCAGCCCTCCTGGCCGGGACTGCGTGTATGTGTCGGCTATGTGACTGTCTTGCAGGGGGAGGAGGGTTACAGATCCCCTGCTGCGCGGCTCTGTGATCCAGGGTAAGGACCGCTGCATAAGATCTGTAACTGCCCTCCCCCGCCACCAAGTCACAGAGCAACACCACCCCCCCCACCACACAGAACATGAAAATCACCTCCCAGACTGACCAGGATAACTAGTCACTGCACTGTATATGTGCCCTGCTGCTGGACCTGCCCCCTGCTAAAGGTGACTGTCCTGTCCAATTACCAAGCCCCTTCCCCCCCCCTTCAGACAGACTCTCATCTAAAAGAAGAGGATGGAAACAATAATGAACAAAAACGTATTTTTTATTAACAACCGCACATGGAACGGGGGGGTGAAACTTGGACGGGGTCTTGTGTGAGGCGGGTAGGAAAGGACTTTTCAAATTTTGGGGAATGAGAGCCTTCTAGTGGTAGAGCAGTCCGCAGGGGTGGAGTGAAATTTTTCACGGCCCCTTCCGCCCCTCCGTGTTTGGACTTTGGGTGAGGGGGGTATGGGACTTGGTGGCGGGGCAGGGCAGTTACAGAGAGACTGCAGCGGGGCTCTCTCCTCCTGCCTCCGGTCCTGCAGAACATCCACAAGGCGGCGGAGCGTGTCCGTTTGCTCCCTCATTAGTCCAAGCAGCGTTTGAGTAGCCTGCCAGTCCTCCTGTCGCCACCTCTCCTCCCGTTCAATGTTTGCCCGGTGCATTTGGGACAAGTTCTCCCTCCACTGTGTCTGCTGGGCTGCCTGTGCTCGGGAGCATCCCATTAGTTCAGCAAACATGTCTTCCCGTGTCCTCTTCTTCCTCCTCCTAATGTGCGCTAGCCTCTGGGCAGATGTGGCTGTGGGAATTGGAAAAAGGGAGTGAATTCCTGAGACAGATCAATGTATCTGTGAACAGAGAACATAGTCTTTCAACAAGACCATGCAGAGCACCTATCACACGCACACTGAGGACAAGGTCGAATTTTCGGCCCTCGCCTACAGTGCCTGCGGTCTTGCTGTGGCGAGCTGAGGAGCAGGGCAGGACACCGGACTTTGTCTAGCTGTCAAACATGGTAAGCCGTAGACTTGTGGCTGCTTAAAACTTTAAGAGTGGCACTGGCCTCCTTTCGCATAGAAAGCAATGCGAGTCTCTGCTGGCAGCAATCCTGCAAGCATGAACTCTGGCCCTGTCCCACCCCCTCGCGGCTGTAAACCGCGTGGCTGTAAACTGGCGGTTGCAGTTCTGTAAAGGGACGGGCAAGCAGTCCCAATACTAACTTTCCCCTACCTAATTCACAGCAGGGAGTCATGCCAGACATCACCCTCCTGAAGGTCTCGGAGAGCCAGAAGGAGCGGATGCTTCGTGACAGCCTGCAGAAACCGGGGCCATTTGCTGCAATGCTCTGCAAGGCCATGATCCCCGAGTACCTGCTGGCGTTGTGGCAGGGAAACGTCTCATACCACGGGGGGCCTAACAAGCTCTCCCTGCCCAGGAACCTGCTCATGAGGCTTGAAAAACACCTGCAGGAGACCTATGAGGAGTTCTCCCCGGAGGATGTCGCCTCTATCCCCGGATACATTGACCAGTTTTTGGGTTAGGTGCCCTTGGAGGGACAAAAGAGTGCAGCGTTTTGGGCAGTATAATCATGAAGCAGACATTGTGAAATTTTTTGAAAATAGACTATATATTGAAGCGCCCAAAGACAGACTAATCATGATACACTTTGCACAGATTCCCGTTTTGTTGGACTTTCCTGTTTACATGTTTTGAAGCACTTTACCCACTGTTAATATTTTAAATCTTCCTGTTTTGTTGTAAATAAATGTTTACATGTTTTAAAGCACTTTACCTATTGTTAATATTTTAAATATGCCAGTTATGTTATAAATAAATGTTTAGATATTTAAAACACTTACTGCTTGATCCTTCCCCTGAATCTGTGTCTGGGATAACGGCTGGGGAGGGTTGGTAGGGGATCTCTGTGAGGGTGATGAAGAGCTCCTGGCTGTCGGGCAAATCAGCGTTGTAAGCGCTGTCGACTGCCTCGTCCTCCTCATCTCCTTCCTCCTCTTCCCCGTCCGCTGAGGAACTGGCCGCGGACAATATCCCATCCTCAGAGTCCACGATCAGGGGTGGGGTAGTGGTGGCGGCCGCACCTAGGATGGAATGCAGTGCCTCGTAGAAACGGGATGTGTGGGGCTGGGATCCGGAGCGTCCGTTTGCCTCTTTGGTCTTCTGGTAGCCTTGTCTCAGCTCCTTGATTTTCACGCGGCACTGCGTTGCATCCCGGCTGTATCCTCTCTCTGCCATGGCTTTAGAGATCTTCTCATAGGTCTTTGCATTCCGTCTTTTGGAGCGCAGCTCGGAAAGCACGGACTCATCTCCCCACACAGCGATGAGATCCAAGACTTCCCGATCAGTCCATGCTGGGGCCCTCTTTCTAGTCTGAGATTGCACGGCCATCTCTGCTGGAGAGCTCTGCATCGTTGCCACTGCTGCTGAGCTCGCCACGGTGTCAAAACAGAAACTGCGATTCAAACTGCCCAGACAGGAAAAGGAATTCAAATTTTCCCGGGGTGTGGCTGGTCAGAGCATCCGAGCTCGGACTGCTGTCCAGAGCGTCAACAGAGTGGTGCACTGTGGGATAGCTCCCGGAGCTATTAGCGTTGAATTCCATCCACACCTAGCCTAATTCGACATGGCCATGTCGAATTTAGCGCTACTCCTCTCGTTGGGGAGGTTTACAGAAATCGATTTAAAGAGAGCTCTATGTCGAACTAAATAGCTTCGTGGTGTGGACGGGTGCAGGGTTAATTCGATATAACGGCGCTAAATTCGACATAAAAGCCTAGTGTAGACCAGGCCTTAGTGTGTAGCTCATTATCAAACAGCTTATTGTGAGCATTTAATGTTCATAATTCAAGCTGTTTTGATTGGACAAATAGGTCACATGCTAAGTTTCTGTTCCTTGATTCAATGAGTGCAATGCTTAGTCTCAGGTCTCTGGTGCATATACTCATGGTTATCAATTTAAAATTTCATTCCAGCAAATATTCTGCAATTTTCACTTAAAATTCTCTGTTTTGGTAAACATTCCTGTCAATAAACTTGTTTGTTAGGGTGGATATTGATGGAAAGTGAATTTTAAAAAGGACATGGACAAAGTCTAAATGAATTCATGAAAAAAAATGTAAATGATTATTCACTGTACATTTCTTACAACACTTACCCAGCTCTGGGCATAATCATGCATCCATGGGCTCTAGGCTATACACAGAAACATGTGTTCATGCCATATTTAAACCAGGTGTAAAATTCCCATAAATTTATGGGTGGAAAATGGAGTGGCTGATTCTGGATAATGTGTTTATTTCAAATAACATCAACTTACAGCTGCTCTTCTAAAAATAGCAAGTTGATAGGCCACAGAACCCTAGCAACAAATTTAGTGAGCCTATGGTTGTTAGGCCTTATCCAAGCTAATCAAAGTCTTAGGGCTGGTCCACACTAACCCCCCACTTCGAACTAAGATACGCAACTTCAGCTACGTTATTCACGTAGCTGAAGTTGAACTATCTTAGTTCGAACTTACCGTGGGTCCACACGCGGCAGGCAGGCTCCCCCGTCGACTCCGCGTACTCCTCTCGCGGATCTGGAGTACCGGCGTCGACGGCGAGCACTTCCAGGATCGATCCGGGATCGATTTATCGCGTCTAGACAAGACACGATAAATCGATTCCAGAAGATTGATTGCTTACCGCCGGACCCAGAGGTAAGTATAAATGTACCCTTAGAAAAGTTTCAGGTTTCTATGGGAGATGATTCACTGAACCAGAGTCCTCATTTTTCCCAAACTAGTTTGCTTTTCCCTATTGAGAGATTATATCAAATCATGTCATGAAGACATTGTTAATGGATTTTAACTTGGTTAGAAATATGTCTCAACTCAGGTTTTGAGGCTCAACAGGTAAATTCACTCTTCATGCCCATTCAGTCCTTTGTCTCTTTGTTATGTTTACACTGCAATTAGATACTCATAGTTGGCCTGTGCCAGCTGGCTTGGGCTAAGGGGCTTGGGCAAGGGGGCTGTTTAATTGCACTGTAGAGATTTAGACTTGGGCTGAAGCCTGAGCTCTGGGATTCTCCCACCTCGCAGGGTCCTAGAGCCTGGGCTCCACCCCAAACCCGAACATCTACATGACAATTAAATAGCCCCTTAACCCAAGCCCATGAGCCCAAGTCAGCTAGCTGCAGGGTTTTAATTGAAGTGTAGACATACCCCTTTGATAAGATTCTCAACAAGAGTGACAATCATAATTTTACATAGGTTACTGAATGTTTGCTTCAGTGACTATGGCAACAAGCATGGTATATGTATCTAGATAGATTGACAGAGCTAGGTTGGTTAGATAGATGAAATAGGCAGATTATCATACAGCAGGCATTTAAGATTCAACTGCTACCTAATGTGCCAGGTAGAAATACACCTCCAGTGATCCCCATCAAGTACATCATGACATTCCAGAGTAATGTCAATGGAATGTCAAAGCTATGGCACCAAATAAGATGTAGTGGAGGATCAGAAGCAAAAGCAATTAAAATGATGTAGAGTTAATGCCCATAGAATAAATTATATTCTCTATAACTTCAGTGCCAGAACCCTGAACTGATACTGTAAATTGCAATAATAAAAGTGAAAAAATACCTGATTTATTTGTGATGAAAGTAAGATTGGACTCTGATGAGGACTATTGACCACTATGAAGGTAGGTGGATCTAAAATATCTCTGAAGCTTGTCTTACTGATAACCTATTACTACATTTATAGAAAGAAAAACAGAGAACATTTTTATTTCTGTATCATTCACAATTTTTTTTCACAGTTTAGAACTTTACATTCTTAATCTTTAATCTTCTAGGAATATAAACCAAACTGTTTGAAACTTCCAGAAAATGTGAAAAACAGAAATTTGTAAACCTTTCAATGACCTTGAGCTGAATTTCAAGCAAACTTAAACTTGGTTTTGCACAAACTTGGTCCAGTTTATGGTTTCAGGTGGGAACCATTAAAGCTAAGTGATTCATACAATTCTGACAACCAAACAAAGCAAAAATTGGTGATGTTAGTTTAGTTCCACTTTGAGTTTTGAGGTACTTTTCAATTCCAAATTCAAAGCAAAACTCAGAGGGTGAAACAAAACCCGAAACAAAATGATTTAAGTGAAGTGAAGCTGCTAAATTCTATACAGCCCTAGTTCCATCTCTGGAATCAAACAAAAGATGTTTTTGGGGAGAGATAAGCAGGGGAAGAATTCAGTTGTAGTTTACTAGCATAAAAGCTTTTCTCATTGTCTTTCTTTCAACGTTATCATTACTCTAAGATTTAATTGACTAGATATAATAAACATTGAGCATCCATTAAAGAGCTAAAAATGGCACTTAGGCATATATTTCAGATCTTCACATCTCTTTTCATGCCCCCACTCAGATGAAAAGAGACTCTAACGCTCATGGAAACCCACAAGTGTCATAACGTGACTAATCTAGAACCTCACAAAAATAGGTAGAGAGTGGGCATAGCGAGGAATCAAGGCACACAAAATAAAACTTAAGAAATTTTGTGTGAACAACTTCCATTCAGGTTGGGCTATTCTAGATGACAAATCTAGTTATGATACATTTGGCTGCTAAAAGTTTAAAATACACTCAAAATTAATTGATTTACTCAGAGTATAGTTTCTAAAATGCCTCTAGCAGGTGAAATCAATTATCAGATACAACATTAAGAAGGCATGATCTCATGATGGTAAAGTGACATGTTGCAGTACAGTTGTTACTTGTGGCAAAATCAACACAGTACGTTCCTTTCTATGCGATGTGCATCCTATTGTATGTTAATAGCAAATACCATTGTGTATATCTTGCAAAATAGTTTGCAATGTTTAATAGCTATAGGAAATTGACATAACTGACTGTTGAATACATAGGTGAGAAATACGTTCCTTTGCAATTTACACCAGTTTAGATTCACATAAATGATTAATCAATTTCCCCCCCTTGTTGAATGAAATATGTTCCTTTGCCAGTAGGGTAAGAAAAGATGTCTTGAGAGATCAGTATTACAAGTAAAACATGCACATTCACCTACTACCAAACTTCTGTTCGTGAGCCTCTCTAACTATAAATGTACATGGTGTCAACTGGGATAGTTCATATTATGGTGGGTCTTGACAGCAATTCAGATGAATTACACACCAAATAACATGGAACAGTCCAACAAATTGTTCAGCATTGTGCAAAGCACTCTAGATACAAAATTACAGGGTTTAGAATGTTTAGCCACTTAAGAGAGTTGATTGGCTGAACATTGCTAAGTGCTCTATAATAAGCGCTCTCTTTGTTTCTTTAAATGTGAGAGACCCATAGTTGATAGGCCTTGTAGGTTAGAGCAGGCAATTAAGATCTTTTTCACAATATTCAAACCCCCTATAAATTGAATACATTGTTCAATGGGGTACTTTGTTTATTGAATTTTATTTCAGTTGTTTTGAACTTGAACTTTAATGTTAAATTGTTTTCTTCTATTATTTGTTAACAGGATTTGTATGCAGACCTCCCACACACTACTTAATACAATGTACCTCATATTGTACTGTGCTTCTCTGTTCAGTTCAGCATTTTCATTATTACTTGTTTTGTAAGTTTCAAGCAATTTCAGTGCTTATGAAAGTTAAACAAATTGAATTAAGAAGAACCACTTATACTATGGATAGGAGGTGTAAAAGTTCCTCTCAGTCTTACCATGCACCTCCAAACTAACCTGTAACATTTCCATTATTCCAGACTCATCCTTTTTTAGCAGGTAATGAGAGTCCTGTACATTGTTTATTATCTTTGATGCAAACATACCTACTCTGGGAGCCAGAAAGGGTTAGAGACCTAATCAGCAATTGAACCTACATCTCCAGAAGTATTGATGCACTAACCCAGTGTTTCCCAAACCTGGGATGCCGCTTGTGTAGGGAAAGCCCCTGGCAGGCCGGGCCGGTTTGTTTACCTGCCGCATCCGCAGGTCCGGCTGATCGCGGCTCCCACTGGCCACGGTTCGCCGCTCTGGGCCAATGGGAGCGGCTAGAAGTGGCGGCCAGCACATCCCTCAGCCCGCGTCGCTTCCAGCAGCTCTCATTGGCCTAGAGCGGTGAACCGCGGCCAGTGGGAGCCGCGATCGGCCGGACCTGCGGACGTGGCAGGTAAACAAACTGGCCCGGCCCGGCCCGCCAAGGGCTTTCCCTGCACAAGCGGCGTCCCAAGTTTGGGAAACACTGCACTAACCCATTGTATCATCACCATTCTATCCCTTGAGTCACGAACTTTGTAGTATTCTTTGGGATTTTTTTTTATGTATTGATGATTGACTTAAATAGAGATGGCACACTAGTCTATATTCTCTGGGATAGTCGTACAACACTTACAAAATTGTGGTGACCGTTAATTTAATATCAGCTGAATTCTACAGGGTTACATTACTGCAAGCTATAACTCAGGACTATGATAATGTGTGATGTACATGTAATATAATTAATGTGCCTGACATTCACTTGCTCTTATATGTTTAGTTTTATTCTCATTTTACTATAAGATAAAATGCCACTCTCTTCACAAGTCTGAGTTTGTGAGGGAGGATTTGGACCAACTATGTAAACAATATATTTCAAATGCCAAAAAAAGTTCTCAGAGTGGTAGCCGTGTTAGTCTGTATCAGCAAAAAGAACGAGGAGTACTTGTGGCACCTTAGAGACTAACAAATTTATTTGGACATAAGCTTTGGTGGGCTAAAACCCACAAAAGCTTAAAAAAAGTTCTGACATCCAATACTGATTTCACCAATAATACTGTTCATCTGACCTGAAATCTAGACCTAACTTGCTCACAGACTAGAACTAGTTTAGTCCATCAGAGCTAAAACCTAAGGCTAGCTATGACAATGACAGATAGGTATTGTTTAGAGTAGAACAAACAAGTATCAAGGAACAAAACTGAACAAAGGACAAATTACATGAAGAAACATTCATACATACCTAAGAAACATTTTGTAACCGTGAGGTCTATTAGACTTTGAAATAGTTTTCCAAGGGAAGTGATAGAAGTCTCATCAGTTGAGCACACTAAACTGGATAATATTCTGTAGAAAATAATCCTGCAGTGGCAATTATAGACAATGTGACTTTATAATTTCAGGGTATTTTTAGACTACAACCAGAGGGTGTGATTGCAGCTTGTGTAGATATACCTGAGCTAGCTTTCATCTAGTTACCTCAGGTCCAGGAACAGTGAAGCTGTGGCAGCACCAGGTTTCAGCATGGGCTAGCCCTGTGAGTAATAACCCAGGTTTCCAGGTGGGTTCATACAGATGACACTGAAGCTCATATTGCTTCACTGAAGCAGTTTCACTGTCATGGGATCTGAAGTGACTAGATTAAAACTAATTTGAGTATGTCAGTTTGACCTGCAATCACACCCAGTGATTGCATTCTAGACACTTCCATAATCATTTCTGTATCTAATTTCTCTGACTCTATAGGGACAGATGTTCAGCCCATGTAAATTGGCACACCTCCATTGACTGGAATGGAACTATGCCAATTGAGAATCTGGCCTTATTTGTGCAATGTCTGAAGGTGTGTTCATGATGGGTGAGATTCTGATACCCTTACTCCTACTGAATAGCATCCTCTTCTTTGAGCAGCTCTAACAATTTCCAGTGAGTATTGTGCTACTTAATGTGAGCAAGGGTATCTGAATCTGGCCCTATATAATTGTAGTTTTTAAGAAAACTTTTATAACAGAACAACTAAATTAGGGCCCAATCCTCTCTACTGTGATATCCTCACCATGACTTTGATGGGACTATTCACTTTAGGATTACTTATATGAGGAACTGGTTCATAACTCTCATATCACACATCTCACGGAGAATGCTAATGATATATTAAAGACATCTATCAGTACCTTCTACAGTACCTGATCATACATTTTTTGCAGTGTTTCTTTTTTATCCTCATCTAGATTCTAACAATAGCAATATATACCATTAAATTACTGATTCTCAGCCTTTGCAGATGCAATTAAGTTGATTAACACAAAAGGAATTGAAAACACTTGCCACTATAGCAACAACATAATTATTTGCCTTTCAGATATTGTACAAGTGTATATTTGTGTTGATCAGTACACTTGATTTCTGTCTTTTTTTTCTTTTTGTAAATGTTGCCAAGGCTAGTAAGCAGCTAAAAATGCAATTGTACTAGTCAAAATCTTTGCTAATGTGTGATTTTGACAAACTGAGTCTCAAAGAACAACATCAGAAGATTTTGAGGAAAAAATATATCATTCAATTTCAGATGGGGAAATGAAAGGAAGCATGTATGCAAAGAGAGCCTGTTGTTCCAGACAGATTCCCACGGGAGGTTTGAGAGCTTAAGCTAACCAACCTATTATACAAAGAGAGAGGGGGAGGCAAATGAAAGAAGGAACTGCTAGAGAGCAAGTCGCATGGTGGATTTTGCATCAAACTAAAAGAGCTATTGATTTAAAAGCCGAAGAAATATGCTATGTAGCCACATACACAGTAAAAAAGAGAAGGGCCCACTCCATTTAAATCAATTAACCTGGCCTCATGGCCCCATAAATCCCACAGATCCTCATAATTTGGGTAATTTAGAAATATGGTAATAAAACTATTTTCATCTTTAAATAACAAAAAAAAAATTTAGTTTCTAGCACTATTCCTTGTGAAGATATTCTTGGAAATGTAAATGGATCATTAATATTGGAAGTTTGTCACTGATTTAACCAAGGAATAAAAAGCCATTTATAATCCCTACTACAGGCAACAGTTCCTACTTGTCCTTTGGGCTCAATGGAAACCCAGGCTTGATGTTCAGGAGAAGCCTGGATCAGTTTGTGCCAGTAGTAGCAGTGATGGCCCTTAGGTTCTAGCCGGCCGCTGGTGATCCTAGGGCTTCTGCAAGCTCCCTCAGAGTCACCTGCTTGCAGCTTAGCAGGTTGCTCTGCTGAGAAGACACTGTGACCTCCCAAGGACATGGAATGGTATCCAAATAGCACAGCGAACTAAACACAAGACTGAGAAGAGATTCCTGCATTCTAACCCCAGTTCTGACATTGACTCTCTCTGTAGCCTGGCTTGAGTTATTTAAAAATTCTGCCTTTGTTTCCCTATCTTTGTTTCCTTACCTACCTTACCAAGGTTTGGGGAAAGCTAGAAAATATTTTGACAATATTTTAACAGAATTGTTACAGAATTTCAACAGAATGGACGCAGAAGGCTCCAGCTTATGCGGACAATTGTCTTTACAAAAAACTTGTCCAAAAGGTAGAGGAGAGTAAAATTTCAACAACAGCCTCCACCAACACACCTCTCTAAGGGCCCAGTCCTGTAGTTCTACTCACACAATGGGACTGCTCTCAAGAGCAAAGACTGTCTGATCAGACCATCACTCAATGGATATCTTCCAAACGTGGAACTTAAGCTCCTAAATTGTGGGACAAATGAAGAGTGATGAGGCACAAAGATGATGATTTGACAATGAAAATACAATCATCCTGGACCAGAATCTGATACCCTTACTCAGACTGAGTAGCACCTTTACTCCATGATTAGCTCCATTGAGCTGACCCATTCTATTTTAAAATACGTTAAATACCATTTATAATTTGTTACATGTTGTCACCAGCCCCTCTCAGCCCTACTCTAGGACAATGGCATCCTCGACATGTTTGTCCTTCAGACAATTGCTGCAATATTTCCAGGCTTGCAGGGTGAAAGACTATGACTCTGTTTAGCTAAATCCATCTCTATTTAATTAAATCATCATGAGATCTATGGATGAAAAGTCCTATATAAATGCAAAGTATCATTATTTACCCTAACTTGCCACCACAAACTTCACCCTTTTTATTTTCAAATACAAGGTGCACCTCTTTGACCTTGCTTTCAAATAATAAAAACATAGCACAGCACACATGAAATAAACATGTATGCATATATTTTTAATCTCATGTAACTTTTCTCCCAAGGACACAAAGTAGAAAGAGTTCTACTTGTGACAGATGTTAGTAATTGTGACGTTATTGACAGAAACTGTGACCGTATCGATCATTGTTGCACCTGGTCTTGTACAGAGGAGGCCAAGTGGGGTGTCTAAAGAAAGGTTGTAGTTTGCTGGTTATACTTATGCTGTCTGTAGGTGTGTATCATTTTTGTATTCGAAGTTATGAATATTGGCTATGTACTTGTTTGATTTTAAGTAGCCTCAGTGAAGCATTTGGTCGGCTTCTTGAGAAAAGACTATTCTCAGTAAGTGCCCAATCAAGAAATACTTAAGCTGACAATGGACTTTGAGAGATGCCAATCCACATCTGAGCTTTCCTGGGAAAGTTCAAACTAACATGTAAGCAATGGCGTCGGCCTGCAAAGAGTCATGCATAGACATGTGGCTTGCCCATGTGACTCCAAACTCCATCTTGTAGCTGTGATTCTGCATAGGAAAACACAAGGGGTTTCTACCCACAAGAGAGACTATAGAAGGCCCTGGGAAACCCCTCCATTTTGTATTCAGCTGGCACAAAAGATAGCCTCTCCACCCCAAAGAGATGCCTGAAAGAAACTGGAACAAAGGACAGTAAGTACAGGGGTGTGAATGATTGCTGGACCCAGACTAGGAGGAAGTCTAGTCTGTAAAAGAAACTTATTGGAACATCTCTGAGGGTGAGATTTACCTCCATTTAGTTTCTTACTGTATTAGGCTTAGATTTGCGTGTTTTATTTTATTTTGCTTGGTAACATACTTTGTTCTGTCTGTTATTACTTGGAACCACTTAAATCCTACTTTTTATATTTAATAAAATCACTTTTTACTTGTTAATTAACCCAGAGCAAGCAATTAATTCCTGGGGGAGCAAACAGCTGTGCATATCTCTCTATTAGTGTCATAGATGACGAACAATTTATGAGTTTACCCCGTATAAGCTTTATAGAGTAAAATGGATTTATTTGGGGTTTGGATCCCATTGGGAACTGGGTATCTGGGTGTTGGAGACAGGACCACTTCTTAAGCTGTTTTCAGTTAAGCCTGCAGCTTCTGGGGGATGTGGTTCATACCTGGGTCTGTGTTTGTAGCAGGCTAGCGTGTCTGACACAACCAGGCAAGGTACTGGAGTCCCAAGCTGCCAGGGAAAACAGGCTCAGAGGTAGTCTCAGCACATCAGGTGGCAGTTCCCAAGGGAACCCAACCCATCACAGTAATATCACTTAAAACACTTTTGAGAGGTGCTCAGATAGTACAGTGGTGAGCGTGGTTTAGGAACTTGTGTAGAATAGAACAGAATCATCATGTCTATTGAGCTCCATTTTTCCTACTACCAGAGCTGGAACTGCCAGAACTGTAATCTCCAATTGTATAATTGAAGCCCCAACTTCATGTTTAGAAGAAACTATTTTAAAATATTGTTTAAAAGTTGTTGTTGCAAGCCATTTGCCTGGCAAATGTGGATGGGACCAAACTATTTTTAAATGATGTTTAAAACATACGTTTTAGAGAATAGTCTAGTAGTAGTCTTTATGAAACAGTTTAGCAACTGTCCAGGCACACAGTATTCACACTGTTTTGGGATGAACCAGTTTCACTCCATGGTTAAAAAGCAGGTCCATTACATGATTTCTCCCCAGTATACATGGTTTCCTAGAGATTCTTGCTCAGATAAGTCCAAAAGCTGAGAACTATCGTTCTGTGGGTAAGAGTTAACTCTTATTTTTAAATATATATGGAGTATCATAGATCAAAAATGTGAAACAGTCTATGAAATATGGAGCATATGTTGGTCCTTGAAACTCAGAATTTTCTAGGGGCTTCAAATCTTTTAAAGGCCTGGAGAAGTTGAAGAAATTGAAAGCCTTTACTCTCACTCTCTGTGATTAATTCCCAGCAAAAGAACTCTGTCTCAGTAGTCTCCATACCTTAGAGTTCTGTTTCTTAAATTGTGTGAAGCCATCACATCCACACACACAATATATGGAACCTCTTACGGAAATCAGCTGGAAGCACCTGTCTGCCATTTTGCAGCAGTGCTATTCATGCCTCGTTAAGTACTCATCATCATCTAAGCATTTATTTCCTTCATAAACCCCATCTTCAAAGGTTTATAATGCAAGCTAAAAGAAATGCTCTCGGCCAGAGGTTCTCAAAATGTGGTCCATGGACCACCAGTGATCCGCGAGCTCCATTCAGGTGGTCCGCGGATAGTTCCCTCTAAGATGTGCACCTAGGCGGCTGCACACGAGAGAATGAAGGGCCACCCACCTAATTAGTGGAGCCGCGCAGGCGTAGCTCCACTAATTAGGTGCCTAAACCCTGGAGAAGACGCACATGTAAGGTGAGGTGGTGGCCTTGGGTGGAATAGGGGGTAGGTGGGAGGGGGAAGTGGAGTGAGAAGAGGGGGTGGAGGGAATTTGGGATGTGCAGGGCGCGGCGGCCAGAGAAAGAGGTGACTTTCCCCAGCTCCAGGGCTGCAGCCAGGGCCGGCTCCAGGCACCAGCGGAGGAAGCACATGCCTGGGGCGGCACATACTAAGGGGCGGCATTCCGTCCATTCTTGGGACCGGACAGTAGTCCGAGCGGCTTTTTTTTTGCTTCGGCAGTTCAGGCAGTAGTCCGAATGCCTTTTTTTTTTTTTTTGTTTGGGGCGGCAAAAATGGTAGAGCCGACCCTGGCTGCAGCTGCGGGGAGAGACGGCCCTCCTTCCCAGCCCCAGCTCGGTGGCTGCTGTAGTGGGGAAGAGAGGGCACATCCTTCGCATTAGAAAGGTAAAACTATTGATATGAAAATATGAGTTGTGTGCTTTTATTTGTAGAACAAAAATAGTTAATTATTATTACGTTTTTATATATATATATATAAACGTAATAATAATTTATATATAATTTATATAAACGTAATATATATAGTGCTTTTATCCAAAGCGCTTTACAATAGTTAGTTAATTGTACAAACAACATTTGGAAAGATCATTAAGTGGTCTGCCAAGACCCTCAGCAATTTTCAAGTGGTCCGCGGAAAAAAAAGTTTGAGAACCACTGTTCTAGGCAACATCTTGGCATGAAGGGTTAAAGCTCAAGACCATATTCTTTGTAACTAAGGGCTTGTCTAGACACAAATATTGACCATGATAGTTACAGCGAAATAAACTATTTTGTGATAGCTATGTCAGAATAACTCCCTGTGTGGACAGTCTATTCTGGCATAAAAGGGACTTTATTTCAGAATAATTCCTCTGCTGTAGAATAGCTTATTCTACTATAGCTATGCCAGTCAATTTCCCCATGTACACAAGAATATTTTAGTGGGAAAATCCATTTGGACATTTTTACCCATGCACTAAAAAAAAGTGTTTCAGATATTGAGTTTGCATTGATATAATTACTTTGATGCAGGAAATGAAATTTAGCAAGCAGTTCATTCATAACATGGCCAATTTGCATTTGGTGTTTTATTAATTATTACTGCAGAGCCAAAGATATTGCAAGTTAACAATTGGCTACTGCATGTTTGCAGTAAATGTTATTGACATGTTTGCTGAAAATTTTTTGCTTGCAACACTGTCACACTTTAGCTAAGCGTCTAAATGCATGATAAATCAGAACCCTCTCCAGTCTAGGACTTAAATAATATGACTTAATATAGATATAGAGGATATAGATATATACCCACACACACAAAAAAGAGATTTAAACCACTAGACTGGAAAGACTGCAAGCTGTTCCAGTCTGTCAGAGACATGATACATGTTTTGAAAAACTGCCCGTTTGCCCAAGAGACCATAAATTGGAAGGCAATAGATAAAAGTATGAAATTTTAAAATCTTTCTTGTGAATATTTTCTTTTATTTTCCCTCAGAAAAGGGAAATTATAAAAAGTTACAAATAAATAATGCTAAAGTTTGCTTCTCAGTGAGAAAAGTTAATGGGAAATTCCAAGATTGGGGCCTCACATCATAGTTCCTCTTATTTTTTCTCTTTTCCCCACTTCTCCCTTTTCACCTCCCACAGAACGTTATGAACTCCTGGAGAAGCATTAGCCTTCCATTGGATTCCTTGCCTTTTGTCTGTTTCAATCAATTGCTTATTATCATTCAAACATTTATTCTGGAATTTAATTTCGGTCACTTGAATATAAGGGATTAAATATAAGCAGACCATACATCATTAAGTACATTGTCCAGCATAAGTTTAAATTAAGTGTTGGGTCTTCTACCACTCCCCTTGGTGGTGGTTGGACACTTGTGAAATTAATACTATAACTCTCATCACCTGTTTAAAACACTTTAATATTTAATGTAATTGTTAGTAATCACTAGACTGCGATGAATAATTGACAGTTAACAATGTATTAAACTAAACTAACCACTTTTAATGCTTACAGAATGCCCAAGAGCAGATCCAGATTTTCTTGAATTTATTCACCTCAGTTTTTCCATACTTGATTTCGCTTCAGATTGATTACAAACAGTTTTGGATGGGGATAGACGAGGAGAGTAGAAATATGAACATCATGGTTTAACTGTGATTGGTCAGATTAGTCAGATGGTGTTATATCTGCTCCCTGCCTGGATGAGCATAGCACTTTCAATGGCTTTTGAGACTCTTAGGGAGTAATAGCAGATAAATAGGATTAGGGAATTTAGAACTTTTTATTTTATTTTTCTTTCTTAAACACACAGATCTTTCCCAAGGCATCATACTTGTAAAAACTAAATAGCTTTCTGTCAAATGTATTGGCTGGAAACTGAGTTCAAGTTTAATTTTCTTTCATGTGTATATAAGCCACTGAGAAAGGTACAGTCAGAACCTAGTCTGGTTCATTTAATTGCCCCTAGTTTATTGCACCAGGTATCATCCCAACTAAAATATACCTAGTTTACTGTATTCATTGGTCTGCAAATTTCTCTCATCACCACAGTGATTGACACAAAATGATTACATGCGTGTGGTCCTAATTGTGAAAAGCATAGTCACACTGTATCTTTGTCCAGAGCATTTATATTTCTGGTGAAATCCACCCTTATGCAGAGAGCCAACCCAAGAGGCATATACACCACTTTTTGCACCCAAATAGGACTTTGCATTGCTCCTCTGCACAGGATAGAATTTCACCCTCCATTAATATTTGTACAAGTAAAGCCTATTTGCTCAAGTCTTTGTTGAAAGTAAGTACAAAAGGGGCATGAGCATTAAATTCAAGCAAATATTCACAGAAAAATAGTTTGCAGTATTTGTCTAGCTCTAATGATTAAACAACTGACATGTCAAACAGTTGCCACACTGTACACATTCACTGTTTACTTGGCAGTTGAAGGGGACATAATGCATTGCAGTGCAAAATGTTGATGTTTTATTAAAATATCAAGCTTTTTATGTGTTGTTAATTAAACGTAAAAAAAAAATTATTCAATATAAATGTTTTGATAAAAATCAAATAGTTGTAATTGCTCCCCAGACTGGCACACTGTGCCCATGAATCTGTTTAAACGCAATAATACCAAATGGAACTGACTGCAAGGTTGCAGCTGTAATATTATACATGTCTATCTAATTTTTAACATTAAAAATAATAGGTTATTTCTCTTAATTTTCAATTATGATAAGTTCATCAGATAAGTATTTTTCTTGGGCATTTCATCCTCTGTACAAAATAAGAATCATATTTACAGCAAAATAATAAGATACTTGCCTGCTATCATTTATAACAATTTGGATCTGCTATCTTCAAATTAGTTTGCAATGTGAACCACATCTTAAATTGAGAGATCACCTCTCCGCCATTCATGACTATACAGACCACCTCCCCTTCAGTTCACTCCAGCATGACATCCCTGTGGAACTACAGCAATTTGCTTACACAGACATTTAATATTAGAAAATCATTTGCTATGTTTAACTGTCTTTTAATGCAATTTAGAAACTGGAAACAAGGAGCACCAGCACCATGCAGCCAGTGATTCACAAACCATAGTTGTTAAACTGCTGTCTTAGAATACTAAAAGTGAATGAATACCACTTACTTTTTTACATTTTACTCAGCTTTGATAATGAAAGTAGACTGAAAGTTTCACTTCCCTGGTTTGTGTCAGTTTCACTTTCTCATTCTCATGCTCTAACACAATGCTTTTGTGTTTATGTTTATGACACTCTAGAGTAGTGTTTAAATTATACCTGTAAAAGGGTATACTGGCTATTAATGCCAGAGAGGGCCAGAAGAACCCATTCCAGGGATCTTTGAATAAACAAATGGCCTTGTAGCAGGAAGAGAGGAAGCAGTCCCAGAGACTTAATAGTTGGATGGGTGTAATGCTTGGTGGCCAAGGCAGGCTAGGGGGATGATCCATAGCAGTAGTCAAGGGTGCACGAGCCATCAGGAAGCTGGCAGATCAGTCCGTATTGGAGGCAGTCCAGGGCAATCACTGGAGTTCTTGCTCGGGTCAGTAGCTGTAAGATTCAATACAAGTGGTCAGGTCAATGGGTTGGGGAGACAAGGTCACAAGGTATGGTTATGCGAAGCAACATGGCAACAATGTTGGGTCAGGCACAGGCAAGGCAGTCTAGGCAGTCTAGGCAGCAGCCAACAGGCAATGGTCTGTCGCTCAGACAGCTTCCTCTTCCTGTTGGGGCCTTTATATAGTGCAGGCACTCAATGAGAGTGCTGCCTGTCCATCCAATCAGGGGTGTAGCTGCTGTGTGCCTGCAGACCTTTAGCGCTAAGGCTGTTGGCCAAGAGCAGCCATTCAGTGCATTGTTGTGGCGCAGTGGCTAAGGATGCCATCTAAGGACCTGGCATGCCTGTGCTCAATGCTGAGGTCCTGACAATAGGAAAAACCAGGACACTGTTCCTTTAAGGGCTAAGAACCTTTACTATAGGGTTTGGCAGGGCTCCCCTCTCTCCCAACCAATTGAGGGGAAGCTCTCCAAAGAAAAGCAATATAAATGCTATCTTCTTCCTTAGAAGAAGAAGGGTGCTGACAAGGAGAAAGAAGCCAGAGCCAGAAGACTGAGCTCCTGCTAGGAAGGACAGGATCAGCTGCTCCATGAAGAACACTCTGGGGCTGAATAAGAGCTCCCTGTGTGGCAGAAGAGCCAGACATGAGTATGAGTTTTTGCGTTGCTGCAATGAGCTTAATTTGAACTGATTTCGGCTAGTAACCTAGCCCCAAGCAGTGGTTGGTGGTAGTCCTAAGAAAGACTGGGGGGAGTTCTTAAGGGGCCCCAAAGAGGGGTAACAGAGCAAGTTCACCAGAATCCATGTTCAAAAGAATCCCTCAGCTAATTCTATATCTATTTAGTGCCTCTATAAACAATAACATCAGCCACTGATAGATAACATTTTCTCCACCCGAGAGCCCAATATAAATAAAAATGTTCATGGTCTTCCCTAACCATATAACCTTTGGAAAATCATGGATGCTGCAACATGCAGCTGATCTCACTATAGAAAAGCTCATCTCCCCACAAAAATCTAAAGAGAATAAAGCTCCACCATGGCTTGCTGCAGAGCCGCTTGAAAAGCTGAAGTGTAAAGGAACTCCACCTCACAGAAGCTCCACCTCTGCCAATTTTAGACCAAACCAATTGGGCTGAGCACATAAGGAGAGTTATGACAGCACTAGAGCTTAGCATACCCCCTTCCTGCAGCCCCAAGAATGGAGAATGACAGATCCCAGTGAGGGTTGGGACAAGCAAAACGTACTTCGCCCTTTTTGTTGCCTCTCCACCTGCAATAATTTTCCTCAAAGCCACTGACTCTGCTCAGCACAAATTCTTGCAAATTTATTCAGAGAAAAGATTGGACACTATCAACCATGAGCTATCCTCCAACTTTTCATTCTACTCGCCACCGGCTCCAGCTTTCCTCTTTCTTTGCTATCTCCTCTTTCACCCTGATCTCCAACACCTAAATGTCCCTCCAATACCTTTCCAATCTCTTGACCTTATTTCTTATTGCCTCCTGACCTTTACACTCTCCCTCATCCATCTTCTCTAATTTATTCTTAAATTCTATCTCATTTGACTGCTTTACCTGAGCCTTAAATATACCACTGTCCCAACTACCTTAAAAAACCCTCCCGACTTCTCCTGTCTCTCCAGCTGCTACCCCATTTTCGTCATCTTCTTTGTATCCAAGTTCCACTTACATTGTGTTAATTTCCACACTGCTATTTCCTTGACTCTTTGCAATCAACTTGCACCCCTTATACTCTGCTGAGGCATCCCTAACTAAGGTCAATAGTGACCTCTTCCTGGCCAAATCTGACAGTCTTTTTTCCATCTTCATCCTCCTTGTCCTCGGAATAAGGGATAGCCTCAGAGGCTATTTAAAATTAGATACAGGGGCACAGAATCTGAATAGGAATAGACAAGATGTTTAAATGGAAACACTTCAGGGAGTCAACAGTAATAAAGTGGCTACATTAATTTTGTGAAATAATCTATACACCTGTAAATGTGTCCCATGCACACTGCAGTTGATATGTCTTCAAGAACACACCCAGAAAATTCCTCTCCTCATCACACACATATGTCTAAGCCCTTACACAAAAGAACAAAACAAGGAAAGTAAAACACTTGGAAGGCCTGATTCTAATCCCATTTGCCAACTTTACCTAATCACTGTGCAACTCCATCAACTTCAGTGGAGTTATTCCTGATTTATACAAGTGTGAGATCAAAATCAGTCCTTCAGACCCCGATTTAGACAGAAATGCCATGGACAAAAGTGCAATGTTAAAATGAGAAAACAAGACATTTAAATCATCCAAGAGGGTAATGTGTTTTCTAGACTGTTATTTACAATATGCCACTGTATGTGGAGCACTGAAAGATATATACTATAGCTCCGTAAGAGGTGATACAAATATTATTTTCATAGGAGTAAAAATGTGACTTCCTGGTATCTCATCAAAAGGTAGATTTTCGTAACTAAATATTCACTCACTGTTGTTGGGTGATTCAATATTATTAATACATGTGTTATAGTAGTTTTGGACCTCCTTCTGTTAATATATCAAGTGATAGATATCGCAGTTTGAGTATCACTTATTTTAAAAAGGTTATGAAAACTCTAGTCAATCAAAATGAAATTTCTGGCCAGCTAAAGGTGGTTCAGCTGCAACATACTGTGGGAGAGCCTGGTGACCTTGGGATTCCCTCCCCTTTGGCTGGTTGAGATCAGGCGTGTTGCTATGGTGATAAGCTTGCCCTCCAGAATGAGGAGATAAGGCTCACTTTTCTTCAGCACCCCAACTAATTTGGGCCACGAGGTGGCATTAACTACAACCAAGAACATGATGAGTATCACCCTGTTTGCAAGATAACCAGCTTTTCTGATTTATTTAGGACTGTCCTAATTGTCCACTAGTGACCCTTAGGAAACATTAAACAAAAATACAACACTACTCAGATTCCCTCCCCTCCCCCGCACACACACACACACACACACACACACACAAATCCTGTGAACGTTGGATGGTAACAGTGGTATTCTTATTGGCAGGTTACTGGAACAGTGATAACACTCTTCTTCGACAGAGATAACACTTCTGCACATTCCTGGTATCAATCTAAATGCAACAGAGCAGATTCTATTGTCAATTATATGCCAATGGATTTACACTCATGTACATGAAAGCAGAATCTAGTTCAATAGGCCTGATTCTCCTGTCACTTACACTTCATACCAGTGTAACTCTGCTAACTTCAGTGGTATTGACACCCAATTTATGCTGGTGAAATTGAAAAGAGACTCAAGCCCAATGGTAGAAAATTACACTATAATTTTCAAGTATCCACTAATTTTGAGTCTCCTGGAGTCAGATCTACATAGGTGTTGAGCACCCAAAACCCCAACTGAGGCCATAAAATTAAAGCAACCAAATTTAGCACGCACTTGAAATTTTTCTCTTTATTGATTACTTTTATCTTACGACCCATCTTCTTGCTGAGCACAATCCTGCAAATACATACTCAGACAAATAATATTTATTTTCTTGAGTAGTCCCACAGACATCAATTACACTACTTACATGATTCGGAACTAATCATATGAGCAAGATACTGCAGGATCAGACTCAGAGTCATGGTTATAATAACAATAATTATGGTAAGAAACAAAGCCAATTAAAAGGAAGTAGAACAAGGGCAAAATCTCTTGTACTACTTTAATCAGGTATATTTTTACTTCATTTATATATTCTATGGTAATACAGTGGCATAAATTCTGAAAATTTCCTAGAATTGTCAGCCTAGGAAAAAATGTCTAAAATTTAAAATATCACTTTGATATTTATACTGTAATTAACAATTGTTTACATTTACAAAATATGAAGATGTGGGGGGGGTTTCACTATTCAACTTACTTTTCTACATCTTTAATATATCTGTTTAGGCCATACATAGATTGCATACGTAACATGTGAACATTCATTTTGATAACCTACATATTAGTCACTAGAAATAATTATCATACCTTATATAAAGATAAGTAAACACAAAATGTAAGATATTTTAAGTTCTGTCTCTTAACTCAAACAAATTTATGTGTATTTTATTTAAATTATTCAGGGATCAGTATGCTGGAACTCATGTAAAATATACAATATGTATAGCAAAGCACTAAGAACCATACAAGGAATTCCAATAACAGTATATACTTTTATTGATGCCTACTAGATCCATATGAGTATGTTTTGTTTTGTCTTAAATACTGGATTTGAAAAATTTGGGATTACATTTCAGTTTTTCCTAATTCATATTGAAGTTTGAGTGTAATAAATAGAAAAGGTACATGTGCATAAGTTTACTTGTTTGTTAGCTACATTGTTTCATGTAGTAATTATCTCTTAATCATCTTCAGTATAAATGCTAAAGACTGAAAATATATGTGAATGGCATGATAGTTAGTGGGGCTATTAGAGCTAGATACACTTATTTCATGAGACCAAAGCCCATTTTCTGTGAGGAGGGGGGACCAAAAATTTCAGACTGCAGCACTGAACAGGGAGGTTTCATTTATCTCAGAAATGTGGCATTGCCCCAACATTCCAATCAGGCAATTACCATAGGGATGGTCCCAACTGGAAGAGTCAGGAAGAGTGAGGGAGGTGGGAAAGGTACATGAGTGGACAGAGAAGGACTTCAGCTACAGAGTCAATGTCCATGAGGGATATAAAACCCCACAATAAGGGTAAAGCTCATCTGTGCTAAAGACAGAACTTTCCCAGGGGCAGGTCAGAGACTGTGGAATGAACTCCATTAGGAACTAAGGACCATCACACACCTCACTACCTTTTGCTCCAAGTGCAAATCACATTTCTTTGACCTTGCCTTCTCTAACATAAATTCATAGCAACATGCATAGTTTTAAAACCCGACCAAAGCAAGATCCTCCACACACTTCTCCTCCTGGGAAGAAAATTAAAGAATAAACAACATGACAGTTGTGTAGTCACGTGGTTTAATGCACTACTGGAAGATGCTCAGATACTACGTGATGAGTGAGGTACAAGAACCTATACGTAATAGACCTATATAGAAAATACTATCATAAAACTCCTCACTCAGTCATATGGGAGATACTAAATAGTTTATATTTAAATCAAAACCAACCAACCAACCAAAACCCTAAAGCTCTATCGAAATAAAACACTCTACTGCACATGCTCCTCCTCCTGGGGAGAGGATGAGAGAACAAACACGTGAGAGCTGTATAGTCTGATTGCTTAACGCACTACTGGAAGGTGCTGTGTAATGTGATACAGGTGGTATCAGAACATGAATGGAATAGAATAGAAGTTGTAAACACTGTAGCAACAATGGAGGAAAAAGAGGGTCAGCAGTCTGCAGACTCTTTATAGAACATGCTGGACGTATGCAGGCATGAACCAGTGAATGTTTAGAATAGTTTAGCTACAGCTCTACACTGGGCAGGTTCCTTTAAAGGCAGTTGTGGGATTCAACTCAAAAGGTTTCATACAACTGGAGAAATTGCCCAGAATGGGGAAAAGTTGGGTGTTTAGAAACATGAGAGACAAAGTTGTGCAGCTATTGAGCAATCATAGCTAACGATCAGGTTAGCTTTATTGGGAAAAATCCCAGGAGTCTAGCACTGAATCTACATAACACAATACTAATTTTAACTAAATAAGTTAAACATTTCCAGAGAGGACAAACAGAACAGAAAAACAAAACTGGGTCAGGAGATTAAAATAGCACCAGCTTCAATGAATGATTCTGTTTTGATGTTTTGTAGTGCAAACTTCTGAGTAACTGCAAGAACTTTGGACTTCAGTTTATCCACTGGACTACTATACCCTGTTTATTCTTGGTGACCAGCAAATATGCAGGCAGCAACACCCAGCTCTTAAGTCTCCCAGGTAGGTCTACATTGCAGCTGGATGTGTGCTTCCCAGCCCACGTAAACAAACAAGCATGAATTTGAACTAGCTATGGAAACAGGATAGCATGGGCAGTGGGGGGTCTGGGTGGGTTTTACTCAGGTGGGTAGCCCAAGCTACTTCCCGTGCTACCCTAGCTACACAGCTAACTTTAGCACAGTAGCTCGTGTCTGTCTACCTCTCTAGGAAGCACCCTCAAAGATGCAATGTAGACATACCCACAGTGTTGGTGGGTTACTCCCAGTTTTGGTTACAATCTACCATGTTCCCAGCTTCCTAGGGGAATCTACCTATTTTCTCCTAAAGCTATAGGTTCAGCAGATGAGCAGACATAATCTCTTCACCAGTGCTATCTCCCCAGCTTTTTTGATCTCCATGAATCTATCATATTGAAGAGAATGGGGAAGAAGTGTTGGAAGCCAGTGAAAATGAAATCTACTTGCTTGCCTTCCATGTCAAGACAACATGTCCCCTCCAACTTACATTTATTACTGCAGCTAAGACAGAGGGGTAATCAGAGTGGGGACCTGTGCTGCAGCAATACAAAGGGAGAGCAGAGATAGTCAGCCAAACACTGAAGAAGTATCTATAACAGTCAATACACACAGGAAAGACACTATCACTGATCTGAAGAGCTTACAATCTAAGATTCATTTATTTTCTGCAATATATTTGGCTTCAACCGGATGCCACTTTTTTCGATCAGTTTGGATACTTTTCGGTCTGAAACAGGGGTCATCAACCTTTGGCATGCGGCTCGCCAGGGGAAGCACTCTGGCGGGCCGGGCTGGTTTGTTTACCTGTTGCGTCCACAGGTTCGGCCGATCGCGGTTCCCACTGGCTGCAGTTCGCCGCCCCAGGCCAATGGGGGCGGCAGGAAGCAGCGCGGGCCGAGGGATGCCTCTTCCTGCCCCCACTCCGCCCCCTCCCCACAGCACCTCCCGCCCACCGCCAAACAGCTGATCAGCAGGGATCGACAGGGTCCACCGAACAGCTGATTGGCAGGTGGGCTGGTGGGTGCTGAGCACCCACTATTTTTTTCCATGGGTGTCCAGCCCCCGAGCACCCACGGAGTTGGCACCTATGTCTGTGTCTAGTTTTTATGTCATGTGTAGATTATTTCTATGTATTTTGTTAGCCATTCTTTATTGCATATACAAAAACTGCTCTTCCCTTTCACTCTACTGTTTTACTTTGCCTATATTTGCAAAGTGATTTCTTTATGTTTGCTCTAATACTGGACATTTCCTATACTCATGGTACCTGCCACATCAGTGACATTGTCCCCTATTTGGTCTATTTTTTAACCTTGCCTTTTCATTTTCTGTCAACTTCTTCCTTGCTTGTTTAGGCGTGGCGTTTACAGCCACATGCTCCATGCCTCTTTCAAGGGCTGTTACTTGTATTCCTCTTTGTTCTGCTGCTTACGTGTCAGATCCATTTCCCTGAGTAGCTTTCCACTTATCCTTTTACTGCTCTGCCCAAAAGCTATTCAGTCATTAAGGAGGCAGTCTTTTAGCATTCTAGATTCACAAAAGCTTTTTTATATTGATCATTGCACTCTTTTATTGTTCCCCCGTCTTTCTGGAACTTTATCTGGAGTATCTATTTCTTTCATAGGAAGCAGACACACCCCATATATGTATACGCACCATGCATTATGTGTGGGGATAGTTGGTTTTGTAATATTATATTTGGATCCAATTCTGCCACCTTACTTACTCCACAAGTAAATAGTAAAGTCCTAGTCAATGTAAGGTACTACTTAATATGAATAAGGGTGGAAGAACCTAGTCCATAGTGAAGAAGGATAGTCTTGTTATTAAGGCACTGGACCGATATCATGCAATTTCAGTTCTATTCCCAGGCCCAGCTGCAGAAAAAGACGTAGGCGTCTAACTCCTACTTTAGGCCCCACTGGGATCCTCAGAACCCTTGCTCAGCTGCCGCTTAACCCTGGAGGTACCTAATTTTTTGTCATAAATGTCCCCTAGTTGCCTAACTTTCTGCCATTGAGAATGTTTATAACACCTAATCTAGGTGTCCAGCTTCCTAAGCCCCACGAGGAGCCTCCAACCAGGTGAAATTAGGCATTCCCCTGTGGGATTCGATCTGGTAGGTGCCCTCAGAGCTTGCCTAAATCCACACAAACCAGCTGGAGTGTTGAGAGGGTGGGATTTGGGCCCCAGCTCTTCCACGGACCTTGGGCAAGACACTTCATGTCTCTTCCTCAGCTGCCCCATGTATAAAATAAGAATCATACTTCACCTTTTCACAAGGTTGTAGGAGGATAAATTCATTAAAATTTTGAGGAGGTCAGGTACTATGGTGATAGGGCCCATGGAACAAATAAAAATACATATTGTACTATTCACACCCCCACCACATACAAATCCTTTCTCTAAAATAAGATCCCTCTTCCCCTCCCCCCCCAAACAATGCTGGATTTAATCAAGACAGCCTGGTGAACTTTCTGGAGAGGTCATTGAAAATGATTTGTGGGGCTCCCCTCTGCTGGCTGGGGGGGAGGGGAGGAGTGAATGTACTCTGACCAACACTTTGTGAAAATAACATGTTATTTTCATAAGGCTTCAAATGTGCTTTTTTGGAACTGTTTATAACTTGCACATTTTGAAAAGACAATAAGCACACTGGAAACTGGCATGGCCCTTGCCACCATTGTGAATGCAGACTGTACATGGTTCCAGGCCTCTGAACCCAGTGATTTGATTAAACCAGTTGAAACAATGTGGGTGTATTATTTACTCAGAGATTGGCAGGTTTTGTACTCCTCTAATCAAAACCAACTTCATTTGTAAGCAGGGATATTTACAGGTCATTACTCCACAGTAATATTGACCAGGACATTTCTGGTGGCGTTTTTCAACAAAACAAAAAGTTAAACAGCCAAGTTATTTGTTTACATTACAAGAAGCATCTGCTCTTTATGCAGACAACAGCAGATACTGAACGTTCCAAAATATTTTAAAACACAGCGTGCATTACAGATCCATTACAAAGACAATATTTAAGTCTCCTAGATTGTACTATATTAAATGTAGCTCAGCATTATTAGTGCAGCACCACCCTATGCAATGCATAGCAATCCTATTACACACTGACAGCTTACACCCTCATGTCTCTGATGGAACTGTTATGATGTAGTATGTCATTTCCTAATAGAAATACTATGCAAAGCACAGCTATATCTTGACAAGCTCAACAAAAACCAGTTCTGAAGGACCTATTGTCGTGCATGCTGTCAATGCATATGGCATAATTCTAAAGGAAATCTAAGAAAAGCATGCAGAAGATGTCCAGTTTATGTAATAATCATACTTTGCACTTATCTAGAGCAGGAGTGTAGCCATACTTGGGTCTGAATGGGCCATGGCTCACGCAACTAGCGCCTTAGCACCCAGACCCACTCAAATCTGAGCCTGTGTGAATGCTCTCAAATGGGAGGTGCTCTGTGGCCAGCCCAGGTCACGTGACTCAGCAACTCTGCCCCTGCCTACATGTTGTTTCTCCCCACCCCCAGCCCAGGTGGCAGCAGCAGCAGCAGCAGAGGGAGCTGCATAGCTTCAGCTCTGACACCAGCGGTGCCTCCTTGCATCCCCTCTATTCAGGCAGTAGCGCAGGGAGCCTTCTCCCTATGCCGGAGGCTTTGTGAGGATGGGCTTGGGGAGTGACATTGGGAGGTGGGGCAAGGACCTCAAAATGCCCCAGCCCCAACCTGGACTGAACAGATACATGACGTATTCCTCCTTCCCCAGACTTTGCTCCTGCCCCCAGCCCCGACACTCATTGCCAGGGTGTCTGAGCCAGTTGGTGCCTCCCTGCTGTGGTGAAGGAGGGTCTCCTCCTATCCCTGCAGGGAGCGTACGCTGTGGCAGGTGGGGTGGGAGGCAGAGACTGGCTCTCTGCGCTGGAGTCAGGCTAGGTGCCCTGCATTGGTGCAGTGTGCAGGGGGGTGGGGGTGGATTCATTGCCCAGCCATCATAAGTTGGGGACCACCCACATTTCAATTGCCAGCTATTCCAATGATGTAGACACTTCTGTCTGAGGAACTTGAAATACCTTCATTAATTTAACCTCACAAATACCTTTGTGAGGCAGGTAAGTGTTATTATCCACATCTCATACTGGGGCATAGAGATGTTAAGTCACTTGTGAAGATCACACAGCAAGCCTATGACAGAGCTTAAAAAAGAACCAAGAGCTCCTGTTTTCAGTCCTGAGCCTTATGCAAAGGGTTAGTTTTCTGCTATCGTTTAGAAATATTAACAAAATCGGATAGCACCCAGTTATTGTGCTGCTCAAAGACCATTTAACCATCCAAATTCACTAGTACTGGAGCAGAAGTCAGGGAGGAAAGGAGGACACTGCCGCCTTTGCTCTTGACTTTCCTTGATTCCATCCATTTAATCAGATCTGTGACAGTATTTGCATGCAGACTTTCTGCATTTATCTTTGAGAGAGAGAAAAATTGTTTCCCTTCAGAGGTTGGTTCAGAGGTGTCACAGGATTGTGCCTTTATATAATTTAATGTATTCAGTGATAGCGTAGGAGGAACTGCAGGACTGTAAAATACAAAAATAAAGTGACAGTTCTGATGCAAGGTAAAATGAGATTGTTGCTTTGGTACTGCTCTGGCTTCATCCAATGGGAAACTTCAGTCCTGAGCCTGCAAGTTTAAAAACAATCTAGCACAAATGACTCCAAGAACTGGGCATTTGTATAGCTCAAAAAGGCTAAGCCACATGGGGAAGTAAGGAAGAGATACATTGTCCACATGGTGATACGTGGGGTGTTCAGAAAGTTTCTCGCCTCACAAAAAATATATAACTTGCATTCAATTGTTTATTTATTTTTCAGTATAATCCCATTTGACGTCAAAGCACTTGGTCCAGTGCAGCTGCTGTTTGGCTATGCCTGTCTCCTAGAAAAAGTCCTTTTCCTGCATGTCCAGGAACTCCTCAACTGCTGCAATCGTCTCATCATGGCAAATCTTCCCACTGAGCTCTTCCTTCAACTTGGGGAACAGGCCAAATCTGGTGAATAGGCTGGATAGGGAAGCAGCTGAAAGCCCATTTGGTCACTGTGGCCACTGCAACCTGGGATACCGGCTGCCAACTAGACATCGAGCTGTTGATCACTACCCCTTGAGCCCGATGAGCTAGCCAGCTTTCTATCCACCTTATAGTCCATTCATCCAATCCATACATCTTTAACTTAATGGCAAGAATACTGTGGGAGACTGTATCAAAAGCTTTGCTAAAGTTAAGGTATATCATGTCCTCCACTTTCCCCATATCCACAGAGCCAGTTATCTCATCATAGAAGGCAATCAGGTTGGTCAGGCATGACTTACCCTTAGTGAATCCATGTTGATTGTTCCTGATCACCTTCCTCTCCTCCAAGTGCTTCAAAATGGATTCCTTGAGGACCTGGTCCATGATTTTTCCGGGGACTGGGCTTATTTAGTCTGCAGAAGAGAAGAGCAAGGGGGATTTGATAGCAGCCTTCAACCACCTGAAGGGGGGTTCCAAAGAGGATGGAGCTCAGCTGTTCTCAGTGGTAGCAAATGACAGAACAAGGAGCAATGGTCTCAAGTTGCAGTGGGAGAGGTCTAGGTTGGATATTAGGAAAAACTATTTCACAAGGAGGGTGGTGAAGCACTGGAATGGGTTACCTAGGGAGGTGGTGTAATCTCCATCCTTAGAAGTTTTTAAGGCCCAGCTTGATAAGCCCTGGCTGGTATGATTTAGTTGGGGTTGGTCCTGCTTTGAGCAGGGAGTTGGACTAGATGACCTCCTGAGCTCTCTTCCAACCCTAATGTTCTATGATTCTATGACCCAACATTGATGCCTGCTGTCTCAGCTATGTGCCTGACTGATGATGATCTGTCATTCATCACCATCTGGTGGACTACATCAACTTTCTCTGGTGTGATGTCCTCTCTGGGGTATACCTGATCTTAGATCACCCTCTGTGCTGATTCTCCCTCGCTTAAATTCAACAGCCTAGTTTTTTACTGAGGTATATGAAAGGGCATCATCCACCAGCGTTGCCACCGTGTCCTCATGGATTTCCTTTGGGGACAAGCCATTCTTATGGAGGTACTTGATCACTGCTCAGATTTCATTCTTCTTCACTTTTCAAATCTTTGGTGACTGACTCACCTCAACATGTCCTCATACAAGTTCTGCACTAATGAAAAAAAATGGTTTCTAACAAAGAAACACATCAAAGTATTAGTATTTGGATCTGTGAAATCTGTTGGGCCCTAGCATATCATTAAATGGGTCAGGCTCCACACTTTCTGAAGGACCCTCGTATATGGCTATATTATACCTATATAGTGCAGGGACAGGCTTAAGGTTTTCAGAGTCACTGGTGGAGAGTGTGCTTTCCCAAGCTAGTTACCACATATCTGTGTAACAAGTGTAGCTTTGATCATCACAGTGCTATCTCCCAACAACCAGCTGGTGCACAGAGGTCAAACTGTATCCAGTCTTCCAACTTGTCCAGACACTCCCTCTCTTTGGGATGTTCAGTACCACTGGAAGTGAAACAGCCCCTCAACTTACAGAAGTGCAGGCCACTAAATAACAGTTACCTCCAACAAAGGTCCATTGGGATAAGGGGATACCTGAATCCTCCCCCCGAGCACACGGGGCAGACGGCCATAATTTGTCCTGCATTTGTAGATGGTCATAACTGAAAGGGGAGTTAAAACTGGATACCTGAGAGCAAAGATGGGAAAGCTTTAAAGGTAGATGTCACTTATTTGGAATAAATAATTGATGTTTGCCTTTCTTAAATGTATTATAGGATCATAATGCAACATAATTAATAGTGTAAGTCATATGAAACCTGCACAGCTTCAGGTACAATAACAGAGCACAAGGTACAGTTCAATGCATGCATTAAGGAAAGTCTAAGCACAACGGCTTCCAGATCACATATATGAGGGTTGTTTAACGGTCAGGAAAATAGCAGGAAAAAATGCCACAGCCTAAGGGGCTAAGAGACTTAATGTCAGTTAATAACATCTCAGGCAGAGTATATGTGAATATGTTCCCAAGAGAATTCCAGGAGAGGATAAAAAATATTCCAGGCTGCTACTGACAGAGTTAATTTCTTGGCATATTAGTATTAATGCTCTGGGTGGCTATTGTATGTCTAATTATTTTCAGGGTGTTCAGAGCCATTGTGTAGGCATTCTTTTTTTAATGGCAAATATAAATAATATAAACAATTTTACAAATTCAAAATTCACTAGCTAAGAATATTCTCTAGTAATCACGTCAGGCCTGATTCATGAATGCACATGAACATGTGCCTAAGACCTTTTCTCTTTAGGACAGTACTTTAGCACCAACTTATCTTTAAGCATATGCTTAAATCCTATTGAATCAAAGGGACTTACACACCAGTTTAAGTGTTGTCCTGGATGGAGATGCTTTCCTGAATTGGCAGTTTAAATCTGGGTAGATAATACTCAGTGTCCCCCCAAGGATGAGTGAGGCTAGTTCTAACCATCTTTCATAAATGGGTCTGGTAATACAGGTAGGTTTCAGTGGCCACATTTTGGCATTATTTTATTCTTATTCAGTCTCTTTTGAGATTTTCTAAAGAAAAGGAAGGAAGAAAATTCTTGAAAGGAATTCAGCAAAGTCTTTGATGTTCTGGGTGCTGTTTACCCATGTACTGGTCCTAACATCATCTCACCTTTCATTTCCTTATGATGGCTTGTCTATACGAACACTTAGTTCACGGCAAGCTGGGATGTAAATCCACTCCACACGAGCCTGCTGCACACTAAGGATGGGAGGTATGATTCCTAGCTTGAATAAACAGACTTGTGCTAGTGCTTCTTGAGCTAGCATTCTAAAAACAGCAGTGTGGACCCTGTGGCACTGGTGGCAGCTCAGGCTAGCCACCCGAGGTTGGACCCAGGGGGGCAGGCAGGCTTGGACTTGGGCAGCTAACCCACAAGGTCACCCCTACTGCAACATTTTTAGTGCACTGAGTCAAGTAGAGCTAGCATAAGTCTTTCTATCTACGCTGGGATTCACACCAGCCAACTGCAGTGTAGACATACCCTTTGTGTCCATGTGGACCCTGCTGCTGGGCACCCAAAGTTAAAGAGTGTTCTTTGAGCTACCCCACTTTAAAACGAGAGTAGACTAAAGTGCACTAGGGAAGTTTTAGAGCATAGTAGCAGGGTCCACATGGACACTTAGCGTGCAGCAGGCTAGTGAGCAGTAAATTTACAACTCAACATGCTGCGAACTAAGTGTGTGTACCGACAAGCCGGATGCATATTTTGATTTTCTACTAAGGGTGCATTTCAGCCCTGATGATGGTGTAGGATTTGCATACCTTATTTTTGGGATTCAGGTACTGACATCAGGTCACAGGTAGATGACTGCTGTGTTTGTTGCAAACCATTCTAAACATTCTCTTTTTGTCTGATATTTGCTTGCTGTTTTCCCCCCCACAATCTCTTCTGAGATAAGGAGTTTACTGTTACCTTTGTCCTAGTGTGGTTTTTTTTATCTGATTCAATTAGACATATGACTTCCTCTTCTGGACAATAATCTTTATTCATACCACAATCACAGGGTTTCTCTGAGGGCCTCACTAGCCTATATTTGTTCAACATCTCTTACTCCTGGGGCTGCGAGCTCTTGCTGGGCAGCGCAGCTGCAGAGACACAGCCTGACCCGGTGCTCTGTGCTGCGCAGTGGTGTGGCTGACTCCAGCCCGGTGGCATGGCTGCCTGTCCTGGTGCTCTGGACGATGCGGCAGTAGCGCCGCCAGCCACCAGTGCTCCAGGCAGCGCGGTAAGGGGGCAGGGAGCAGGGGGAGTTGGATAGAGGACTGGGGAGTTCAGGGTGGTAGTCAGGGAGTGGGGGTGTGGATAGGGGTCGGGGCAGTCAGAGGACGGGGAACAGGGAGGTTGAGTGGGGGTAGGGGTCCCAGGGGGGCAGTCAGGAAGGAGAGGGGGGGTTGGATGGGGTGGCGGGAGGAAGTCAGGGGCAGGTGTTCTGGAGGCGGTCAGGGAGAAGGGGTGGTTGGATGGGACAGAGGTTCCAGGGGGGCAGTCAGGAAGGAGAGGGGGGTTAGATGGGGCGGCAGGGGGCAGTCGGGGCAAGCGGTTCGGGGGTGGTCAGGGGACAGGGAGGGGTGGATGGGGCAGGGGTCCTGGGGGGCCATCAGGGGACAGAAATGGGGAGGTTGGATGGGGCAGGAGTCCCAGGGAGGCTGTCAGGCGCAAGAAACAGGGGGGGTCGGATAGGGGAAGGGGGCCGGGCCACACCTGGCTGTTTGGGGAGGCACAGTCTCCCCTAACCATCCCTCCATACAATTTCAGAAACCCGATGTGGCCCTCAGGCCAAAAAGGTTGCCCACCCCTGCAGTAGAGGCTCATACACTAAGCTTCAGCGGTTCAGAGTTTGATTCTGCCACTGACAAGGGTCTGTTGGTGTTACAATAGCACATGATTCAAATGAGTATTTGCCTCTATTGGCCTGCAGAACCACAACCTGCCACCTTAGGCATATGACAGTGTGTTTTGTGTGTGTCTGTAGACTCTGTTGCATATACAGCACTGACTCACCAATTCCACTTGCCTGTATGTTCTTCTCATGTGTACACTTAGACCTGTTGGCTTGCAACCCTGGGAACCTCACAGTCATTTTCACTGGAATGTTCCCCCGGCCTTTCATACCTCTCTGTGACATTGGGACAATGTTTGTTGTTATCAGTTTCACCTACTGGTTTATTGGTGCTGTAGGAAGCCTCATCCATCTCACATTCAGATCATATTTGTTGTTGTCAGTTGTGCCTGCTTCTCTTTGAAGCACTTTACAAACTTAAAGTTATTTCCCCAATGTAGAGAGCCAGCATTAGGCCTAAATACCAATTATGTCTCACTTAAGCCTTATTGTGAAGGCACAAGTATTGCATAGGCCCTGTGCTTGTCCTCTGCATAAGGATAAAATCTACTCCCTGGGAAGTAGTGATTATTATCCTCATTATACAGGTGAGGAAACTGAAGAAGAAAATGACTTGCCCAAGGCCTCAAAACATCAGCACCATATCCCAGCTTAGATATCAAGAACAGCTGACTTCAGTGGGAGTCAGCATCATAGTTTGAATTAGTATTCAGGAACTTCTGGCTCCTATTGCTAAACTCTGATCAGTAGACCACACCTCTCCTTTTTAAACATTTGGTCCCTAGCACTGAATTATTTGATTAAAGCAAGAAGTTTTGAGCGGAGTATTACACTGAGGATGGTCATGAATAGTTATTTGCAAAATATGCGCATTAAAAACCAAGCTACATCTGGTCTGTGCATTATGAAAGACATCTCAGCCATATCAAATATTAACCATGTTACTTTCAAGGTAGGATTGACAATTAACATTAAAAACTTTAACATATGTGCACCAAGACAACTGCTTAAGCTAGCATTTCCCCAAATAACCATGACATAATGACACCCTCTCAGAATGGCTAAAGCCCCAGAACCATATCAATGCAAGTAAACATCTTAATAAGAGACAGCCAGCAACCTCTACTTCTTAGAGGTATTTTGATGTATCTTTATCCAGAGTGATAAGCACCATAAAAATGTCTATCTTTAAAATAAATAGATACATTTCCTCACTCAATGTACATTATTAATCCATGTAGTCTCACCTTCTGGTCTTTCTGATTTAGGTGGCCTTCTCAAAGAATCCAGTTATTCTTATAATAATGTGTGTACAGGCTCATATGGGAGATGGATGAAGGCCTGCCATTTGCACCTCGAGCACAAACTTCCCTCAGAACTTTGCAGACTTTTGCTCTTAAGAACTATGTAGAAATATTTCATTAATTTGCCTTTACTGCCACCAGCGTCGAAGAAATCTTGTTCATTACCATCTAACAAAAAAGAGACAAAGGCAGTAGGATTTCAAACAATCTGTTGATTCACATGCACATTAATAAGAGGCTAAGAGGATACTGAGGTAATATTGTGTATAGCTCTATTATGCCCCCCTCTCTTCAGCACTAGAGAAGAATAGCAGCATCTCAGTTCTTTTCCAAACACTTCAGAGCCTTGTCAGAAAACAAAAGTCTGCGGATACTCATAGCTAGCAGCATTCCAGTCCTTGGTGGGTTAACAGTCTGGTCTCCTCAGTTTCTGGTGAGATTGGATACAGGCCACAGTTTTCCTAAGTGGTACAGATAGGTACTGGAATCAGCATATAAAATATCCATTCCCTGGATCTCTACAAGGTGTTCACTCTACAGGGCACAATCTTCTCCTCATAACCCAAGATAAGTCAAGTAAGAATTTACAACCTCTCACCTCATTAAGCTATACCCCCTTCTCTCTTTAACCGAGACAGAATCCCAGTTTAAAGCTCTCCCCCTCTAGGTCCATAAAATACACTGATGTGGACACAGCAGCAGAATGAGGACAGACACATACATGGTATTAAGCAGCAGGTCACAACTTTTATTCAACTTTAACACTGGGGCGGGGCACTACTCACCCATCACCCATACTCTCCCATACCAGGTATGTAACTGGTTCCAGTGTGGGCGTTACAGGGCTCCTTACGATATAACCCATAGCACAGGGTAGGCTCTCCTCAGCCTCCCCCCGAAGAGGCCTAGCACTCTCCCCATTGCGAGGGGGACAGAGGGTGCAGCAGGGTGGGGACCTCAGACTGTAAGGGCCACACAGTCTGACCTCAGCCTGCAAAGGCCACAAGGTCTTATCCTATCCCATGAGACCAAGGCCCATCACCAAAATCCCAGGTCTTTTATCTCTGGGCACTGTTCATTTTATTCTCTTAACTACATTGAAAACTGGCCACAAGGGGTGCCAGCAACTAGTTTAGTCACTCCCCCACCCAACGACGCTGCCTGGTATCACACACCACCTGCCCAATCCATGCCCTCATGTTCCATAGTCATATGTGAACACCTCCATCTGACAAATGTATGCTATCATCCCTGAAAACTTCAGGCCAATTGTAGCAGATGTCCCTATGCTGTAACACTGAACCCCCTTGTCTCCAGGAATATCTTGGTGATCTCCCTATTTACTTTCTTTCTAGCCTTGCCCACATGAGCTGGGTCCGCTCCCAACCCTAGCCTATCAGTGAGTGCAGAAGTGGCATGAGCTGATCCCACTGCATGCTTTGGCCCTGAAGCCCAGCTGAGATCCAGCTGCTGTCCTGGCTGCCCTCTTGTGGGCCCAATGTACTATAAAGTGCCGCAAATCCAGATGTTGTGTATACTCTGGGTAGCTTCTAAAACAAACAAGCAAATTGGGTTAGTTACATTTTGCCGTTCCCTGACATCTTTTCTTTGGTGTGGACATAAGTCCTTGATTTCTAGCGCCCTTTTTCCTGCACCTGCCATGGGCCAAAACCCCTTGCAGCCACTGACATTGTTGCTCCAATCCTGAAAAAATGAATACCAAGTTTACTCGTGTCAGGACTGCAGTAGCACAAGGTTTTTTTCAGTACTGTGCTGAATTGGTACCTTGTCAGGAAGCTGCCATCACCGTGCATGAACAGGAGGAGTGTCTACAGGCCCCGCATTTTGGGGCCACAAGCGCTTGTCTGCACATTCCTTCAACACCATAAGCCCCACTTCCCTTCTGGTCTGTTTTTGAGTACTTTAAGTGCAAGGACACTATGTTGCACATCTGTAACATTTATGCATGCTGGGACCTGTCTGCAGCTGCCCCAGACACCAGTTCACTCATTCTCAAAGCACCAAATAAGGCAATAACAAATGCTGCCTTAAATAAAATGGCCTCTTTCTCTCACAGCTGCAGACCCATGACAGCGCCCTTGATAACTCTGTCACGGTTTCCAATGTTATGGGTAACCTGTCATCTCTCTGGCGCCCACCCCTCCTGGACCACCCTGCTTAACATTTCCATACTATGAAATGCCCACCTGAGTCTGGGAAACCAGCCAACCTGCTCCAGTAGGACAGATCTGCTAGCCGGCCAGAGATAGTGGAGGGAGCCAACCCATGATAGGTCAAAGGCACCACAAATTGCACTACCTGGTATGTGGGTATGGGCTACCCACGCTAAGTCCCTAAAGTCCACTAACTCTGAAAGGCTGGCATTATAGGCCCTCACAGTCCACAGTGCAACCAACTCCTCGACTAGTCTCACAGCTGTCATGAGCCAGAGTTGTTTGGGCATGGTCCACGGATCCCTGCTGACCAACAGGGCAAGATCCCGGAATCTGTCATTCTGAAATCAAGAAATCATCGGCAACATCATTATCCATTCCTGGGACATGTCCTGCATGAAAAAGGATGTTAAACCACAGGTGGTGCAAAATGAAGCCCCTCAGCAGCCTGATTATCAAGCAGTCTTAGCCAACTGTATATTTACAATATGGACCATGGGTTGGTTGTCACACCAGAACAGACTTTCTTGTTCTGAAAGTTTTCTTCCCAACTAGTGACTACCCCCAGTATAGGAAAAAATTTGATGAAGGCGATGTCCCTTGTAATACCCTGAGCCATCCAGCTTTCTGGCCATCTCTGTGTACACCACTCCCCTTGAAAGTAAACCCCAAAACCTATATCTCCCAAGGTGTCAGATTGTATCTGCAGCTCAGTCTTGAGCAACCAGACTGAACGCCCTATCGAAATTCCCATTAAACTCTTCCAGGAATCTTTCCCACACTTCTAAGTCTTCCTTCATTCCAAGTGCTTAATTTGTACCAGGGCTGATCCCCAGCACTTCGAGCCTTGGAGGTTCATAGCCCCAGTACCTCTGGGCTTGCTGCACCATTTATGAATGTAAAAAATTTGCTTGAGCCCCGGTAGCTAATTGCTTGAGCCCTGGCACCTCTTTCATTACAAATTAAGCACTGTTCATTCCCCTTGTCATTCTTATAAAGTGGTGGGGTTCTCACACTTCAGAGGCCTCAGATGCTAGACAAGCACAAAATGCTTGACTGGGAGCCACCACCTGGCATGCAAACTTTAGGTTCCCCATGACCACCAGTAGTTCCCTCGGAGTAATTTTCTTTGCCCCTTTGAAAGACCATATTAGTTCTCTGACCAATTCCAACTCCTCTGTAGAAACACCCTAACCTGTGTCCAGTTCAATTTATTTTATTTAGCATGTGCATAGTTGTCTAGCCAAGTGATGGCATTTTCAATAGCATGATGCAGTTCTTCTACGCCACGGCTGAACGTAGTCAGCAGGCATTCATCGACAATGTGTGTCATCGTCTGTGTTGCACCGCAAGTGCACAAAGGGCTGTCACAAAGGCCCCGTCGATACTGGTTGGCTGCACAGAGGCCTTTCCCAGTCCAGAACCTGTTCAACAAGGACCATTGGCAACGGGGCAGGTCAAAACCAAGAGGGCAAATTGTGGGGTCGGCGATGAGGGACTGGTTGGGGATTATAACAGATATCCATTCCTCTCGCCAGAGTGTTTCCACTCTAGCATCCTGGCGTGGCGGATGAGACCATAATGGGCGACATGACGGCAAACGTGCAGCTGGTGGTTTAAAAAGGTCATTGGTGCAGTGGCAGGCTTGAGTTGGCATGTACTTTCTCCAGTAACTTGCCAGTGGCAACCTCTTGTCTAATATGAGAAGGAGCAATATTGCTCGGAACTGGAAGCCATGGAAGTGGAGTCGGACACAGGGTGCCAGAGATGATACGCATGGCAGCATGTAACTGCATATCCACCAGTTTGGTGTGTGACGATCGACTCCAAACTCATGTGTAGTACTCCACCACCAAATATGAGGTGGCAAGAGCTGACATCCACAAAGTTGGAGCACGAGCATCCCATGATGAACCTGCCAGTTTGCTAAGAAGATCGTTGCGCGTCTTAACTTTAGCTGCTGTCTTCTTCAGGTGGGCATGGTAACTCAGTGTGCGGTCTAAAGTCACACCTAGATAGACTGGTTCTACTTCATGCTTCACCTTCTGACCATTCAGATAAACATTCAGTTCTTGGGTTGTGCTGGCGTGATGAAGATGGAACAAACTGGAGACTGTTTTCATAATGCTTGGCTGGAGGCGCCAAGTCTTACAGTAGTCAGTTAACTTTATCATGTCCAGGTTTAAGGTGGCATCAAGCTCATGAAATGTCCAGGCCTGGGTACCGCAACAGATGTCACCTGCATAAATGAACTTTTGTGAATGGTGATTTTCAAATATATTGATTTCAATTACAACACAGAATACAGCATACACAGCTCACTTTATATTATTATTTATGTGGCATGTAAAAAAGATCCAAAAATATTTATATATCTGGTATTTTATTATTGTTTAACAGTGCAATTAACACTGTGATTAATCGCAATTATTTTTTTAATAGTGTGATTAATTGTGATAATTCTTTTTAATTGTTTGACAGCCCTAATCATAACCAGAATTAGGTACAGCAATGTTAAGGAGCATAAAGTAAGAATGGCAGTAAACTTAAAGCTTTGTTTTCTAACAGGTTTCCTAGCTGGAAATTCTCTTCCAGTTGTTTAGTTTTCCCTTGTGCTGAAGATTAATTAGGGGACATCAATCCCAAGAGTGATGTATGAAATACAGCTCCTGTCAGGGTCCTAGGTGCACAAGAGTTCAATAAGAGTGCCAAATGTTTGTGATAACACAGTTGAATCTGAAAAATGAAATAAACCAATCAGCCCAAGCATTTGTTCATTTGTTTTATGTTATAGTGACAGGATGCAGAGGGAAAGTTAAGGAGCTGCATTTATTAAACATTTGCATATAACCTTTACAGATCTCTTTTGCTTTTAAAAACCAAGGTGAATTCAAAGGAAGGGAGGGCATCCGAAAATTAGACAACCTTGATGGCAAATCATGAGGCTGTATTTGTTGAGTCCCCTTCCTTTCCTGACATTAACTAGTTGCACTTCAGATCGTGGCTACTTTACCAAGGTCACTTTTCATGTAGAGTGAATTATGAACAGTGCGGTGCAATAATAATAATTTGTCTATCATCTGTCTGCCTTCTGTCTGTCACATTTATATTGAGCCAATCACTGTAGTATATAATACACCTTGCCCTTTAAGTTCAGAGGGTATGAATTAATAAATTCATTTCTTGATGTTGTCTGAAAGATGCTGAAGCTGAGTGGATTTGCAGATGAAGCTTCTCTCCATGTTACTAAAGTAATCTTGCCATGAATGTTCACTTCTGATTTCTCCTGGTGGCAGAAATGATTAAAAATATTTATCCAGTGTTTGGGCCATATTATTCCTTGTTACATCCATAAACTCACTGAGACTTGCATAGACTTTTCATTACATCATCAGGGCCCATATTTGGTACCACATTTTTACTGTCCATAAGGAGAAGATGGTTGTAGAAAGTTTTTGCAAGATTTTCAGTTCTACTTGTAGCTCATGTATTTTCTATTGCCAAAGAGATGGAGAAAAGCAGTGGGGAGGAGACATGCATTTTAGTTGCAGTACTCTGTGTCTCTACACATATGCAGAGATCAGTGCAGGGCAACTCAGCTAGAAGGGTCTAGAAATATCCAGATGTAGGGTGCAGCTCACTAGCTGCTTCTGAAGATGTTCAGAAAGTTTTCATTAAGGGCAAGCAGTCTTGCAGGTGCCACACAAGCTCACCATCTGATCTCAGGGAAGGGGTTATAAATATAGGAGTTAAAGACAGCCCTATGAACTCAGCATCTTATTGATGCAGGACCAAGAGATGTGTCTGCTGTGAGGGCTGCGTCCCAATGCCTGTACCACTTTGGATACAGGTGACTGTTTATTCCATCTTTACTGACTAGGGAAGCCCTCCAATAGAATTAATGTTGGGTCAACTGCAGATGCTACCCACCAGCATCAACAGGTGGGGGAACTTGATAGGGCCAGTGGTGAAAGGGGGACAGTCTCAGCAGCAAGGGAGGGAGACACTTGCCAAGGGACAATAGGTAGCTCCTCCCCTGAGAGTAACTGGCACCCATTGGCTAGCTGGGGAAAAGAGGTGCTGATTGGCCAGCATTCCCCAGCTCCCAGGATTTACCTGCTGCAGGGGCCATGTGGAGCCTCTATTGGCTTTGTTTCAGTAGAGAAAGTGTTACTCACCAGCTTCCAACAGCAGCAGCAGTCCTAAAGATGCAAATGAAGTCTGGTAAGGTTTCTAGGGCCCCTCTCCCTGGGGCAGAGAGTCTCCTTGCATCTGGCTGCACCCCGCCCACAATCCAGCTTCTGGTGCGGGGAGGGAAAGGGCTCATGGGGCTTTGGCCAAGGGTACGGCCAGCGACCTGCAGATGCCTGCACCAGGAGCTGCTCTGAGGGAGTCACACAGAATGACCAGTTCCTTCCCCCCCTCACCCCCGCTCCCTCGAGGGAGTCAGGGCATAGGTAGTATGCAGGCATGAGAAGGACCCAGGCATGGGAAGGACCCAGCCCTGCCCTAATGGAGGCACTGAGAGAGGTGAGCAAGGGTTCATTTGTGGAGCTTTGCTGGGGAATAGTGGGCTTGGGAGTGATGGGAAAGGATGTGATCAATCTTCACAGGAATGGAGATCAGGAGAAGATCAATGTCCTGCAACCGGCGCAGAAGGAGAGTCACAAGATGAGGGGAGCAGCTTGGCAAGAGCTGGGACCTCGGTGGGGACAATTCGCTTTGCGGATGATAGTGAGTCAGAGGAGTGCATTCCTCCTGAATGGGATCCTGAACCCCGCATACAGCAGGTCCACAGGATGGATTCAGGGTCTGAGAGCAGTCAGAGTCAAACCTGCATTGAGGTGGACGAGGATGACAAGGAGCAGGTGACGGGCCTGGGCCTTACCTTGCTCCCGTAACCTGCCAAGAGTCCAGCAGGCCTCCTCAGGATGCAGTGGTGGGGTTCTCCAGTCGCCTGCAGATACTGACGGAGGGGACTGTTTACCTTGGCGCTCAGGGGCAAGGGTGGCAGCCCAGGTCACTCCCCCCTTGGACATCCTTCTCTTTAAGGGATATGTGGTGACCTGGTAAAAATCACTGGGGTTGGTGGCCGATAGGTTGGGCAGCCTGCCTGACAAAATTGGTCCACTCTCAGGTTTGGGGTGGGACTGATATCCTGCAAATAAATATGGAGCAATTAAGAAAGGAATTTGTGGATTTATTTACCTACTGTTCAGGGAAGAGCAGACAGAGTAGGGAGAAAATAGCACACACACACACACACACGAAGATGAGGACAAACCCTGCAGAACTAAGGTGCCTCAAACACTTGAGAAATGGTCTGCGGCCTTTCGCATTTATGTGAGTATAATTTGTGTGAGGAGCCCCAAGAGGTATATTTCCTTGTTCAGGCATGAGGACTTAATAGCGAGGGCTTATGCTACATATGGTGGGATAACTTGGTTAAGGTATGACAGAGGGAAGCTGAGGAGCCTGATTTATCCTGGGGAAAATACACAAGGAACTGTGTGATTCCTTATTGCCCCACCCAGCTGGAATTTGCAGGCAGCAGGTTGCTGGTGCTAAAACCTGGTTTTCAAAATATTGTTCAAAAGCCAATGTGTGCTTTGCATTTAAGGATGGGGAATGCTTTCTCTCCCAATGCAGGTACAAACACTGCTATGGGAAGTGTGGGGGTCAGCATAGTGTCCTCTGCTGTTCTGGGGATAAAGGGCAGTTCCAGCCAGGGAGTAGGAAAGGGGGTTCGCAAGGTCCCAGTGCTTCAGGGGATGCTATGGGGGGAGACAGTAACTATGGGAAAGGCTTCTTCTCCAATTAAGATACAGGGTTATGGAATTTGTTATTGGACTACCCCAGGAAAAAAGACGTAGCTTATTTATGGAATGGATTTTCAGCTGGTTTTCAAATCCCATACAAGGGCAGGAGGTGCCACTCTTGGGCAGAGAGCTTGAAGTCCATTAAAGGCTTTGAGCATATAGTAAGGCCAAAAATCAGCTCAGAGATGGCAACAGGGAGAGTGGCAGGTCTCTTCCCATGCATTCCAATGCTGGAATTACTCATGTCTTCCCTGGGTGTGGTACTGAAGAAGGTGAAGGGGGAATACAGGCTGATGACCACCTGTTGTACCCCCGGGGCTTATCCGTAAAATGATTATATTGACCCATAGCTGTGTTCAGTGAGATACACATCATTTGATGCGGTGGTAGCCATGGTTAGGAAGTGTGGGCCTGGGGAGATATTGGCAAAATGCAACATCAAGTCTGCATTCTGATTGCTTCCAAGGCATCCCAGGGACTTTAACTTGCTTGGGTTTCAGTTTGAAGGTCATTATTATTTTGATAAAGCCATGTCCATGGGGTGCTTGGGGTACCATCTTGCTTTTGAAAGTTTCAGCTCCATGTTGGAGAAGGTGATTGTGCGTGAGATTGGCCTGCTTCCTGTGGAACACTATCTCAATGACTTCTTATGTTCAGGAAGATTAGGGACAGACATCTGTGAGTACAACCTTTTGGCATTTCAGAACCTAGACGAGCACCTTGGGAATCCCCCTCACCATGAAAAAAAAACCCATGCCCAAAATTTAACATACCTGGGCATTGAACTGATCATCAGTGACGGTAGGCTACCGAAGATATGGTGCACCTCAAAAGCCATTGGCCTCCTAAAGCCTGGAAAGGACCCAAGTCAAGCATCAAATATCATCCCATATCATTATTGTCAGTGTGCTTCAAGGCACTGGAGCGGTTGGTCCTACAGCGCATATTACCCGACGTGGAGAGTATTTTGAGCCCTGACCAAGCCGGCTTTCGCCGAGGCCGTAGCACATGCGACCAAGTACTCGCGCTGACCACATTTATTGATAATGGCTTCCAGGGAAACTTGAAAACAGGTGCTGTTTTCATTGATCTAACAGCGGCATATGATAGGGTATGGCCAACTGGCCTGCTTGTGAAGGTATCACGGATCCTGTTACTTTGGGTCACAGGCATTGTTGAACTGTTCCTCCACGATAGGCAGTTCAGAGTCCATATGGGGTGGGGGAAGACGAGTGTTTGGAGATGACAATGGGTTACCCCAGGGCTCTATGCTTTCTCCAACTCTGTTCAACCTTTACATCAATGACCTGCCAACAACAGAGTCATAATAATGTTGCCGGCTTCTTATTTACAATGTCACCTGAAAGTGAAAACTGGTGTTCACAGGGCACTATTGTAGCAGGCATTGCAAGGTAGTTACCTGCCAGATATGCTAAAGATTTATATGCCCCTTCATGCTCCGATCACCATTCAGCCAATCGCTCAGACAAACAAGTTTGTTTATATTTACGGCTGAACAAGAAGTAGGACTGAGTGGACTTGTAGGCTCTAAAATTTTACGTTATTTTGTTTTTGAGTGCAGTCATGTAACAAAAAAAAATCTACATTTGTAAATTGCACTTTCACAAAAAAGATTTTGTACTACAATACTTATATGAGGTGAACTGAAAAATACTATTTCTTTTGTTTATCTTTTTTACAGTGCAAATATTTGTAATAAAAAATAATATAAAACTTCGTATTCTGTTTTGTAATTGAAATCAATATATTTGAAAATGTAGAAAAACATCCAAAAATATTTATAATAAATTTAAACTAAGTATTCTATTCTTGCTTAACAGTGTGGATAAAATTGCGATTAATCATGATTAATTGTTTAATCGAGTTAATGTGTTTTGAGTTAATTGCTTGACTTAACTGTGATTAATTGACAGCCCTAGTTATGATATTGTTGCCATTTTTGTGGGTCTTCCAGTTGGGAGTAGAGATTGGTGGGAGCCAGGTATTTCTTTGATGCAGTCTTGTTCATTTACAAGGAATGTACAAATTCCTGTATCTCTGAACACAGAAGAAACCAAGAATAAAAAGGAGCAGTTTCTTAGCTTACAGCCTTAAGCCCTTTTACCAACACCAGCCAGACCCAAAAGCTCTCTAGCTTTTTCCAGGACACACTGTGCTTGCTTGTTTCTTCTTGCCTTTTTTCCTCTCCCTCTCTTTCTGGTCTTGTCTGTGACCTAAGTCTCTGTGTGTTCACACTCCCATACACCACTATCCAAAACAAATACTCAGGCCAAAAGCTCTTGGGTGGCTTCCCAAACACCTGTTGTCTTAGGTAGGGCTTATGTTTCCAATTATGTTAATTGAACAGTGAGTTCAGACCTTTCCACCTCAATGGGGTTTTAGCCCAATCCATAACAAGGTTTCACGCAGCAAAGAACAATACTAAATATATGATTGGTTTGGATATTAATTGAATAAGCTTTATCCAATAACCCAGCTGCTCATGAATGGCTGAGAATCAGTCCAATTACAAACACTCTAGAATATTTGGAACTAGGGTGACCAGATGTCCCAATTTTATAGGGACAGTCCCTATATTCATGGCTTTATCTTATATAGGCACTTATTACCCCCCACCCCCTGTCCCGATTTTTCACACTTGCTATCTGGTTACCCTATTTGGAACCCAAGTGCCAAACATTTGGGCAATAGTTGATGAAACATAGTTTATGTGACAGCCTCAGAATACAACAAATTGGTGAAGCTGAATGACTATGATGGAGTGACAGCCCCTGCTGGCCAACAATGGATAGTGCTTATATGGGGTAATCCTGACTTGTTAACCAGAGAAGAGGAAAGAAAACATGGAGTGTTCATAGGCAGAAAGTTATAGGTGGAGTAAGGGCACAATTCAGAAAAAAAAGTGTGTAGGAAAATAGAAATATATAATGGGTACCTGACAAAGCATTTACTATAGCAGAACTAGTGAGTGCTTCTATGATATATACCTCCCTCCCTCTGCATTCATCCTGCTTTTCTTATTACTGTTCTTGCTAACGCAAAGCAAATGGGGGGGGGGGGGGGGAATTGACATCTACAACCTCAGATGCTCTGGGCATCTACTGGACATGCATTTGAAACAATATTTAAATTAGACTCAAAACATAATTATCTCATCTCCCCTCCCTCACATATTCCCCCGCTATTGTTGCAAGATAACAGTTCTGTTGTACAGACTTTCTCTCCCAGCTGAACTGCATGCTTGCTTTGCATGCATTACAGTTCTGGTGCATTCATTCAAGGGATATAAGACCCTACTAAATCTTAAAAGAGTTTAAGACAATACAAAGGAAGTTTATTTTGCTGAGCATGATTTGTAACTACCTGCAGTTCAGTTTAGACTAGGAGAGTTTTATTTGCCAGGAAAAAAGGAATACACTTATTTTTAATATATTGATCATCAAATAAATATTTTTCATGCAAAAGATTTGTTAAATTAAAGAGCATTAAAATTATATCACCTAGCTCTTTTATATTGAAAGGCTGCATATATTACAGGGGGGGAAGGGATCTAATGCTGAGCTAGAAAGGTATAAATAATGATAAGACCCCTCCAAAACAAAAATCTGCTTTTGACTTGCTATCTTTGGAATTCTTTTTGGCAGGTAGGTGTCTCTCCTGTTAATAACTGACTTCAGCTGAGATTTTTAAAGGGGACTTCAGAATTTAGGTGTCCAACTAACACTGACGTTCAATAGGAGTTGGGTACCTAACTCCCTTTGGCCTCCTTGAAAATTTCAATTTTAACTCCTTGGGGTCCCCTTAAGGTACACTCTGACCAGTGATCTTCACTTTTCCCATGTAAAGATGTAAAACAATGCAAGGTAGTTCAATGGTTTCAATTTTAAAGGGAGGCAGAGTATTGGATTACAAAGGTCCCAGCATCATTGGAGCCACAAATTTAAACAAGGTTCTAAACCCCTTAGATATAATCACAAGAATCTCATTCTCAGATGGGTGATTACAAAATGTCAGCCCGGAATTCCTGGTTTCATAAGGATCCTAGAACACCCTTCTTTGTCCCACAGAGCTGCAATTTTTTGAAACAACAGCAATATGCAATATACATGCAATGCTTTTTGAGGGCCATTCATGTGAAATTCTGATAAACACATATCAACTGGCACTGGGGTTATGACTACTTTGAATTTAAAGCAGACTGGGTAAACTAATCAACATCCCAATTCAATCATAATTTTTTTCACAAAGAACAGAAGTATACCACCTCATCCAACTAGTGAATGAAAAAACTGATCAGCTAGCAGATGTCCTTGTTTTAGGAAAATTAACCTTCAGGGCCCCAGTGGCCTAATGGATAAGGCAATGGCTTTCTAAGTTGGAGATTGTGGGTTCAAGTCCCATCTGGGGTGAAAAACTACTTTCTTTCTCCTCTATTCAACATTGGTGAGGCCTCATCTAGAGTACTGTGTCCAGTTTTGGGCCCCACACTACAAGAAGGATGTGGAAAAATTGGAAAGAGTCCAGCGGAGGGCAACAAAAATGATTAGGGGGCTGGAGCACATGACTTATGAGGAGAGGCTGAGGGAACTGGGATTGTTTAGTCTGCAGAAGAGAAGAATGAGGGGGGATTTGATAGCTGCTTTCAACTACCTGAAAGGGGGTTCCAAGGAGGATGGATCTAGACTGTTCTCAGTGGTACCAGATGACAGAACAAGGAGTAATGGTCTCAAGTTGCAGTGTGGGAGGTTTAGGTTGGATATTAGGGAAAAACTTTTTCACTAGGAGGGTGGTGAACCACTGGAATGGGTTCCCTAGGGAGGTGGTGGAATCTCCTTCCTAGAGGTTTTTAAGGTCGGGCTTGACAGAGCCCTGGCTGGGATGATTTAGTTGGGAATTGGTCCTGCTTTGAGCAGGGGGTTGGACTAGATGACCTCCTGAGGTCCCTTCCAACCCTGATATTCTATGATTCTATTCTATGACAAGCAGCAATTTCTGTATAAAACTGAACTGACTGTTTATATGTGGGGTTAGAGCAGAAACTACAGTGATACAAAGTCTCTTGTTAAATGGTGGCAACAGTGCAGTATTTATTTTATTTGTGGTGGTGTTGTAGCCATGATGATCCCAGGACATTAGAGATAAGGTGAGTGAGGTAATATCTTTTATTGAACTAACTTCTGTTGATGAAAGAGACAAGGTCTTGAGCTACACAGAGCTCTTCTTCAGGTCTGGAAAACATATTCAGAGTGTCACAGATAAATAGAAGGTGAAAGAGATTGTGTAGTATAAGTAGTTAACATGCATTCTAAGGGACCATTTAAGGCGGGGTGGCCAACCTGTGGCTCTGGAGCCACATGCAGCTCTTCAGAAGTTAATATGCGGCTCCTTGTATAGGCACCAATTCCAGGGCTGGAGCTACAGATGCCAACTTTCCAATGTGCCGGGGGGTGCTCACTGCTCAACCCCTGGCTCTGCCACAGGCCCTGCCCCCACTCCACTCCTTCCCACCCCCTCCCCTGAGCCTGCCCATGCCCTCGCTCCTCCCACCTCTCCCCCGAGAGCCTCCTGCATGCCATGAAACAGCTGATCAAAAGGTGCGGGGAGGGAGAGGGAGGCGCTGATCGGCAGGGCTGCTGGTGGGTGGGAGATGCTGGGAGCGGGGTGGGGGAGCTAATGGGGGTGTTGCTGACATTTTACTATGTCTCTTTGGCAATACACATTGGTAAATTCTGGCTCCTTCTCAGGCTCAGGTTGGCCACCCCTGATTTAAGGTGATGTGGTGTATTAACATCCCTGCAATCATAGGACCAAGAAAGAGGATTAGTGGTTTATGGATTGTTATAATGAGACATGAATCCAGTGTCTTTATGAGGACCATGATTTTTAGGATCTAGCAAAGTTATTAATTTAAGCTCCCAGGCTCGACTTTTGAAAGTTTTATTCAGGTTTCCTTTGAGGATGAGGACTATGAAAAGCGTTCACTCACAGATCCTATACATGTCTACCACATCACGTGGTGTACCTCATCCAGTGCACTAAATGCCCCAATAACAACTATGTGGATGAAACCAGACAATCACAATGCTCTTCAATGAACTCACACTGAAAAATGATAAAAGACAAAAACACCATATCACCTGTGGGTGAACACTTTACACAAAACAATCACTCTATATCTGACCTCTCAAGCCTCGTCCTTAAAGAAACCTGCACAACACCTTCAAAAGACTAGCCTGGGAGTTTAAATTCATAACTTTGCTAGACACTATGGGGCTCTCTACACAGCAACTAGACACATGTGGCTAGCCTGTGCCAGCTGACTCGTGTTCGTGGGGCTCGGGCTGTGGGGCTATTTCATTGCTGTGTAGACTTCCTAGTTTGGGCTGAAGCCCAGGCTCTAGGACCCTGTGAGGTAGGAATATTTAGCTGTGGGAATAGCTGTGAGTAGGAATATTTAGCTGTAACATTTAGTTGTGACACACCCAGTACCTTTCCCTGCATAGCTCGAAAGCTTGTCTCTCTCACCAACAGAAGTTGGTCCAATAAAAGATATTACCTTACCCACCTTGTCTCTCCAATATCCCGGGACCAAATTTTTGTGTACAGTGCCAGCCTATGAACCTCTTTAGTCCCACGTAAGACCTGGGCTTCACTGGACTTCAACGGAACTACACTGATTTACACCAGCTGAGGATCTGGTCCTCCCACGTCTATATAAATCTCAGATTATGGTTGAAATGGCCATCAAAGGGTGCCAACTGTTGTCCCGTTGTGGGCAATTTTATGATATAGGAAACTAGATACTATAGTGATGGGTATTGTAAAATATATAGAAATAGAACAGAATATCCACTGGGAAGTTAACTGAGATTATACACTTGGTTCATTCAGGCCACCAAGCAGTCATCAGATGGTAACGACTTTGTCACTACTAACACAGAACAGAATGGAATACATGTCCTAGAGCTGAAAAGTTCCATATCTCATTAACAATCCCCTGAGCCATGCCTGTCACCAGTAGCTTTAAGTTTTAATTTCTCAGCTTTCATTTGTCACCAAGACTATTTGTCCATATCTCTTTTGTGTTTAATTAGCAGTATCTGTGCTTTTGATGAGATTATTTAGCTAGCCTGGTACTCCAGGAAGTCACAAGCACAGAACTGTTTATACAGGAACAAATTAAATACAACTTTTTATTTTTAGATAGAAAAATAACTGGTACTGTGAAACATAACATCTTTAGCAAAAATGCTTTGGAGAGCTAGATTATCAAATATAACAGTTCAGTGGTTCAATTCATACCTGACAGGCTTCAAAGAATATATATGCAAATTGATCTCCCAGCTGCAAGGGTAATTAACATGGTCTGCTGCAGGGGGGCTGTTCTTCCACCCATTCTGTTCCATGATTTTAGTGACTTTACAATTTTATCAATCTACTGTCTTTTGGTATGGAAATAAAATTAACTTCTTGTTCTGTGTAAACTTCATTATACTACCATCAACAGGGAATTCAGGCTCCTGGAACTGCAAACATTTGAAAACCAGGCAAGACCTGATGTAAACCTGAAAAATCTGGAAGCACTTTTTTTTATTTAGATAGATTTTCCTGTTTTCAGCCACTAGAGCCCATATACTGATATATTAGACTTGCACATGCATACAGTAGGTCCAATTCTTATCTTAAACCCTTTTTAAAACCAGTGTAGCTCAACTGACTTCAGTAGCTACTACTGATTCACACTGTGATATCACAAAAGGTACAGTCTTGGAATATGCTATTCATTTCACTTTTCATTAGGGTCCAATCTTGATCACAACTCAAGTTAATTGGAAGTTTTGCCATTCATTTGCATGAAAGCAGGATAGAGCCCTAGGTATATAGTATTTCACCTTATATTCTGCTCCTATCAAGGTTGATAATTTGTGGGGTCTTGAACTGAAATATTTGGTTCTACATCCAGAAGGAGGGGCTTTTCAGCCTTATGTACTGTAACACATTCCAAATAGGACTATGAGGGAACACCAAAAGTATTTTCCCATTACACAGTAATAGTAAAACTCAAAGACACGTTTCTGTAACTTTTGTAGAAGGTAGTCATGTTACATATGCTAAGGAAAGCTATACAAATAGGGGGATAACTGTATTTGGTAACTGTTCATAAATGCACCTACAAAGCCATTTTTTGAAAGTAGACAGGATCATCATGGGGTGACTCATGTTTGAGCATAGATTTATAAGTACACATAAAGCAATATGTATATTTTTGAACATATAATTGGACAAAGTAATCCCTGGTGTAAGTCCACTCAAGTCATTGGAGTTATTTCGGGGATGAATTTGGTTCAGTATATTACATATAAATTACATGTAAATGTTATGTCTTTTTATGTATTTCTGTTTGATAGATCTTTGACACACACTGGAGTATTCCTCAGGCATTGGAAAGGATAAGAATGGACTACACATACACGTATATAAGGTTGGGTATATTTCAAATGTGGATGGACTATTTTGCTAAAAATTCAAACCATTCCTCCCTCAAATCAATTTCTGAGCTGCAAATGCAGAAAAATTTCAGTCTGTGTCTCGCTAGATTTAGGCTTGTGTCAGGGAGAGGGCAGGTTATGCCCTGCCTTCATCCTCATCTGATGTTACAGCTCAAAGCTGGGCCACTACAGAAGCTCTTCTGCAGCCTACATGCCACTCCCAGTAGAGTACTTAACTGGGGTTAATTGAATGTATGCTAAAAGGACATTCGTGGGAGTGTGAATGGCAGCACTGACACTGTAGTGGATAAGGCCAGCCCTGACCTTTGATGCCAGCTCCATATCTTTTTCAGAAAGCAAGTGAAAGAGACAGTGAAGGGGAAAGAGTAAAAGTGAAAAAGAGGAGGTAGATGTGCAGGGGAGAACTGGATGAGGCAATTTTATATTGTTTTAAGCATAAATAAGTGGGATTTTTCAAAGCGGCCTAATAGTTTGGTCTCCAACTCCCACTGAATTCCAGTGAGAGTTGGGTGCCTAATTCCCTTAGTCTCCTTTAAAAATCCCAACTTACATTTTTATCTAAAAGGCAGACTGCCTGTTACCAGTACACCAAGTTATACCTCTGTTAGGCAGTTCATGATGGCAGATTAGTTTGATGTGGATCACCACAACCTCATGTCCCTTACATTCATGTGACTTGGACATGACCCATCATGAATAAGAAATTCCAAACAGCAGAATACTGATTTTGTATTATTGTAGACTGGGGTTGAAAGTTATTACCCCCTAACAGCTGTCCAGTGGTCATTTGTTGGCAGTCTCAGCAGAAAAGCCAAGGATAGGATGAACATGGACACTTGAACTACCTTTTCTTTCTAGGGCTTGTCTTCACTGCTAAACAAGCAGCATTTTTTTTTTACCTTGAGGTAGCTAACACACATGCACTATCCCCAGGTAAAAACACAGCAAAGAGGAGGTACATTAGTTTTATCACAAGGTAAACACACCGATTCAGCCCTATACCTCCACCCGGGGTTGACTTCAGCGAGTTTATCTCATGGTAAAACTAAAGGGCTTTGTCATCATTATGTTTTTACCTTAGTAAAGATCACGTTAATTATCTTGAGGTAAAAAACACAGTTTTTTTAGCAGTGAAAACAAGGCCTTAGATGTGGTCTCTCTAGGTCAATATTAAGGAATATTGGAGTGCCAGTGGGCAGGGATAGGGTGACGTTTATAGTGCTGCTGCCCCTGCATTATGAATAAACAAGACTTTAATTTCCAGTGTTGTCAGACTGGCACCTTCCACAGACACTGAATTCACTTTTTAAATAGTTATAAACAAAATATATGAGCTAGAATGTGGACTAGAGACACTTATGGGGTAGTAAAACATATAAAAAACAGGAACTAACATCTTCAGTTCATTCTATTTTGCTATAAAGAAATGGCCACTGTGACTATCAGAAAATCTGCAGTCTGCCTCTGCAATTTTCCATTGTGTCTGAAAAATGGCTTTTTAAATGCCATTTGACCTTGAAAGCAAAAATAATCTGTCCTTTATCAATTCCGTCCTTTCATGGTCTGGCTTACAGCATCCAATTTACATCCTATCTTAATGTGAAGCTTCTAGTGATAATGAATTCAACCAAGTATCTGGATCTTTGCTCCAGAAACATTTATCTTTATTTTATAAAAAGAAGAGCATAGGTCTTTTGTCTGTCACCTGTCTCTTGACTCTGACCTAAAGAGCACTTGAACAATTTAGCAGCTCTCACTTACAATATGAGACTTTTCTTGTGTGCATTTGGTCTACAAAAGCCACCAATTCTACGAGCCTCAAGTTATCCTATTTAATTATGAATATGTCTCCTTTGTTATCCTGAATAGTTTTCCATCCTCTGTGATATAACTATTTCCTCTACTATTCTGTATTTTTGAACTCAGTGGGAGTGTTTATGTGAGAAAAGTTACCAAAATCAAACATTTAAATTAACTTCTGCCCAGAAGAGATGCTGTGTCTTACTATGCATTTGACAATGCCTGGCACACTGGAGCCATGATCCTGGCTGGGAGATATGGTAAGATAAGTTGCAGCAAGTGGGAATAAGATGGAAAATATGAGAAAGGAGGATAACAGTGATAAGATGACATGATTGCAAAGGCTAAGAAGTGTGCAACTTAAACTTGATGAATTCAATGAAAATTAAAAATAAAGAAGAAATTGTTTGCATGGAGGAGAGAGAAGTTTGTCTGACAAACAGAGACTTTTCAATCGCAGGGAGCTGCAAGAGGCAAGTCCTAACATCAGCATCCATATATTTTTATCACCACAACTTGGGACTTCAGTTAGTTACAGACCACAGTGAGCTGCTGAAGACAATGCTTTGCACACACTAGCAATACCAAAACCTGAAATGCCCCCAAAAAGGCCAACTGCCTTCAAGGCTTTATTAACCCTTATTGAAAGCATTTAGAGGGGCATCAATCACTGCCCTGTATTCACTGCCAGGTCCTATTACTGAATGCTGTGTATACAAAAATGATGGCAGGTGACCTACTCTCTCCTTCTCCTATAGAGAATGTATGGCCGATGCTGCTCCAGAGCAGAAAGTGCTAAGCCTTTTCCTCCCAAAAAAACCTGCTGTTCCAGAGTTTTGTCAAGCAATGAAGACAGCAGGAGCCTCTGACTGCTCTGATAGTCCATCTGACTATGGACATTTGGGCAAACCTCTGATTACATGTCCTTCAGCTCATGCTGGATCATCATCAGCATGCTGTGATGTGCATGTATAGAAGTGAGAGACAACCAGACTGGAGAAATCACAGGCTGTCATAGAAGCATAGTTAATGAGCTCCTCCTTCTTACTTTAATTTGTGGTCTTAAATAATGGCAAAATGTGAGGAAGGCAGCTGATGGCAGCCAATTCCTATGTGCATCCTGATTCATGTGCTGTTATCAATCTATTGGTGAAGGAGTTCTTCCATAATAGAACACTGGCAGAATTCTCTCCCAGCTAGAAAGATGTGTATCCACTTCAGCTGACCTTACATTGCATGTCACCTTCCCCAAAAGCGTTAAGGGAAGAAATGACCTCCCTGCCAGTAGATTTAGCAGGCTGCCAACTGCTGGTGTTCCTGACTAGTAGTTTATTGCGGGTGGGGGGGAGGGGGGTGTTAGGCCCTCATTCAGCCAAGCACCTAAGACATGCAAGCACTTAAACGCATGCACAGCTTTAAGCACATCTCCCTAAGCAGCAAAGCCCTAGACACAGACCAAAGCCCCGTGAAGTTAATGGAAATGCTCTCGGTGGTGTCAGATCATTATCATTTTACTCATTTTAAATAAAATAAAAATCAGCCGCATCCCCATAGATCTGGTCACTCACGGGGTTAGTTGATATTTTGTTTTTTTTATTTGAAATAGGAACATGTTGTGAAATAAAAATATTAAGCCATTGGAAGAGAAAAAAGACTGTAGGAATCTGCACAAAATGGTATTTGTCATGCTGGCTGGAGTGGCACACAAGCATTAGTGCCACCTCAGGGCAGACTGTCCAGGAACAGAGCACAGACCCCAAACTGTTCGTATGTTCTATAATTAGATTTCGCCAACCAAGTAACAAGTGTGAACTCCTAAAGCACTCTAACAGCCTTAACATGGAGTCACAGACAGTCTCCTTGGGCACTCCGGTCTGACTTGTCATCCAGGCAAGCTTGTCTTTGTGCTAGATGGTTCCTTACTCCAAAAATCACAACAATATTCAGATTATTCCCAGTGCCAAAGGACTAGTCACTTACCCAGGTCAACTGTACTTCAGCTCTCAAACAAAAGACAATGATTGTAGCCTTTCATGGATAAAAACTCACTTCTTCAGAGGCACGAAAGCTTATGCCCAAATAAATCTGTTAGTCTTTAAGGTGCTACTGGACTCCTTGTTGTTTTTGTGGATACAGACTAACACGGCTACCCCCTGATACCTGACACCATTACAAAAGTAGAAACATGGCCAGGCCACACCATGTAGAACTAATAAACACACGTTCACAAACAGTGTCGTTTGAATTTCTAGCTGGCTCTGTCATCTACATATCCAATTTCACAACCTCACACAAAGGACAGATAAGTCAACAGGGCAATATTCTCATAAACATCTCACAGCCTTCTGACATGTCAGTGGGGTGCCATCCATTTCAAGCCTATGAACAAGGCACAGGCTGAGGATGGATTAGCTAGTAATTTAAAGCATGCTGGTGAAAGGATTCTTATCTCTGGCAGGGAGAGCAGCCCATGCTAGACTGACAAATATGTCTTGAGCCTCCGTCTGATTATCCACCCCTCCCCTCAACACTGGAATGACAATAGATGAGTATCACTTGCCAGGGAAAGAGCTGACATACTCACCCCAGGGTAGGTGAATTGTTTCAATGTTTTCTGGGCTCCCTGATGAATGAGAACAGTAACAGAACTCAGACTGACTATGACATATAACCATATGCCCTGACTAGGAACAAACCTAAGAACCAGAGTTTTTCCAAAGGCTTATTTGGGCTTCAGCTTTATCCATGGTTTTCCCAACTGCAGTTAGCTGAGCCACTAAACAAAATGAAACAGGGCTACAGGAGGAGTTCTAGATATTTCCTGCAAAGAAAAAATGTGTGGGTAACAGAACTTTAATGGGAGACCTCCAAGGAAAACACAGGGTGCTGCAGGAAGTGGCACTGCTGATTCAACAGAATACCTCTGAGTCAGTACTAAACACATTCCCCTGGGAGGGGCTAAGGGACTTTATGCTATTGGAGGTGCTCTCTTTTAGGTTAGATGTAAAACTGAGGTCCTAACTATTGGTGAAATTAAAAATTCCCAGGCACTTTCCCCAAATATGGGTGTGTTAGCACCAGCATCCTAGCCAAAATAAGTTTAATTGCATTCTGCCTACCAAATATCCCCTTGCTGTTTCAATTATATAGAGTATTTTCCGCAATTTCTGTTTTAATGTATTGTTTAGTAATACTGTACCCTGCTCGGCAGCTGATGCTTCTTTTTTCACAAAGGTGGCTACACTTCAGTGATGGGTGATTCCTTCATGAAGTTTGTAAAGCCCTCTGGCTACTGCTTCAGATTTAGGCCTTGATACTTTTACTGTATACAGTCTTTCATCTCAATGTAAGTTGTTACTATATCAGTCTTATGAAATGAAAATATATCGTCTATGATTTTAAATCCCCTGACCTGTATCAATCTTGTATGGTTTGATGCCTTTGGTGGAAATGCTCCTCAGCCTTGACTTTGCATTTTCAGTGCTTGCTCTTTCACTTTCCTTTGACAGTCCCGTATATTTATTTGTGACTTTTGTCCCAGCCCAGTTTGATCTATTGTCTGCACCCTATTTTATTTTCCTACTCCAGGTTTTAGTCCTTGACCCTATCTCTGTCTATCTGGGATACACACCTAAGCACACTCAAAGCCACCTTCACTAAACAAGGACAGTACATCAGAGAAGTAGATCACATCATGGAACGGGCCACCTAAATATCCTGGGAGAACCTGCTTCAACACAGAAAAAAACAAAACAAACACAGATTGCATACTCCTACTTGTCATCTACCACCCATACTGGAACCCACATGGGGTATCATCAAACAATTGCAACCTATACTTGGGGGTTTGGCAAAGTTTCTTTCAGGATGTGATCCCCATCTTTTCTGGCCTTCAAACAACCCCCCAACCTCATCATCAGACGCAACTCCCCACAGGCCAGGACACAAGAAATAAAAGCAGTACCAGATTCTGCCATAACAACTGATGCAAAACCTGCAAACATATCTTCAGTGCTATGATGACTAATACCCGCACAACATACCTTTCAAGATCCACATGCCTATCACAACGTGTGGTGTACCTCACTAAATGCCCCATCAACAACTATGTGGGTGAAACCAGACAATCACTACACTCCCACATCAACTCACACAGAAAGTGATAAAGACAAAATCACCAGATCACCCGTGGATAAATACTTTTCACAAAACATTCACTCCATAGCTGACTTCTCAGTCCTCATCCTCAAAGGAAACCTGCACAGCACTTTCAAAGGATGAGCTTGGAACTTAAATTCATTACTCTGCTAGACATTAAAAACCATGGACAAAACAGAGACACTAGTTTATGGCTCATTACAACAATTTGTAATACACCCTTCTGCCTGCTAACCCTTAATTGCCCACTTTATTTTCAGTGGTCTTCTGCAGCATGTATGATCCTCTGATGTTTAACAATCTGTCCCAACTTGTATTTGGCTCAGGCTCTGCTTACCTACCCCAGACCTGAAAAGGAGCTCTGTGAAGCTCGAAAGCTTGTCCCTTCCACCAACACAAATTGGTCCAATAAAAGACATTACTTCACCTATGTTGTCTCTTTCATATCCTGGGACCAAGACAGCTACAACAACACTGCAAACAACTATCTCTGTCTTTCTCTCTCTAGCTCTCTCGAGATACTATATTGCTCTTAGAAAAACTATCAGTGGCCTAGTGATAGTGCTTTATATTGCCATGATTGAATTTCAAGTGTTTTACAGTTCCAAGGCCAAATTCAGAGGTGATGTGTAAATTAGACCCCTTACATTCACTGAGGGCTGGTCTACACTGGGAACTTACATTGGCATAGCTATGTCGCTCAGTGGTGTGAAAAATTCACATCCCCCGAGTGACATAATTATGCTGATCTAACTCCTGATGTAGACAGTGCTAGGTCGATGGAAGATGGATGGGGAGATGGATTCCTATGGTTGGGGAGATGGATTACCTACAGCAATGGCCTCCTGGTACTGTGGCGCTACAGTGCAGCTGTGCCGCTATAGCAGTTAAAGTATAGCTATAGCCTTAGCCCTGGTCTACACTACGAGTTTAGGTCAAATTTAGCAGCGTTAAATCGAATTAAGCCTGGACATGTCCACACGACGAAGCCCTTTTTTTCGACTTAAAGGGCACTTTAAACCGGTTTCTTTACTTCACCTCCGACGAGGGGATTAGCACTGAAATCAGCCTTTGTGGGTCGGATTTGGGGTAGTGTGGACAGAATTCGACGGTATTGGCCTCCGGGAGCTATCCCACAGTGCTTCATTGTGACCGCTCTGGACAGCACTCTCAACTCAGATGCACTGACCAGGTAGACAGGAAAAGCCCCGCGAACGTTTGAATTTCATTTCCTGTTTGCCCAGTGTGGAGAGCACAGGTGATCTCTCACACCAAACCGGCAGGCCCTCAATATAAGAGGAAAAATGCGACCTTGTAACGAAAGCACATGTGCTGTGTAATGTGAACAGCAAAATTTAATGTGAAAGAGTGTACCCATTGTTCTCTAAAATGTGTCTTTTTTAACCACCTCTCCCTTCTCCTCCACCAGCTGCAAATGTTTCTCCTTCGCAGAGGCTAGGGAAGATTAGAAGGAGAAAACGGCAGACTTGGGATGATATGTTCTCGGAGCTCCAGGTGTCCTCCCACACTGACAGAGCACAGCAGAATGCGTGGAGGCAGTCAATGTCAGAGTGCAAAAAAGCACAATATGAACGAGAGGAGAGTTGGCGGGCTGAATCGCGGTCTGAAGAGAGCAAGTGGCGGGCTGAAGAGGATAGGTGGTGTCAGCTTGCTGACAGAAGGCAAGAATCGATGCTCCAGCTGCTGGAGCATCAAACTGATATGCTCCAGCGTATGGTTGAGCTGCAGGAAAGGCAGCAGGAGCAGAGACCGCCGCTACAACCCCTGTGTAACCAACAGCCATCCTCCCCGAGTTCCATAGCCTCCTCACCCAGACGCCCAAGAACGCGGTGGGGGGGCCTCTGGCCACCCAGCCACTCCACCCCAAATGATTGCCCAAGCATCAGAAGGCTGGCCTTCAATAAGTGTTAAAGTTTTAAAGTTTTAAACTGCAGTGTGTCCTTTTCCTTCCCTCCTCCCCCACCCCTCCCGGGCTACCTTGGCAGTTATCCCCCTAGTTGTGTGATGAATTAATAAAGAATGCATGAATGTGAAGTAACAATGACTTTATTGCCTCTGCAAGCGGTGCTCGAAGGGAGAGGGGAGGGTGGTTAGTTTACAGGGAAGTAGAGTGAACTGGGGGAGGGGAGGAGAGTTCATCAAGGAGAAACAAACAGAAGTTTCACACCGTAGCCTGGCCAGTCACAAAACTGGTTTTCAAAGCTTCTCTGATGCACACCGCACCCTGCTGTACTCTTCTAACCGCCCTGGTGTCTGGCTGCGCGTAATCAGCGGCCAGGCGATTTGCCTCAACCTCCCACCCCGCCATAAATGTCTCCCCCTTACTCTCACAGATATTGTGGAGCGCACAGCAAGCAGCAATAACAATTGGAATATTGGTTTCGCTGAGGTCTATCCGAGTCAGTAAACTGCGCCAGCACTCTTTTAAACGTCCAAATGCACATTCTACCACCATTCGGCACTTGCTCAGCCTATAGTTGAACAGGTCCTGACTACTGTCCAGGCTGCCTGTGTACGGCTTCATGAGCCATGGCATTAAGGGGTAGGCTGGGTCCCCAAGGATAACTATAGGCATTTCAACATCCCCAATGGTTATTTTCTGGTCCGGGAAGAAAGTCCCTTCCTCCAGCTTTTGAAACAGACCAGAGTTCCTGAAGACGCGAGCATCATGTACCTTTCCCGGCCATCCCACATTGATGTTAGTGAAACGTCCCTTGTGATCCACCAGGGCTTGCAGCAGCATTGAAAAGTACCCCTTGCGGTTTATGTACTCGGTGGCTTGGTGCTCCGGTGACAAGACAGGGATATGGGTTCCGTCTATCGCCCCACCACAGTTTGGGTATCCCATTGCAGCAAAGCCATCCACTATGACCTGCACGTTTCCCAGAGTCACTACCCTTGATATCAGCAGGTCTTTGATTGCGTTGGCTACTTGGATCACAGCAGCCCCCACAGTAGATTTACCCACTCCAAATTGATTCCCGACTGACCGGTAGCTGTCTGGTGTTGCCAGCTTCCACAGGGCTATCGCCACTCGCTTCTCAACTGTGAGGGCTGCTCTCATCCTGGTATTCTGGCGCCTCAGGGCAGGGGAAAGCAAGTCACAAAGTTCCATGAAAGTGCCCTTACGCATGCGAAAGTTTCGCAGCCACTGGGAATCGTCTCACACCTGCAACACTATGCGGTCCCACCAGTCTGTGCTTGTTTCCCGGGTCCAGAATCGGCGTTCCACACCATGAACCTCCCCCAGTAACACCATGATTTGCACATTGCTGGGGCCTGTACTTTGTGAGAGGTCTATGTCCATGTCAATTTCCTCATCACTCTTGTCGCCGGGCTGCAATCGCTGCAATCGCCTCCTCGCCTGGTTTTGCTTTGGCATGTTCTGGCTCTGCATATACTCCAGGACAATGTGCGTGGTGTTCATAGTGCTCATAATTGCCGTGGTGATCTGAGCGGGCTCCATGATCCCAGTGCTATGGCGTCTGGGCTGAAAAAAGGCGCAAAACTATTGTCTGACAGAGGGAGGGAGGGGCGAGTGGTGACATGGCTTACATGGAATTAAAATCAACAAAGGTGGCTGTGCATCAGGGAGAAACACAAACAACTGTCACACAGAATGGCCCCCCCAAAGATTGAACTCAAAACCCTGGGTTTAGCAGGCCGTTGATTTCATGGAGGGAGGGGGAAGCAAATGAATGCAGAACAAATCTGGTCCATCTATCTTTTACATCTTAGGCTGGCAGCAGACGGTGCAGCACGACTGATAGCCATCGGCATCTTCTGGGTGCTTGGCAGAAGATGCTGTATTACAACTGGTAGCCATCATCATCAAGACGGTTCAATAGGATTGCCGGCAGGACTGAGTCTCCAGGAGACAAAACATGTCTGCCCAGGTGCCTCTGACCGAACTCACTGAGGAATACGACGATGATGGATACCAGTCATACTGCACCGTCTACTGCCAAAAGGCAATTAGCTGCTGCTGTGTAGCAATGCAGTACCACGTCTGCCGGCACTCAGATGACATATGGTGACGGTGAGCTGAGCTGAGCTGAGCTGAGCGGGCTCCATGCTTGCCGTGGTATGTTGTCTGCACAGGTAACCCAGGTAAAAATGCGCGAATCGATTGTCTGCCGTTGCTCTGATGGAGGGGGAGGGGCCTGACGACATGTACCCAGAACCCCCCGCGACACTGTTTTTGCATCATCAGGCATTGGGATCTCAACCCAGAATTCCAATGGGCAGCGGAGAGTGCGGGAACTGTGGGATAGCTACCCACAGTGCAACGCTCCGGAAGTCGATGCTAGCCTCGGTACTGTGCACGCGGTCCGCTGACTTAATGCACTTAGAGCATTTTATGTGGGGACACAATCGACTGTATAAAACCGATTTCTATAAAACCGGCTTCTATAAATTCGACCTAATTTCGTAGTGTAGGCATACCCTTAAAAATGCTTTCACTCAGTTTGGGCAAATTTTGTCCCTCACTGTGGCTGTCATAAACAAACCCTTGCTGCCCCTTTGCAAGTCAAGGGCAGGGCTGAAAGTGGGAGGGGGCAGAAGAGGAGCATAGCTATAGAGTTATAGGGATTCACTGAAGCCCCTCAGCATCCCAGGACAGGCTTCTGTAAGAGAGAGCATCCACAGTGAACCAAAAGTCCATATGCACAGACAAAAAGCCACCTTTGCCTACCCCCTCGCCCTTAAGGATGCACTTCTGTGCTACATCTCTAAATGGGCAAGACAGAATGAGGCCCTCTTACACTAAATTAGACTCCCATACACCCTTACTGCTGAGGATAAGCTGGTGTTATTTACATACTGAGGAGCTGGAAGAAGGGATAAAAGAGGACAGTATTATGATTTTATACAACATTTTCACCAGCAAAGTACTCTAAAACAAACACACACACTGAAATCCACTGACAGAAACCTGCACTTACACACACACACACACACAAATCTTGTAGAAACACTTTTGCAATGAAAAAATGGCTTTTGATGAAAAACTGGAAGCCAAAAAAACAAAAACAAAATGGGATTTTATATATATTACAGAAAACTGGCATTTTAATTGAATACTGTTTTTGAAAACCAAAAATGAACCACCACTACCCACCCAGCCAAAAAAAAATGTTTTTCTTGGAAAATTACACCCATAATTTTTTCAAAATTTCCTGCAAAGTATAACTTGCATTTTTTGAACAGTTCTACAAGATAGGCAGCATAATTTGACACTAGCCTCAAAAGCTACATGTTTCATTGCCAGAAACCACTACTGTGAAAGTTGTTACTTCTAGAAATTACTAGCACGACTCACTGGCTGCAGGTGTCTTAAAATTCTTGTAGTCACCAATCAGTGCCACCTTCTGGATGCGGGGTGGTGGTGGTTAGGGCTAAATGAGGACTGGATGTATAACAAATTTGAGCGCCCCCGCCCCCCTGCTTTCCAAGAGAAGAAAAAATGTGCTTGACCCATCCAGTCAACACAGACTCTGCTTCTCAGCCCTACCACATCTGAGTTTTGATCTTCTACCTAGATGAAACAGTTAAGCCCTTCCCCTGTAGGCAGCTAACCAGCAGCAATTAAATGTGCCCTTCATTGTCATAAACTGTGTCAGACTCCCTGCTTCATTTCAGGGGGCAGAGGAATTGATAGTTTGTAAGGGATATGAAACTCAAGCTTCAGAACATAAACCAGACTCTGAGTGAGGGGGTTAGGAAGAAACTTCCTCATGGGCAGGTTGTTCCATGAATGCTCAGTTGTGCAGGGGAGAGGTCTTGCACTTTTCTCTGAAGCCTCTGTACTGCAGGCCATGGAAGATAGGATACCAGATTTGATATATCACGACTCTGATCTAGTAGAGCATTCCTATGTTCCTTTGACTGCTTCTGACCATGGAGCCTGAATACTAAGGTCTTAGGCCTCGATTGGACTAAACATGAAGGTTGGTTCTTCGAGATAGTTCTGCATATTCACACTTCTGGTTTGAATTAGGTACCATTAGGCACCTTCCAATGGAGCCTAATGGTAGAACCCTTTCCAATCAGTGTCCATTAGAGTGCTCCCATGTCCCCTCCCACCTCTCCCCTCAGCATCTCCAGACTTCTGAGGGCGAGGCTGTATAAGGGGGTGCAGCGCCCCCTACTACCTCAGTTCCTTCCATCACCAACCTGAAGACACAGAACAAAAGAGGACTCTGAGAAAGAGGGGAAGGTGAGTGGGAAGTATGACTATGCAGAGCAATCTCGAAGAACTCCAGTTACAAGTAAATAACCTTCATTTCTTCTTCAAGTGGCTCTGCATAGTCCCACTTAAGGGTAGTTTGATAAGCAGTATTGAAATAACATGGAGGAGGGAACTGAATAGAGACTGAAGCACCACTCCACCAATCTAGTATCAGACTTTGAGGCCAAATCAAAAGCATAATGCTTAATAAAAGAGTTCCAGTTAGCAGCTGTGCAAATTTCAGTAACAGAGAAAACTTGCTAAGGCAAGCAAAAGAAGCTGCCACAGCTCTACTGGAATGAGATTATACCCTCATAGGTACAGGAATTTCTGCTAACATGGAACATTTGATAATAAATTGTTTAATCCATCTAGAAATAGTCTGGGAAGAAAGACACTGAATAACCCAGGTGATTCTTAGTATAAAACATGAATAATCAAGATGATTTTCAAAAAAATTTAGTTCTATCTAAATAATATGCAAGTGCATAGTAGGTAAAGCAGCTTCCCCCTTATCAGTATGTGGCTTTAGAAAAAATACTGGCAAAAGAATTGTATGATTGATGTGAAAATCAGAAACCCTTTTTGGAAAAACCTTGATCAGGCCTAAGAACCACCTTATAAAAAGATATAAAAGGTGGATCAGCCATCAAAGTGTTTAATTCACACAACCTTCTGGCTGTATGATGGCACTAATGAATGTCATCTTAAGAGATAAATAATAAAAAGAACACTCAGCCAAGAGTTCAAAATGTGGCTTCATGAGTATGTTTAAAACCAAATTAAGATTCCAAGGAGGGACAGGATTTCTCAAAGGAGGATACAAATTGGATAGCCCCTTCATAAACTTCTTAACCATAGCATGCACAAACAGCAATCTGCCATCAACTAAAAAGTGGTAAGCAGAGATAGCTGCCAAGTGAACTTTCAAAGATGAGTTAAATAACCTTTGAGTTGTTAAGTGCATTATATATTCTAAAATACAAGGTATGGAAGATGAGACAGAAGAATAAGATTTTCCCCTAATCCAAGCCAAAACTCTGGTCCACTTCAAATGGTACCATTTGCTGGTAGACAGCTTTCTAAAATTAAGCAATACACTTTTCACTGATGAGGAATATGATGGTTCAATAATAGAGAGGGTCAAAATCAATTACCCAAGCCATCTGGTGAAGAGATTATGGATCTGGATGAAGAATCCTGCCCTGTTGCTGAGATAACATATCTGGAGAGAGAGGAAGAAATATAAAGACTCCTCCAGACAGCCCAGTATCCTATCTCTGATCGTAGCCAGTGGCAGATGCTTCTGACATTTCGAGTTTAGGGACATCTGGAGCATGAGTTTTTATCCCAGACCATCTTGGCTAATAGCCATTGATGGATCTATCCTCCATGAACTTATCTATTGAACCAAGTTATACTTTTGACCTTCACAACATCCCACAGCAATGAGTTCCACAGGTAGCCTCTGCATTGTGTGCAGCAGTACTTCCTTTTGTTTGTTTTAAACCTGCTGCTTATTAATTTCATGGGTGACCCCTGGTTCTTGTGTTATGTGAAGGGATAAATAACACTTCCCTAATCACTTTCTCCACACCATCCATGATTTTATAGACCTCTATCATAACCCCCCTTAGTCATCTCTTTTCCAAGATGAACAGTCCCAGGCTTTTAAATCTCTACTTGTATGGAAACCATTGCACACCCCAATCATGCTCATTGCACTTCTCCACATCTTTTCCATGTCTAATATATCTTTTTTTGAAATGGCACAACCAGAACTGCACGCAGTATGCCAGGTGTGAACATACCATGGATTTACATAGTGGCATTATGATATTTTCTGTCTTATCATTTATCCTTTTCCTAATAGTTCCTAACACTCTGTTAGCTTTTTTTTTTTTTGACTGCCACTGCACATTGAGCGGATGTTTTCAGAGAACTATCCACAATGACTCCAACATCTTTCTTGAGGGGGAGCAGGTAATTTAGAATGAATGTGCATTACTTTGCATTTATCAACACTGAATGTCATCTGTCATTTTGTCCCCCAGTCACCCAGTTTAGTGAGATCCCTTTGTAACTCTTCACAGTCAGCTTTGGACTTGGCTATGTTGAGTAATTTTGTATCATCTGCAAATTTTGCTACCTCACTGTTCACCCCCACTTTCCAGATAACTTATGAATATGTTGAACAGCACAAGTCCCCTTACAGATCCTTGGGGGACTCTGCAATTTATCTCTCTCCATTGTGAAAACTGGCCATTTATTGCTGCTCTTGGTTTTCTTTTAATCAGTTTCTGATCCATGAGATGATCATCCCCACTTCTTCCATAACTGCTTAGTTTGCTTAAGAACCTTTGGTAAGGGACCTTGTCAAAGGCTTTCTGAAAGCTGTATCCTGATGTATCTTCCTCACTACCTTCTGGATCAATGGAAAGAGGGAGAACATATAGAAGACCCCTTCCACAGTGCAGGAGGAAAGCATCTGATATGGATTGACTGTCCCTGCCTGCTCTCGAGCAGAAGTGACAATTTTTGCTGAACCTCATAGCAAACAGACCCCAACTGAAAAATATGCTCTGAATCAACTGACCCTTTGAGAAGTGTCCCTGCTGAGGTGATCTGCAACAAGGTTATTCTCTCATGCTGAACCAGGGCCACCAGATAAACATTGTGAAGAATACACCAATCCCATAATCTGATTGGCTCGGTATATAGCTGAGTGGAGTGAGCACTTCCCTGTGTGTTGATATAATACATAAACACATATTGTGCTTCACTGCTTGCACAATGCTCCCATGCAAGTGAGAGAAGAACAATCTGAGGCCAGACAAATGGCTCTCAACTCCAACACACTGAAGTGCAAGTCTCTCTCCTAAGAAGTCCAGTGACTTCGAACTGTAAGATGATTCATTTGCACCCTCCAACCACTGTTTAACGCATCTGAACTTACTCTCACCAGTGGTAACAGGGAATGGAACTGGACACCACTGAGAATGTTTGTTCTGAATGACCACCGTTGCAATGAGTCCAGAATGTCTTGAGGCATGCTGACTAACATTTGAAAATTGTCCAGATTTAGTCTGTAGACCTGAGACGCCCAATGCGACATTGGCCTCATTCTGAGACACGTGAATGAAGTCATGTAAGTAGTAGCTGCCATGAGACCCATGAGACACTGAAAAAAGATTACTTTCTGAGTTTGACATATTTAAATGTTTTAAAACATAGTGCACTACATTAAAAAAAATCTGTTCTCTGGTACAAAAGCTGTCCCTGCTACCAAGTCCAATATGAAGCCTACGAGTAAAATGCTGTGAGCTAGACAGAGATTTGACTTTTTGACATTCAGAAGTCGTCTCAGGTCTAAAAAAAGGGTGATTGTAAAAGCAACAATACTTAATGGATCCTCATGAACAACAGCCTTCAACAGCCAATAGTCCAAATAGTGGTAAACAACAAGAGACCTGAAGGCTGGAGCCAAAGACTTGGATGGCACAAGGTCCGATGAAATACTCAGATCTATCTTTTTAGCTCCCAAAGCTGTCATGAGTCAGTTCCTTCAGCTGAGCCTGAGAACTAGCCAGCCCAGCCTCCAGGCAGATTAATGGGCAAAGCTGGGTTGTGGTAGGATTGCCTGACTGGCTGAAGGGAGTCCAAGGGCCTGTTTTTAAGCTTAGTAGCAGCAGCAAGTCGCTGACTGCTCAACTATTATGCCTGCAACTGCAATCACTCCTGTGCCTGCTTTGTTCCTAGCCTTGCCCCTTCCTTGTCCTGACCTGCTTCCCTGCTTGCTAGAGTTGCCAACCTTCAGGATTGTCCTGGAGTCTCCAGGAATTAAAGGTTAATCTTTAATTAAAGATTATGTCATGTGATTAAGTCTCCAGGAATACATCCATCCAAAATTGGCAACCTTACTGCTTACTCCTGACTCCAGCTCTGACCCTCAAGCTTGACTCCTGACCCTGGCCCTAGGGTTACCAATTTTGGTTGGACGTATTCCTGGAGATTTCAGTACATTACATAACCTTTAATTGAAGATTAATCTTTAATTCCTGGAGACTCCAGGCCAATCCTGGAGAGTTGGCAACCCTACCTGGCACTGGCCTTGATGTGATTTCCTGGCTCCCGATTCCTACTCCAACTACTAGGCCTGACAACCCATGCCCCAGTCACAACTGAAGCTGAGACCAGAGCCATCCTTGATTTTGTAACTATAGCAGCTGTCAGAATCAGATGTATCTGATAAATCTGATACTGGATATGACAGATAGGCAGCTTCAAAGCCCTGACGGCTGAAGTAGCAAGAACTGTAGCTGGGCTTGATACAGTTTCTGATTTCTTGAAACCATTAACCTTCAAAGGAGCCAAAACTGGCCTCTTAGATCTTGGATCCAGAGGGAGAAACGCTGGCATAAAACTCCAGCAGATGGAACACCGAGAAGGAAAATGGCCCTCTCCCAAGCATTTAAGGCACATAACGTGGTTGTCCAACTCCAGGAAGACAGCAGAACATGAAGCACACCTCTTCAGTTTTGGCTTTGCCTTCTTCAGTTCCACAATAACCTGGAACCAAACTACAAAACGACCTAAAAACCTATGCTTCTCACTAAACAACTAACAATTAACACTAAGAATAGAGGATAAAAAACAGGATCTAAACAGACCAGAGCAGTTCACTTCCATTAACAGCAAGCAGTTGGAAGAAACTGAGGTGATAGAGGACACTGCTTCCCCTTACGTAGCCTCGCCCTCAGAGTGTTTGGAGATGCCAAGGGGAGAGTAGAAGGGGGTGCAAGAGCACGCTAACGGACACTGCTTGGAGAAGGTTCTACCATTAGGCACCACTAGCTCACAGTGGGGGCCCAGTAGGTATGTGTGTATTATCCAATATCCTCACCAGTCTCTACTCAAAATCAATTCCTAGTACTTTTTTTAACTAGCCAAAAGGGGACTAATTCATTCTAAAAACAAAAACAAAAAAAACCCCAATATTCCTATAACATTTTTCTGCCTATATTTTTTGGATTCTCACATTATTTCTGGCAGAAAATGAGATGGAATCTTCTCTTGAGTCACCTTGTACTACTGGCAGATTGACTCACAGTCAGACCTTTTTGCTTTATAGTGTGTTGGCAAGAGTTCCATCTACATAACTGTACTTAATATAAAGAGTGCCCCCACCTTAGCCAGGGTGCTTCACAGCATTGTTGGACCATTTTGTGGCATTATTTTAACTTTCATGTAGACAGGAAGAATGGCCTGGTAATGTGTTTTAGCTGTATATATCTGTATTATACTGTTCTGTTTCTGATAGCCCAGCAACAAAGACAAAAAGGAAAAGTTGCAATCCAAGTTCTATCAGCAAGTGACTTTGACTTATTGCTGTGATTATACTAATTGCTTGTCTTCCTAGTGGGAGGTTGCAGGAAGCTGTTTTGAGGTAATCAAGCTGAGATGCACCCTTCTATTTATAAGAGGTCTAGAAATCTTACACACAAAAAAAAGTATTTAATTGAATCCCTCTCTAAAAACAACAGAGAGGATTTCTTTATCCCCCCTCAGCTATGCAGCACAATAGTTTATGGTTCAGTTCTCTCTATGAATGTCTGTGAACTTAAAATGATCCTGTATAAAAGCTCTGCACACAAAGCTTGTTATAGTACTTGGTCACAGATTTTGGATGCACTGCAAGCCTCCTACAGCTCTATATTCACTCCAGGATCTTCTCATACAGAGATATACAGTGCCATATTAATACACATATTACCAAGCTCCTAGGCAGCTTCAGTACAAACATTATAATGTTTCATATGTCTATGATGGCCTTCATCCCAATACTGTTTAATGTTATGGCATCATTGAAATAATTCTAGAGTGCAATATGGCAACCCATCTTAATGAATAGTGCCCCAAATGACACTGGGGAAAGGGAGATTTTGGTCAAGAACACCATGGCAATCTGCTGTTGTTGCAAAAAGAACAAGGGGACCTTTATTCTCCATGAAGACCTTTTAAAGTCTTCTCTGAAATACCTCTTCCCTAGCAAACAGCATGGCAGTCCAATTATCTATCTCAGAAACATGAAGGGCTGAGTCAATCTGTAGTTCTAAAGAATCTATGGGTGAAATTCTGCTCTCAGTACACCAGTGCAATGCGACTGATAGCAACAGAGTTGTACTGGTGCAACAAAGAGCCAAATTTGGCAGTAGTGAAAACATGATTTTTTGTTTGGTTTGTACAGCATCTAGCACAGTGGGGTCCTGGTCCCTGACTAGGCTCTACAGCAGAGGTTGGCAACCTTTGGCATGTGGCTCACCAGGGTAAGCACCCTGGTGGGCCGGAACAGTTTATTTACCTGCTGACACGGCAGGTTCAGCCAATCACGGCCCCCACTGGCCGCGGTTCGCCGTCCCGGGCCAATGGGGGTGGCGGGAAGCCGCGGCCAGCACATCCCTCGCCCGCGCCGCTTCCCACCGCCCCCATTGGCCCGGGACGGTGAACCACCGCCAATGGGGGCCGCGATCGGCCGAACCTGCCGCGTCAGCAGGAAATAAACTGGCCCGGCCCACCAGGGTGCTTACCCTGGTGAGCCGCATGCCAAACGTTGCCGACCCCTGCTCTACAGTAACACAAATAATAAATAAATAGTAATAATAAAGATGTTTAAGCCATTAAACCACCCATACCTTTCCAAAGATTTAAATATAAATGCAGAACAAAGTAGAAAACAGAAGGAAAGCAAATTTCCTCATTTTGCAGGGTCACTGGACTACAAATAACAAAAATAATGTTTTTAAGCACTCATGATACATCAAAACTCCCCTAAATAGTACAGCAGAAGTCAGTTTATTTTTATGTAACATACAGCGATTCATATAGAAATATCACAAGAGACTTTGCAATTGATTAGAGCATAGCCATGCAGTGACAAAGACACCACATACAATAGCTTTCAATAGAAAATGTAGGCTCCCAGATACTACAGGGATGATGTGGTGTAAGAACCTAGAAAGGCAAGAAATATCAGTCGGTATTGTATGCTGAAATAGGAGGAAAGGGATGTAAATAGGCAAGATTTAGGGCAAAACACTAAGCATGGGAAACTGGAAGACTTGGGAGTAGACAGGGTTTTGTTTTAATAGACAGGGTTATGGAACTCAGCGGCCAGATTAAAAAGATGGGCTTTGAGATAGGATTTGAAGATAGTCAAGAGGTCACTTAGGTAGACAGCAAGGCATCTTGTGCAGAAGTTGAGCTAAACATGAGGACGATTTGGAGAAAAAAGACCAAAATTAAAAATCATCATCTCCCTCCAAATATCATCACAAATCTAGTAATTCGAGAAAGAAGCAGAAAGAGGCAATTGTTTGCAAAGCCTGACAGATCTATTGGCAGGCATGCCTGTTGTTCCTATCCTTGATGTGACATACACGGTAAGGGTACCATGCTGTATATAAGTCAAGAAAAACCCCAATGAGTTTCATTATCATAAGAAATGTAGGGGCTGGCTTCCTTCTGACAGTCAGTGATGCTGTTAGCTAGTCTTTTGCATTGGTAGCAGAAAAAAATTCAGTCAACATATTTTAACCTTCAGAGAGATTCAAGCACATTCTGATCTTACCAAAAAGGCAGATAACAAGTGAAGTACAAGTCTGGCGTCAAACAAATAACTAATGGAAGGAGGGGAATGCGGCTTTCTTCCCTATCTCCCCTCCCCCCACTCATTTGGCTTGTAGATCAAGTTAGTCACTTTCAAGGCTAAGGCACTGACAACATTTTTTTTTCCTTGAATAAAATATAAAGAGTGGAGCTTTTCAATATACTAATGCTTTTGTGGAGCAGTGAAAATAGAACAATGCGTTCCCTAACTCAAATAGACTGCATGGAGGATACAACAATCCTACCTGACGTTGGATCCTAGTATAGACTGAATTAGGCTCTGATCCAAGACAAATCATAAACTCTCTGGGCTCTCTCAGTGATATTTCATTACCAATCCAAAGGATCTTTTAGAGTTTCTTATTTGTAAAGAAATCTAACTGGTCTCAACATTAGATTGCACAGTTTGTTGAAAATAGCATGGTGTGGAGGAAAAGGGAGTTGAAACCAGCCAAACCTTTGGGTTCAGTCTGGGTTTCACATACGTGGGAGTGCAGGAATTCCACAACTTCACATTTGGAAAGAGGCCCAGATTGGAAAGTAAAAATAGAAAAGTGTGTATGTGACTTGAAGAAACTGGATCGCAATGAAGTAAAAAACAAACAAACAAACAAAAGTTTCCTTTGGACCTAGATTCAACCTCTTGGGATGCCGCACCAGTGTTCCACTTAATTTGAGAACTTTTCATTCAATATTCTGCACACAGAAAAACTATTCCTAACAAAATCAAAGATTTTTCTGTCCCTTTTTAAAGTTGGTTTTTTAAAAATGACTCTGCAGAGTGAGAGTTTGTGATTCACATGTTTGTTTTAAAGCAGGACACTATTTATAAAAGGAGAAAAATTTCAGTAAATGGAAAGAGTTACCATAAGATTCTGTTGTGTCTTGAAGCTACAGACAATAATAGGGGGCTGCGCAGAGCGGCAATGGCCTATGCATTGTGCCTCAGGTGAACAATACAGTTCAGAGGTTGAATCTGTTTTGGTGCACAGTTGACTTGGGATTCAAGCCCTGCAGTTAGCATGACAAAGTTTGAGGCAGAGAGACCAAGAAGACCACACCCTGAAGCTTGGATCTTATTCCTGGGATTTCAGTCAGATGTTGGGGTTTTTGAGCTAGCTTGGCCCAACTGCCACACCCTTCAGTGTGGCCTGCCTTAATAGGTACCTCCAATCCCAGGTTCTGCTAGGATTACCCCAATAGAAACCAGGAGCAAAGAGAACCCATACATTTTAGAACATAAGAGCATCTTATTTTGATCCTATTATTTGGGGCTTTTGTGTGTGCATATTTTCAATTTAAAAAATTAACAATACTGTCGATCTCACCAGGATATGTTTTGATCCAATATTTTCTTTCATACACCCCTCTTTGTGATCATTTTCTCTTAATTATTTCATAGCAATAAAATCATTTTGCTGGCATTAAGAATAATCAGAAGTTCAAATAGATCAGCCATGAAACAGAGGAAAAATAATGAGAGCAGTAGCTTTCAGCAGCTCTATTTATAGTGCTTGAGCAACTATAGCTTAAATGAATAAATAAAAAGAACAGTAATTGTATTGAATTATATTGTTCAATTTCAATTGTGTCTCCCAACATAAACAGCCCAGTGATTGATGTGTTATTGTGCACCTGTGGAGTGTGTCTGTAATGAATGTGTTTAGGAATGACCCTCTGAGAGTAAATCAATGTTGGAAAGAGACCTCTGTTGATTTGGAATTTTGATTATTCTAAATCAGATTTTAAATGCTCAGAATTTCTGTAAGGAGAAAAAAGAAAAATCACTAGAGAATATGGAAAATAATCCTGCACTGTCAAAGGAAGATGTGACTTAATGTAAATCAGTCATCCAGATCTTCAGCTATAGTAAATCAGTGTAGCTCCACTGAAGTTAGTGGGCTCAAGTCTTGTAGCTTTATAACCTCTTTTCCATACATGAAGAAAAGGAGCCTGCACCCCTGGTATACTCTTATCAGTCTCCTGGAATAGTCTTACACAGATGTTCCATGGAATTCTGGTTCCATAGATTTAGATCAGAAAAGGGTCAGGTAAGGTAGAGTAAAAGATAGACTAGTATCCTCTGGATCATAACAGTGCTGTAGAATCCACTTTTTGGCAAGAGATGGATTGGAGGACTAAAGCAATATTGCATTTCCTCTTCCCCTTCTCCCCAACCTTGCAGAAGCCTCAATGAGTGTGTGACCCTGGGAGCCCACTAATGCCAACTGACAGAAGGCCCACAACACTGCAACTCACATCACATCAGACACACTCATTGCCCCAAAGCCCTGTTGTCATAACATATAACTCCAAGGTGTTACATAAGGTATCATATGTAAACTGGTGACATGCTGGTCACGAATATCATTGAACAATGTATGTACAGATGGTGAGTAAATAATTATGCATGTGTACTGCAAATATGTTCCTAAAATGTGTTTTGGGGGCAAGCTAGATAAACAAGTTTGGCTTAGACAGAGGACTATGGATTATCATGTCTGGGTCAAGCTTTGTAAGACAGAGAACAATGAAAGTACATTTACATATAAGGTAAACAAAATCATCAAGCTAAACAAGCCAGGAAGAAGACCACTTAATGATCACGTCAGGAACAGGATCTGCACCCAGGAAACCATTGTGGCTCTTCAAACAGAGACAATAGATTTTGAGTAACATAACAGGGGCTAAGTCTCTGACTGCCAGAAGCTGGGACTGGATAATAGGGGATGGATCATTTGATAAATTGACCTGTTCTGTTCATTCCTTCTAAAGCATCTGGCACCAGCAACTATCAGAAGACAGGATACTGGCCTAAATGGACCATTGGTCAGACCCAGTATGGCTGTTCTTAGCTATAATGGCTTTTTAAGAATGTATCAATCACTGGGGAGACATAAGAGGACAGCACCCCTTTGAGCCTATGAAAGCCATACCCTCTTGGCCTGAAAGACGAGAGCTGCTGGAATCTTGATGTAAGCGACAAACCCACTTAGATAAAGATTGTAATGTGCTAAAATTAAGTTTTAGTCACAAGAAAGCATTTTTTGTTTTGTTTTATGTGTAACCATACCTGTCTCATTGATTCTTGCTTGATATCTCTTAAATACCTGTTTTTTATTAATAAGCTCATTCTCGTTTTATTACCAAACCATCTCAGTGCTGTCTATTAACAGTGAAGGATGGGTCCTCAGCTAACCTAACAGGCTGATGTATACACTGTCTCTTTGAGGCAGTGAACTTAACTTCTGTGAGTGTCCAATGAAAAGGACTGGACACTTCAGGGAGATGTCTCCGGGAATTGGGTTTCACTGATTGTTACCTACTTCAGCAGACCAGCTCATAGCCGATCAGAGCGGGAGGCAGGCCTAATGGTCAGAGTCCAAACACCAGAGGCCAGGGGCAGAAGTCAGAGTCAGAAGTCAGGAATCAGAACTGAAGTTCGGGACTGAAGTCAGAGTCCAAATGCCAGAGCCAAGGTTTGAGGTGGAGTCAGAGTCAAGAGTCAGAGGTGAGGGTCAGAGTCAGATTACCAGGAGTCAGGGAAGGCAGGAGCCAGGCATGAACAGGATGGAACAAGGCTGGGTGCAGGCCAGGGTCTGGGCGGCAGCTGTGGAGGAGCAGGGCTTGGCGAGACAAGCACAAGGAGGCAGAGTCCAGGGGTTTGTGCATTGAGCAGCCAGAGAGCTACGGCGGCTGCTAAGTTTAAGAACCAGCCAATCAGGCAGGGCGGTCCATCAGGCAGCCTGGGTGACTTGTTAGGGTATCAGGAATACTGAGCAGGTGCAGCTGACGGCCTTACTCCTGACCCCTGCAAGCATAGGTGCTGGAACTAGGGGTGCTGGGGGTGCTGCTGCATCTCCTGGCTTGACATGGTTTCCATCATATCCAGGTTCACAGTTTGGTTCAATGGCTCTCAGCACCCCCACTGTACAAATTGTTGCAGCCCCCTTGCCTGCAAGGAAAGGTTTGGACAGCCAGAGCCCTAAAAAGTTTGCTGGCAAGGCAGACGAACTGGTGGAATAAGTAGCTGACACACAGCTTAGCAGCAGAAAAGTTCACTCCTGCTGAGGCAGAGCAGTCACTCTGTGGCTCATATAATTCTGGGTAGCCTGAGTAAGATGTCACAGAATATCTCAGGCAGCTGCAGTTCTTTGGTTTGGGGCAAAAATGGGTAGAGAAGGGCTGAGGCAGGTGGATGGGCAGGGAAAGCTCCTTTTCCCTGTATCATCCCACTAAAACTTCAAAGATTTCCCCATCTAAGCTGGTGTGGAGATGACAGAGGCATGCTGGCTATGGGCTCCAGGGGAGGGTCCCTGACTGTCCAGATCTTCATATCTATGTCCTAAGGCACCAACTTGTCAGCAAGGTCACACTCTTTGTCTGCTCCACTGGTGGTCAAAATCAAAATAGAAATAGAGGCAAGCTTTTTTTCTGTGGAAGGGCATGAGATAGCCCATGGTTTGTAATGGTCCTGTTTTTATCTTCTTCAGATTTAATTTAACGGTCTAAAATCTGCAGTAATTCACTCATCCCCTTAAACTTCCACAAAATCAGAAAGATCTTATCTAAATTTGTACTGGAACTATTACAATTAATTTCTCTAGCATATCGGTGCCAGTACGTGTTATCCCACTTTTTCTACTCAATCCAGTTTACTACATGCTGGTTTTGAGCTTTGTGCCTCCCTATTGTGAAATCAATACTGTTCTGCTGTGTGTTTAGGTTTGGGGTTGTTTTTTCTTAAAGAGCGCTGGCAAGCAATTTTAACATTTTTTAAAAAAAAGTCCAGAACAAATTAGTACAGTCAGGGAAGTAAATATAAATACTGTAAGGACAAATTACGCAAATAAGGGGCAGGTGGCAACCAAAAGCACACGTATCATTGGAGCATGAGCTGCTAAAGTGGAATAATATTTATGTACTGCAAACATATTTGTGCTACTGAGCAAATCTGAGTTCTCTAAGGACTGAGAGAATCATAAACACCTGCCTTTGCAGCAGCACAGTGGGCAAGCAGTCTAGTGCCAACCAAAATAAAATACAAAAATATTAGCAGTGTTCAGATGGGGAAGATAATATTGGATAGTCCATGCCAATATTTCTCACTCCTCTTGGCTGAAAAAGGTGAGTGGGTGGGGGAAGTTATTACTAGCATGTAACACTCTAGATGTGCTAGGTGTTAGAAAAGGGTGTGCAGAACACAAAAGAAGTGAATGGGAAGAGAGTTTCCTATGTCACTTCCTCCTCCATTTTGAGTGCTAAAGTGGAGTTAAAGTGACAAAAGTTAGGAATTTCAGAATTAAGACACAGACACTACCTGTCCTTTATACCTATAATACCATTATACCACACTAGCATCAGTGCCAGCAAAAGGAAAACTCAAATCTAGCCTAGATTGGCAGTGATTGTGCAGCCAAGATTGGTGGTGACAGAACATTTTGATGTTCTTTGTGAAATGAATTGGTCTTGATCCTGTTCCTACTGAACATATGTCCTCATCCCAAAAGTGACTATCATACCTGGCAGTAACTGACAGTTTGTTGAGAATCTCAGCAGAGACCAAGGAATGGATTAGTATGAAGCATCTTCTCACTCTTAGACATGGCTCCTCCAGGACAGGACTCTTGCAGGGTGTATGATACAGGGAAATTTGCTTTGCTGCATTTTGATGTTTATCTGAAGCTAGTCTTAATTATCCAGGCCATCAAAGTAGTTGCCATATTCCTCCCTTGCTATACAAACCCTTTCCCTCAATAGACATTGGCTTCCCCTTCCTGACAGTTTTATGGGGACAGCTCACCAACTTGCCATCCCTCTCTGACATCTTCACAAAACTTTGTTTCCTCCACACCTGCCTGCCTTGAAAAACTAGCCAGCAGCTCCTTCTGCTCTTTTCCTCTTTGAGTAGTGGCTGGAAAGTGCCCTAATCCTCTCCAGGGAGAAGAATAATAGGCCTTTTCCCCAAATCAGTCTCAGGTTGTCCTAAGAGAATAGACTTTCCCTGTGGTATTTTGGCATTTTTCTTTCTGGTGCTAGGAAGAGACACTGTGAGAATTGTCTCCTTTTTCCTCCTCATCTGCATTACTGTTTCTGGTACCTGCTGGAAACCAGAAGTGAGCAAAGTCTAATCAAAGTATTTCAGCTCCACAAGAAAGTTTAGATCTAAACATCGGTGAAGGTTCTAGAAGGTTTTGAACTGGTTCACCCAAATCTACTTAGACCTTTTGGGATTGAGACGACCCAATTATTGATTCAAAAAATGGTTGTTACATGACCTTCAGATACGCAGAGCCACACAGAAATTACACAACATAAGAACATAAGAACATTAAGAATTGCCATACTGGGTCAGACCAAAGGTCCATCCAGCCCAGTGGCTGACAGTGGCCAATGCCAGGTGCCCCAGAGGGAGTGAACTTAACAGGTAATGATCAAGTGATCTCTCTCCTGCCATCCATCTCCACCTTTGACAAACAGAGGCTTGGGACACCATTCCTTACCCATCCTGGCTAATAGCCATTAATGGACTTAACCTCCATGAATTTATCTAGTTCTCTTTTAAACCCTGTTATAGTCCTAGCCTTCACAACCTCCTCAGGCAAGGAGTTCCACAGGCTGACTGTGTGCTGTGTGAAGAAGAACTTCCTTTTATTTGTTTTAAACCTGCTGCCCATTATTTTCATTTGGTGGCCCCTAGTTCTCATATTATGGGAACAAGTAAATAACTTTTCCTTATTCACTTTCTCCACACCACTCATGATTTTATATACTTCTATCATATCCCCCCTTAGTCTCCTCTTTTCCAAGCTGAAAAGTCCTAGCCTCTTTAATCTCTCCTCATATGGGACCCGTTCCAAACCTCTAATCATTTTAGTTGCCCTTCTCTGAACCTTTTCTAATGCCAGTATATCTTTTTTGAGATGAGAAGACCACATCTGTACGCAGTATTCAAGATGTGGGTGTACCATGAATTTATATAAGGGCAATAAGATATTCTCCGTCTTATTCTCTATCCCTTTTTGAATGATTCCTAACATCCTGTTTGCTTTTTTGACTGCCACAGCACACTGCGTGGATGTCTTCAGAAAACTATCCACGATGACTCCAAGATCTCTTTCCTGAATAGTTGTAGCTAAATTAGCCCCCATCATATTGTATGTATAGTTGGGGTTATTTTTTCCAATGTGCATTACTTTACATTTATCCACATTAAATTTCATTTGCCATTTTGTTGCCCAATCACTTAGTTTTGTGAGATCTTTTTGAAGTTCTTCACAGTCTGCTTTGGTCTTAACTATCTTGAGCAGTTTAGTATCGTCTGCAAACTTTGCCACTTCACTGTTTACCCCTTTCTCCAGATCTCCAACTTACATGGGAAGTAGGCTGCATCTACTTGTTTAATTATGTATTGAACTTTGACAGCTTGTTTGGTAACCTGCAAACATAAGAAAACAGAGTATCTGCCTCAGAGAGTGTACAGTCTAACTTGAGGCATGTGTGTGTGTGTGTGTGTGTATTATACATACACACGCACCCACAAAATTCAGGCACACATAGTTTGTTGGTATGAGTACTGTGAGATGTAGAAATCTTTTGGTGGCCATTCAAGTCATTACAAAATATAGCAGTTATTTTTTCTTCTTAATATATAAAGTTCTGATCACTTAATTCTGATTCCCTTATTACACTCAGTGCAAAACTTGAGAAAAATTTACCACCAGAGTGTCTGATATTCATCTACATAGCTCACACCACATATGAATTTGGCCCAAGATACAGAAATAAAAACAGTGGATTATACTCCATGTAGACTAAAGTACATTAAAAATAAACAAACAAAAAAGTGTGTGGAGGAACTGAGTCTCAAGTCCTTAATTATAGGAAACAGGAAATAGTTTGGTTGCCCTCCTCCCCAAGATCAAAATTAGTAATTATACAGCTTCCCAGAGCTTCCTTCCCCTTTTGTCAAGCCTATAGCTTGGCATATTTCTACACCACCATTTCTTTGGGGTGAGGGATCACTATAAGAATGTAAAGAGAAGGAAAGAAAGGCGCACAATGTGTTCTAAGATGAGAGCAGAGAAAGCCAGCTCATGATAAAAGTCAGCTAATACTTCCCCTAGGATTACACAGTGGGTCATCCAGCAAAACGCAAGACAATTTTTTCATTCATAATTTGCCATTGAAATTTTGCAAGTTGTAACCAGGATGCTGCAGCATATTAACAAAGGGGAATTGACATTCCAAGAAAAAAAAATGATTTTTTTAAACAATTTTTTGAAGATCTCTACAAAAAGACAGTCACCTTGAGGGAAAGAGAGCTAGAAATTATCCTTTCATTTTACTGTGCTATAATACAGCATGTTTTCTCCATTTGACTGCACTGTTTATTAACAAGACAAAGATATTTATATTTGTATCATTCTTATTTAATTAAATATAAAAGTGAACAACATTTTTACAGACACTTTGAGCCAAATCCAGTCATCATTTTACACATGGAAATTCATCTGAAATCAACGGAAATTTTGTGTAAAAATCAATGTCAACATTTGACCCATTTAGAAGCAGCCATATAAGGCATTTTTTTAAATCAATGTCAATATAATCACATACATTGTATAATTACATCAGTTCTGTGTCATGAGCTAATACAGTACATAGTGGGAGGCAAATTCCCCAACTTTATTATGCAAAGAAAACTCACAATTTGTCAGTATTGGGCAAAAGAGGCCACAAATAACTTTGCTTTGGGAAAGAATACTGCGAGAATATCCACTGACAGCAGTGAGTGTAGGGTATTATTTCAACTGTGCAGTTTGCTCACAGCTAACAAGTTGGTCCAATAAAAAATATTACCTCACCTACCTTGTCTCTCTAAAAAAACAACAACAACAAAACCACCAATCAGATTATTAGCCAACTTGAATCTATCAGTTTGAATTTTTAACCTGGAACTGAAGAAATTTTCTGGAGAGTGTGATGTACTAAATATTTAAACCTGAACATCAATGGCAATTTTACAATGTGCCCCCTCTCCTCTTCTATACTGGCTGATAGTTTACTAGGGCCCCAACACTGCAGCAATTTACACACGATTAATTTCACTCACTGCAAGTAATCTTATTAACATCATGGACATATGGGTAAATCTACACTGCAATTTAAGGTATGATTGCAATGCATGGAAGCATACCTTTATTATCTTTAATCTAGCGAGCACAGGTAGCAATTGTAGTGAAGATGTGGTAAGACGGACTTAGGCTCTGGCTACCAACCAGAGTATGTACCTGGGGTCCCCAGCAGGCTTGTACTAGCCCACTCTGGTCTGTGCTGCCATGTTTTTGCCACTACTGTTACCCACGCTAGCAAGGACAGATATGCCTACACACACTACAATCACACCATCACTTGAGGTGTAGATATACCTTAAGTCTTCACAGGGTTGGAGCCTAGGTGCATGCTCATCTTCTTACTGTCCTAGATAGGCAGATAGCCATTTAGGTGGGTGGCTTAGCAAAGCGTATTTCAAAGAATGAAGAGAAAAAAATATTTGTGATCAAAAACAAAACTCGGGGTGCAATGCTGCAAGTTGTTCTACACAGGCTTGCAGGATCAGGGCCTTTGTTTGAATTCAGCAAGGCCATGCACTGTAGCTGTCCAATTGTTAGCCCTAAATGCACAGCTGTTGAGACAAAAAGGGCTTAACAACATATATGTATAAAGTTTCATGACAAATGTAAATGCACCTATAACTATTTTTGCAACAGAGACAAAAGAAACCCCAACGTTTCAACCCTAAGGCCTCTATCAAAGATTCAAGACTCTCTTCTCCTGCACTCCCTTTGATAAAGGCCTGAGGGCTAAAACTGAGTTTTCATCTGTCTGTGCTACAAAAGCTAGAGTTCACTGATAGTCTCTCACCACATCTGTTGCCTTTGTTCAAGAAATTTAAAAGTGTTAGGATGTGCTTGCGATAATTAGCAGGTGTTTTATACCCTGGGTGCCCAAAAGGGTTCAGCAACCCTCAAGCAGTTAAATAACCACTGTTTCATGGCTTTGGGAAGAAGTAGTTACGTAATTACTGTTGGCTACCATGGAGGAGATGATGGTGGCCAAGATTATTAAGCATCTGGAATCTACAATTATTATTCTTCCAGTAGCTACAAAGGCAACCACAGTCCCTGTCCCAAAGAACTTAAAATCAAGCCTGAATTTTTCTCAGTTTTTTTGTAAAGATTAGGCACCTCTGGCTATATTTTTATACTCTGGGAAGCCATGAAGAGCCTGCTAGTCAAGTCTGTATTTTAGCACTGATAGTGTAGGTGTTAAAAGTATATGTATACAGTGGCCACCCACAGTGTTATAATAACTTTGCTTGCAACAGCCAGAAAAGTGATTACCAAAGGCTGGAAATCCAGTTCAGAGCCCATAGTTACAGAATGGTTATCAGATTAATCGAACATAATTCTCACTTATGCTAAAAGAAATAGACTGCCAGGGTAGTTTGATATATGGCCCTCTCCGCTTCCACTACTCAAGAGGAATCCCTAATTATTACACATTAACATTATACAATCCAAAAATACAAAGCAGAATGTGGCCTAAGTTTTTGTTTTATGACTAGTCGTATGTTCTCTTAGTGATTTTTTATGCAAGCACACCCTTAAAGTTGTGATTAATAGTATGCCATTTGGATGTCTAGCATAGGCCTCAGAGGGTGGGGGTGGGGCATTCCCAGCCATTTTTATCATGCTAGCACATTGATGCTGGAACACTACTTATTTATCCAGCAACTGAGGAGTTGACTAGTTGTTATCTGCTCTAAAATCATATAAATGTCCCACTTGCAAGAGTCAAAGACAAACTGTCCGTAAAGCCTGCCACTGGTTTGAGGCTCTTAAGGCCAAATCCTTTGGTCTGCTCTACAGCTGTATTTCCATTGCTGCACAGAAGTGAGGAAATGGGGGCTGGGGCAGAAATGAAATTAAACTCAATAAGAGTGGGCTAGAAAAATGACTGGGCCATGGGCCATCTGTGCAGTGTGCTCTGATCCACTGATCCTCAGTGTTTCCAACTCTCACAATTTTGTTGGAAGTCATCATCTTTGACATTTTCCTGAAAGCCCCAGCTCCTGTACTCAAATGATAATGTGAGAATCTCAGCCTTACAAAAATAAATAAATAAAAAAGTAAGTTTACAACCTTCATTGCTATGGAAAAAAGCTTGAAAATGTGACCCAAATAAACTGTAAAGACAAATAAAAAGAACACAAACTCTACTGATGTTTAAAACTCATACTTTTTTTCTAGGCCATTATCTATGAATGATTAAGTTTGGCAATACTGAAAACCTTTCCCAGGAGGCATGTAGTAATTAGGCCATGACTACTACCACCATCCATTAACTAGTGGAGCCAAAGCCAAAGGCTACACATCATGCCTCCAGGGAATGCTGGGTATAACAGTGCAGATCCCTCTTGTGGGGGACCAGAATTTCATCCTTATTTTCAGGTAAATTCTGATATGAAGATTAGACAAACCCATTTTCATAAAATAAAAATGGATCTCTACTTTTAAACAAAACCCAATCTGTTTGGTTGGTCCCTTGTTAAAACATTTGGCAGCACATCACTGACATGATATGGAATTATGAGGATTCAGAAATTCTAACGTGAGAAGGGACCATTGTGATCATCTAGTCTGACCTCTTGTACAGCACAGGCCATAGAACTTCCCCACAATAATTCTTAGAGCAGATCTTTTAGAAAAACATTCAATCTTGATTTAAAAATTGCCAGTGATGGAGAATCCACCTTCACCCTTGGTAAGTTGTTCCAATGGTTAATTACTCTCACTGGTAAAAATGTACATCTTATTTCCAGTCTGAATTTGTCTAGCTTCAACATTCAGCCATTGGATCATGTTATACCTTTCTCTGCTAGATTGAGGTGACCATTACTAAATATTTGTTCCCTCGGTAAGTACTTACAAACTGTAATCCAGTCACCCCTTTACCTTCTTTTTGTTAATCTAAATAGATTGAGCTCCTTGAGTCTATCATTATAAGGCAGGTTTTCCAATTTTTAAATCATTCTCGTAGCTCTTCTCTAAACCATCTCCAATTAATGATCATCCTTGAATTGTGAGCACCAGAACTACACACAGTTTTCCAGCAGAGGTTGCACCAGTGCCAAATATAAAGGTAAAATAACATCTCAACTCCTCCCCTGTTTATGCATCCCAGGATTGCATTAGCTCCTTTGGCGCTACAGCATCACATGGGGAGTTGATTATCCACAACCACACTCAAATCCTTTTCAGAGTCATTGCTCCCCAGATGTATACATTTACCCATATTAAAAGGCATTTTGTTTGTTTGCGCACAGTTTACCAAATGATCTAAATTGTTCTGAATCAGTGACCTGTCCTCCTCATTATTTACTGACCTGACACCATCAAAGCTATCCTTAAGAATGACCAGTGGTCTCTCGTGCAGATTTTTAAAATATACTACAAATACTTTTTAAAATGCAATATAGACTGGCATTTTTTAAATAACCATTAAAATAGATGCATACCAATTATGTTAAGGGAAATTCCCAGTTAAGGCTTGGGGTGTTCCAGTCAATGTGGCCCTCTGTCAGCAGAGCCTTTGAACAGTGGAGAATGACAAGGTGTGTATGTGGGTAAATGTAACCAGAGATCTCCATTTGCTCCACCTCTCTCTCTGTTAAATATAGGACTTGTCTATGTTGAAATTAACCAGCATGACTATTGCAATAGCTATACTGGTGGATGCTCTAGTCCAGAATAAAAGAGACTTACAGTCTACTTTGTGACAACAGGCTTGAACAACTGGGTGTCTTATTCGGAATAGCAAACCGCCTGTTGGTGGAGCAAGATCATCACCGTGCACTGCTACAGGAGAAACTTGGGTTCAGCATCAGACTTGGGTCTGGCACTTCCCCAGCCAGGAGAGAATTTCAGTGCATTATAGAGATGCTGATAAGCCTCGCCCTTTGGACATTGCTGAAGTGAGGAGGAGCAGCTGCATATTCAAAGAGCTCCTCGGGTTGCTAGTTTACACAAATGTATTGACATTCTCCTTGCAGGAAACTGCTGGTATGCATTCCCAGCAGGCATTAAACTCTAGGTGATTGAGGTGGTTAAGAGAAAACTTCAGATGTAGAGACTCTTTATCTCTGATCAGGAAGGAGCACTTTCATGTCTACCCTAATGACAGAGGAGAATGAGAGAGAGAGAGTGGAGTAATTCATAAGACTGTCAAATCATATATTGTTATTTATATAGTCATAGTTGTGCATAGCATTTCACTCTAAGGTGATAAGAAGAGTCCTTGCCCCTTCAATATTTTAATCTAAATTAAATCATAACACCAATGATCCAGGTATGTAGGCCAAGGAAGTGCAAGGGGGAAGGCATCAGTAGACACAAGAAGAGGAGTTAATAGTGTAGTTCTAGCCGTGTTGGTCCCAGGATATTAGAGAGATAAGGTGGGACGAGGTAATATTACACAGAGCTTTTCTTCAGGTATGGAAGAGGAGCACTGTTTTAGGGGAGGGTAGATTTTCCTATAGGGAACAAGAAGAATTGATTAATATGGTATATTTCATGTTGATTATTTAGGGCTTTATATTTTAATATACTATTTCAATTTACAGAGTAGCAGCCATGTTAGTCTGTATCCGCAAAAAGAACAGGAGTACTTGTGGCACCTTAGAGACTAACAAATTTATTTGAGCATAAGCTTTCATGGGCTTATGCATCTGATGCATCGGATGAAGTGGGCTGTAGCCCACAAAAGCTTATGCTCAAATAAATGTGTTAGTCTCTAAGGTGCCACAAATACTCCTGTTCTTATTTCAATTTAATCATTTTAAATTCTATATTTGATGGGTTGTAGTTGTAGTGTTGCCAATCTTATGATTTAAATGCATGTGCCATGACATTTCATGTTTTTCTTACAGATCCAGCTACTGGAGTCATGTGATGTCATACAAATGTCAATTTTCTTTTTTTCTTTTCTTTTGTTTAAGTGCACCTCAAAGGCTCAGAAATTGAAGGCAAAGAAAAAAATCAAATTTTGTTACACTTTAAAATCATCTCATGATTTTTAAGGCAATCATTGGGAGGGGGCTGACTCATGATTTTTGAATGCTTAGAGTTGGAAGTACTGTTATTGGAAGGCCTCCTGGGACAAGGACTGAAATGATTTTGTGATTAGAAAATCTGGGGTAGCAACCAAAAAACTAAAGAATGTCAGAGCAGCTACATGAAAAAAGCATCCCATTCCATTTCCTACAGTCACACTGAGTATTGGCTCAGACTTGAATTCTTGCTTTATTCACTAATGACAAAGCTACAAGTTTGTGTACCAAGTATACTTCAGTAGGAGAAGCAAGTTGTATAGATAATAAATAGACAGACACACACTGTTACCTACACACATATTCAGAAGGAGAAAGAAGGGGAGAGGTTAATATATTCCCCAGGCAGAAAATAAATGACGTTTGTATTTGTGTTGGGCTCTTGATTCCCATGAGGTAGTTATTAGAAGTCTCCTTCTTGTATTTAGTCATGTTTGGAATTGTTTTAAGGATGTTTAAGACTCTTTTCCTCACGTTGTCACAAGCTCATTACCACAGAATTACATTATATAAACAAGAGCAGGCTAGAGCCAAGTTGGCTTGGCTATTGCTGTTTGAGGGAATTGGAAAAGAGGATAATTTTCCTTGCCTTTGGAAAAAGGCAGGCATAGACTGAACAGCAGACAAGCTAACCTCCTCTCTGTCAGTGCTGGACCACATGGCTTTTTATTTCTTAGAGTGGCTCTCTCTTTAAATGACTGGTACTTTCCATGGACCGCATTTTTGGTAAGTACAGTGTATTTCCGCACCAAAGCACAGAGGATTAGCGCAGTAATGAATTTTCATCTCCAATGACTCTTTAAAATACAGCACTGCACAATAAAGTCTCCACTGCATCACTGCAGAAATAATTACTAAAAATGTGGTGGCTATAAATATTATTCAGTACAATGGAGAATCACTTCAACAGAGAAAAAAGCCCAGAGGAAGAGTCTGGAGAGAGTTCAAGCTAACCCAATTCCCTATCTTTCCCAAGAAGACAACATTGATTATATCTATGAGGTTTTCCCTTAAGGTTCTGTGGGATTTTAGCCCATTTATAATTTATCAGGATATTAACATTTTAGTCCAATGTGAATAACTGATAATACTGTCCCAGGCAAAATAGCCGGAAACAGGCCAGATTTGGATACCCTCACTCATACTGAGTTGCACAAGCAGTCTTATTATAACCATCAGGACTACTTGTGGAATAAAGTATGTTTATAAGGTATTATGTATTCAGTGGGAACAGTGGATTAATTTTGGGATAACAGTCCTTATCTTTAAGGCCCTCCACTGTACTAGACCAAGTTACCTAAAGTACCAGCTCTTGCTCAGGAACCTAAACCTCCTTTGACAATTGCATTGCACAAAAACAATAAAACTGTCAAGTTCAAGGGATAAACTCTTGAAGCAGGGGACAACAGTCTGACAGCTGGCCCAAGACTAGGAAAATCCCTAGGTAAAGATGACCACAGACCCCATTCAGACTGAAATGTAAGATTTACTTTTTTAGCTTTACCTCTCTAGAATAGCAGCAGCAATAAAGTAAAAAAACGAAGACAATGGGGGAAGAGGAGAATGTCAGTCGGTCACACATACACATGCCGAAAGAAGAGGGGAGGGAGGATAATTCTAGAAACTTGCTAAGGAAGGAGGAGTAATATAGTACACTTAGACCCTATATTGTATTCGTTCTTTTTTGAGGGGTGGGGAGAGGAGCAGGGAGGCAATTCAGATACTATTCTGATGTGTGCCTGACAGGAACATAGGGACACAAAGAGAGAGAAATCTCACTTTTCAATTTCCCCATTGCAGTTTGGAATAGCTTCTGCAAAGAGTTGGTCAGAAAATGGCACACAGATTTTACAAAAACCCTTGTGAAATTTTTGTCCTGGACTTTTTTCTCTCATTGAAGTTCAAAATGGGTGAACATTTGTCAACATTTCAAAACATTTCAAACAGCTCTACTTCCATGTTCTCAACTGCATCACTCTCACACTGAGCCAAAAACCCTTTCTGCTCCCACCTTCAAATTTTTCCCAGAAGCCCTACTATCTTTCTTGCTGGATGTCCTAAGCCACAAGTCTGTAGCAGTTTTCCCCATTTAAAATCAGATGCTATGCAGAGCGAGGCTTCCTGCCTCATTGAAAACAGATCTTGCCAGCAGGCTGTCCATCAGAGTTTTAGTCATCCTGGATCCCTCTAAGTACTGTAGAAATACTACACATAAGCTGTTCAGCAGTCAAATTGTTCTCCAGGAGCTCACTCTCAGTTGAAACAAATACTAATATTCAGGAATATTGCAAACAGTTGTTGTTTGGCACACTAGCATTCTCTCTCCTTTTGGAACGATATAAAACTGTCAGCTCATTAATGGATTTTTTGGGGCAGAAATTAAACAATTGCTGAAGAAAATGTCTTGTAAACATTGAAGCAACCGCAATAGCACTCCATGAATATACAAAGAAAAAGAAAATGAAAACAATATTTTGCAACTAAATTTGTCTTTACTTAATCAGCAAAGAGTCCCACGACCTTGCAACCAATCTTTGGTATAGCAATTGAGAGTCACTTGAGAGTCCATTTAGAAAATGATGGCACTGTAGTTCACAGGACAAAACTTTACTGATAAGTCAGAGCCATTGCTCTGACAACATTAAATACTGCAGCCTTATCAGTTGATGCACTTTTGCACCAACCCAATCATTCCAACATCAAGGGCCAAGTTTCCCAAATTGCTCAGCTCCCATTTAGGTAACTCAATAAAGACCAGATTTTCCAGAGTACTCAGCAACCAGCAGCTCCCATTGTGAGACACATGGTCAGATTATCCAAAGATATTATCACAATGTGTTAATTTTGGTGCTTAAATAGGAGCTAAGCACTTTAGAAAATCTGACTGCAAATATAAAGTTATTCCGATAGGTGACATGACTGGAGAGATATGTATAGTAAAAATGTAGGCAAAACTCTTGTTTTCAGTGTTGTAGCCATGCTAGTCACAGGATATTAGAGAGACAAGGTGTGGGAGGCAATATCTTTGGCCAAACTTCTGTTGGTGAAATTGACAAGTGTTTGAGCTTACACAGAGTTCTTCTTCAGGTCAAGAAGTGCTCTGTGCAAGTTGAAAGCTTGTCTCTTTCACCAACAGAAGCGATTTTTCTGTATTGTTACATGTGCACTGTAAAAAAAGTATGTTTTCTAAAATACAGTTCTCTATTTGGATCTCCCAGATATTTAGTGGATGCCATGCAATTCCTTGGGTAAAACTCAACAGACAGGCCATTTTGATCCACATCACATCAATAGTTTGATCTGTAGCTCTGGCCAAAAAACAAGTCAACACACACACAAAAAGCCTAAAAACTAAGATGAGTAGAGAGACAGGGATTTGGGAGCGGGGGAAGATGGGAGAAACACAAACGATCATAACGACATCAGTGTTTTAAGTAAATTTTCGCTGACAAAAATGTCCATTCTATGAGATGCTTTGTTGCGCCACTACACAAAATTCTAGGTTTTTTTCTCCAGGCTCACATGTCCATTGTCCCATGGTTAGACCTGCAACCATGGGACAATGCTTCTGGGCAATACTTCTCCATGACTTCAGTATCGCATAAGGATTTTGTTAATTCCAGATGCAATTAGTCCACAAACAGGAAAAAGGGGATATATGCCTCCTGGTGTATATTTAATGCTGATGTTCAGCCATGCAGTTGCCCAAACCGTGTACAGACAGATGCTTGGAGGCACCCGCTAAAGTTTTTCATTTAAGATTAGAAATTGGGCACGCAATACATACCCCCAACTCATCCACATAATATCCTTGGCCAAAAAATGACATCTTGGATGTAAATCAATTATTAATAACGTGGCTTTAAATTAATATGTTTCAATGGCAAGAGAACAGTGGTACAGTTTGGTATATTCTAGAGCACTTGAGTAACTGGGGTCCCATTCCCAGCAGTAGAGGGAAATCATCAGTCTCAGCCCAAGTTATTTCCCGACCTGACTGCAGCAAAGAAAAGGCTGTGTTTAATGAAGGCTTTACCCTAAAGGAAAGGCTACAATTCCATGATATTAGAATAGTCTTACAGTGAGTCACAGAGAATTTGCCTTTGATTTGGAGGACTGGTGAGCTCTGTTCTCTGGCCACCTCCCCAACATCTTTCCTTCTCTGCAGCAACGGAATGGCTACATGTCTCAGAATATTTGCAACAATCTCATAATTGAGATTCATTCTCCTTAGCCCGGAGGGCAGAAGCTTAGACTGTACTTTTGTCCTGGTTTGCTGTACTTCACAACACTGCTGTGTCTAATCCAACATACCTAGGTATTTATATCATGCCTATCAGTGAATTTATTTGAGAATCTCTCTCCTGCACTAACAAAGAATCTTTTTCCTCCAGGGTAACGTTTGAAGAGATTCTCCCAGAATTCTACTGGAGAACAATTCTAGGAGTTGTTTCCCTGTTGTAGAGTGAGGATTTTAAATTCATGGCATCCTAGCTGATCTAGTCCACACTTTAATTTTAATATATGGAGATATACCTATCTCCTGGAACTGGAAGGGACTTCGAAAGGTCATCGAGTCCAGCCCCCTGCCTTCACTAGCAGGACCCAGTACTGATTTTTGCCCCAGATCCCTAAGTGGCCCCCTCAAGGATTGAATTTACAACCCTGGGTTTAGCAGACCAATGCTCAAACCACTGAGCTATCCCTCCCTTTCCTACTATGTTGTCTCATCCTTCCTTCTGAATGACTTTGTGAAAAACATCATCACAGGATATTTCCTTTCGTGTGCCTGATACACTACAAGAAATAGTCATCCAGTAGTGTTAGAAAGGTTGTTTTCTGTTAAGGCAGGCAGAAGACTGAGGATTTTACTTATGGAATTTTTAGAAAAGTAGAAGTTGTATTAGAGCTTCCTTCTTTACTTGGGCTATGTTTTCAGTGTGACTCAAGCTCCCTAGTTTTAACAATCCCAGCCATGTTAAAATATCTTTAGTGTTGGGAAGAGATGCAACTCAAACCAATGCAAAATAAGCTGTGCAAGAAAAGACAGATCTAAAAGCAGGGCTGGAATGGCACACACCACGTTGGACAGGGAAATGCATAAGCACAAATCTACCCATCTTTGTTTTCCCATGGCTTACTTAAATCCTGCCTTGCACGGAGCCCTTAAAGATTAAAAGTCAGGTTTGTTACGTAAGTAAATATGCAGGGGCTTACACATGCACTAGTGTTGTCCTGCCATATGGGAGCAAGTGGCCTCCCACTTCCTAGGCCGATGAAGGTCTAGCATGTCATCATGGTCTCTGGGAAAAGGGGCACGTGGTCATTTGTGTTCACTTTTCAGTTCTTTTCACAAAACCAATTTGGAGCGCAGCATCTTGATAATTTTAAAATAAACTGCACATTCCTTTCCTCCACAGACCAGATGTAGATGTGACAGCTGCCATTAAGAAGGACAAATTTTAAAAGATTGTGGGAAAACAGCAGCACAAGGGAAGGGGGGAGGCAATGGGCAGTCCCCTCATCCTGCTCTCTGGGGTGAAACACTGATGTCATCAAAGATTCAAAGCTGCCAACACAGGGAGTCACTACACTTTGCCATGTGCTTATTAAAAGAGGTGTTGTGAGGAATAGGTAAGTAAGAGAAAAAGGTGTAAATCATGCTTAGAAACCACATGTGCTGGTGTCTCTGAATCCATTCACAGTCTTTCACTAGCTCTGTTTTGTATTCTGAACATCTGTAAGGTTTTTTTTCCCTAATGTTTCCTATCATATCAGCTACAGAATTGCCTGCATGGAGGTGTCCATCAATTATACTGTAGACTAGGTGTTTCTCATAACAAAAAGCACAAGTTGTTTAATTCGCTGTATTGTTGTTTAATTCACTATGTATTGTGCGATGTTACCCAGGTGCCAGCGACATCCTTCTGACCAGCACAGAGGCACAAGGGACCACCCCAACATAAATTTTTAATGGGATCAGCTGTGACACCATATACACAGCGAAGACCTTAAGGCCTTAAAGTCATCCTATTGGAACATTTTTAGGGGCCCAGAAGAAATGGTTTAATTAATCTTCTTTTTTCAGGATTGCTTTTTTTCCCCCCGTATAAATTATGTACACTGAAAACCTGCCAATTATAGCAAATTAAGGGACTTGGCAAGTGCATCCCTTGGAGGCAGATGGTAAATAATATTCAGATTCTGACTTGAAACAGGGCTAGTGCTTAGCTGGTGCAGGATTGAAAAGCAGTCCAAATACATGAAATAAAAGGGTTTAATATGAACGCAAGTACTGTAGGTTGCTTTTGGGGGTGACAATGATAGCACTGAAAATATTGATAATTCATCATTAATATGCTGTACCCCGAGTGGCAGAAGGATTTTAGGTCCTTTTGCCCTATTTTAAAAACAACAACAGTTGTTTATTTTTGCTTTCATGTGAATGAAATCAACAGCCATCTCATTCTTTCTGAAGCAATTCCAGTTAACAAGACAGCATCGTAGCCTAAGGACCGGCTTAAATGGTGCCCCCTCAAACAAAGACAGGAGTGGTCCATGGACAAACATTCAAAGGCAAAGGGAGTCTAATCTCCTGGGAGGTGAGGATCGGGAAATGCAGGAGTGCATGTACTACTAGCCTTCCATTTCCAGATAACTCTGTTTCCCACTTAGGTTGCAAACAAAATGAGAGTGCTGGCCTCAACCTGTTGCCCTAATGACCATTTCTCCATTGCACAAACCTACCCGACAAAGAGTTTAGAATAAATGACCGTCTCTGTTACAGCCTGCAGTAACAGAGATGGTGCCAGCCAGGGGTGCACTGGCAGGACTGCATTGGGATTGGAAACTCTGTCTGGGAACAATGATTGTTACTAATCTGACACTCTCGGTATTGCTAAAATACACCAAATTTAATTTGATTTACAAATCTGAAAGCACAGAGAGACCTTTTTTAAGAATCCAGCCATAGATAAGAGGGATGACACAGTCAAGTATGTGTTAGTCATTTAATTCATACCGGGCTTGGGATACTAAATTTAGGAAGTGATTCAATCATCACTCACAATTACAGCTATTTTCAGACCATAAGTGAGGCAGCACACCAGCACTGATGCAAAAACATACCACAATTAGTCCTGCAAATGCTGTTGCGACAAGTCATAGTTTCCTAAGAGCATTCAATCTAACTGTGGAATCTGACTCTACCTCAGGGCACATCTTACCATATGATTTCATTTTGCACATACAGTAACCTGCCAGTGATGTCACTGGAGTTCTGCTTCCCTTGATATACTCCTCAGCACACAATAAGAAGATTAATTGTGTAGATACTTTGTTAAAGGGCACAGAGAGGACTTATTTTACCACCATCTTCAGATGGATATTTGTACCCAGAAAGCACTAACATGGGGTTACTTTAAATGCTATAGAGAAAGTGGAGATGGACAATAGCTGCCAAGAGTCAATGGAACCTTTTCTAGGAATTTGTGGCTTTTCTCACAGACAAGAGCACAGAGTTTTGAAGAAATATGTAAACAATTAAACCACCCAAAAATCTTTATTCAACTTGTTCATAAACACACAAAATCCAGAATAATTCAGAGTAGAGACTGAGGGTGAAATCCTGGCCCCACTGAAGTTCATGCAAAACTCCCATTGAATGGAGCCAGGTTTCAGCCTGAATCTCCACAGAATTGCCCACTCTTTGAAATTCCCTGCAATACCCACTCAAAACAGAGTAAGTTAATGGGCAGGGGCCATATCATTAACCGAGTGACTCCAGGTTAGACCAGCTGAAGATCTGACCTAAAGGATTTCAACCCTAACTTTTAATGTCTCTCTCTTCTGGGTTTAAAATCAAACCCATAATATTAGTTGAACATAAAACTCCTCTGTTGGTAGAAAACAAATTATGCCACGGTCAGATGTATTCAAAGGCTTCTTCAGATTACAGCTAGTCAAATTAACCAACCAAAAAAAAAAAAAAAAGTCATTTGCTAGGCTGTGAAAACAAAAAGGTTTTGCTGTACTTACAAAATGTTAACGAGCCTTGTAATTCTTTTGGCTTTCTTCTATACAAAAAAGTAGTTTTATTCTGGTTAAAAAAAACCCAACACCTTCTTAATCTTAGCAAATGCATCCATTCCAATTCTCATCAATCCAGGAAGTTGATTTTGCTGCTGCAAAGTACGTCAGAGAAAAATTAGAGTACATAGTCTCATAGAAATTTCAAAATGTGCATAGGTTTTGAGAACATTAACATGAATTTCACAGTAGTTTTGGGAATTGCCATCAGATTAGTGAATAACCTGGGAATTACTGCAGATTTTATATTGCCTAACTTTATATATTTATTTTGCATGGCTCAGGTTTCTCAATGCAATTTTGCAACTGTACAGTTCTACCTCTGACCTAACACTATACCTATTAAACCCAGTAAGATTTAGCCTGGTTTCATTTATTTATTCCAATAGCAGAAAAGCCTATCTACAACTACAGATGCTTATATATGCGCAGAACTTTATCTTGGATCAACATTGATACTTACATTCTCTCAATCTATCATACACAACATTCTGCCCCCTTAGCCAGCTCTTACTCTATTTTAATCCACTTCATCAAGGAAAGGCTAAGGGAAAAGGTAAGCCTTAAGGTATGCACTGAAGGCCATTACATCCAGGTTCCATCAGACTAAAGGTAGGGGCGACAGGGGATGGATCACTTGATGATTATCCGTTCTGTTCATTCCCTCTGGGGCACCTGGTATTGGCCACTGTCGGAAGACAGGATGCTGGGCTAGATGGACCTATGGTCTGACCCAGTATGGCTGCTCTTATGTATGGGAGTATGTTGTAGAGCTGCAGTCCTTTCAATGACAACAACCTGACAGCAACTCTCATTTAAATCTGCTAGTTCAAGTGCCTCAGATGATCACAACTGCCATGAAACCATATCAGGCAAGAGGCAATCTCTAAATGTTTGACTAATATTTATAATGCATATTTACAGCATGGATTGTAATAACTCAATCAATGCCATTATGCTGTGATATAGATTAACAGTAGCATCCAAGTGGCTTACTGTGAATCTACAGTACACCATAGTGTGTTCTAAATAGTCTCATGAAAAATAATGTGCCCACTACTGTTTGCTGTTTAATGACATGACTGAAATTTCCAAATAATCTTATATCTTTGAAGTGACTCAGCTGGTCACAAAGACATTGATGTATCAGGAACAATGCCACAATATTCCTCTACAAATGGGTACTCACTTGCACCTTTGAAACAACATTAGATCAAGCAATGCCTCAACTGAAGTGCCCTCCCAGGAACATACCAGAGACTATATAGTCACCTGACAGAACACATAGAGGGGTTCCTGCCCCCCTGATAAACACCCATTGCAGCAGTGTCATCTGCCACAGCCAGTCTTAAAAACTTAGTTCTGACAGTGTGAAGGAAGCACCTGCCTTCCAAGACTTCTTAACATGTGTGTGTAACCCACTGGTGAGTGTGCGCTGCCCATCCCCCTCTGTGCCAATCTACATAGGACAGGAGCTGCTACAACTTGAGCTAAAGAGCCAAGGGGATGTAATGACTCATATCCACAATGGTAGAGATGGATATCAACTCCAATTCAGGCAGCACATCTCTGACAACAGTTCCACTACAGAGGTCCAGTCCTCCTCCCAGATATAATCTGCCATTCCCCTATCTCAGCAGGAAGCACATCCTGGTCAGGGAAAGGGAAAATCACATTTCTCTGGAATCCTTGGACAACTCCCTCCCTTCTTTTGAAGATTTCCTATCAAGGTATGAAGGCCTTAGGCCCTAGTCCTGCAGTCTTCATGTCACATGATCATTTTAGAGACTGTTCCCAGATGTACAAGATTGGGACTTTAAAGAGCCCAATTGTACGTAAGTAATTCTGCCAGTCTACCCACCCAAGGCATCATACCATGCTGGCTCAGGTCATTAGTTCAGTCTCCTCCAGGAGGCCTAAGGATAGCTCCACTTAGGTGATGGCCTGTGAAGCCACTTCAGCAACAATGCAAACTAAAAAAGATTAGAGACTTGAGATTTACCATAGCACTAAACTCACACAAACAAAGTCATGGCCTAGTGCCTTGACTTGACATGGCTTCCCTTTTGTAGGGGATCCACATCAAAGGAAAACTCATAAAAAGTTAAATCTTAAGAGTGGAGTTCAGAGTCCCACTTGGAAATGCTTCATAACACCTTTGGTGTGATACTGGGAGCCACCAGATGGCGATATTACAGACAGTTCTGCAAATTGGGTGTGTTTGTATAAGAGTTAGATCTTGAAGAAACACTGTTAGATGCAATAGAGTTTTTTTCTGCTTAAACAAAACATTATATGCTAAAAACATGCCACAGTAGGTTTTTAAGTGCTCCTGAGACAACCAGCTGCAGCTGAACCTAGTTAAACTAGGAGCATTAAAAGGGGGTGGGCTGCTTTCAGGGAGGGAACAGACATGTGCAGCCTAGAAACAGCACAGGGAGCTCTGGAGTCTTTAGAGCATCTCTGTATATATTGTTTTGTTTGGGGTGTTTATACAGCATTTGGTTGTTTGGACTAGAGCTGTACAAATACTGCAAAGCAGTCTTCACAAACATTCATTTGAATTCTGAACAGCTGTTTGTTTTAGCTATGGTCATGCTCCTTTTTTCATTATTTGTGTGAAAACGTTTTTGTGAACGTGAATATCGGAGAATGGCTATCCTTCGTGTGAATGTCTCTATTTGCGTGTGAACAAGGGTACTCCCTGTTTGTTATTTTCTGTTCTAAAAAATTTCAGTTATCCAAGAAGGGGCATGAAAAATACCATGTGCCTTAAGAGACAGTCATACACCACGAAGAGATGAAGTAAACAAACTAAAAAAAATTCACAAAAATTGTGTGTGTTGAAGAATTTTTAATAATTAAGGCATTTTTAGAAATCAAAATCTGGTCATGGATAATTCACAAACAGAAGCAAGGGCTAAATCTGAGAGATGAACTATTCACAATGAATACTTTCACCAGCCCTACTTAGTATTTAAAGATTTTTAAGCTGCTTGAAGGCGGTGTGGCCAGAGACTTAAATGGTTTTATTATTTGTTAGGATAGTTCAGGGAGTAGGACCCCATTGTGCCAGGTGCTGTACGCACATAGTAAGAAGATGGTCCCACCCCCAAAGATGACAGTGTAACTGATGGGTGGAGCACAAGGTAATAGCGAGACAACTATGATAAGCACAAGCAGCATCAGTCACAGCACACCAGCTGCCAGCAAGCCTTCACACCAGATTTGTTTTGTTTTGGCTTCTCCAGGGGAAGAAACTCTCTAAATGAAGCTAAAACCCTCAAGAAGGCTTCTCTGCTGTACTTGGGGCTCTTGCCAAGTTCCTGTCCAGCTGTGTGAACCTGAGCCCTGACACAGCATTATATGAACTATTGATGAGCTCTCTGAAAAGATACAAAGCTCAGCCAAACCTGCTGATTCTGTTGAGCTGTAAGAAGTAGACTGAAGAAAATAACAAGCCGTCTATACCAAAAGAAAAACCAAGAAATGTGAAAGATGAGACTATGATTCCTTTGAAAAGATAACAATGAAAGCTATTGTACAGCAGTGCAGTATACTATTTAGCAAAGCACAAGGGCGTGAAGAAAAGAAGAACAATAGCCTTTTCTTTGCATCTGGAAACATATGTTCAGTATTGCCATTTGACCACTAACTGTGTGTTCCTCAGAAGGACCAAAATAGTTTTCCTGACTGGAATGTGAGTAATCTTTCTAAGTCCACTGTGACTTGAGGCTGTATCTCTTTCAGGGAGAAATGACATAAGCATCCAATTCTGATGCTTATGGGTATTTTAAAACATGGCATCTTAATGATTACATTTTCATCCCCCACACCTCTCTTTACCAAGGTGCTAGTGACTGTGTTATGTTTCATGCTACTCAAACACTAGTATTTTTGGTTATTGTTGAGACAGTATAATGTAAGGATGGCCAAAATGGGTTCAGATACATTAAGAACTGACCTTAACCTTCATCCAGAACTCAAACCTACACCTAAGCTTCTTAGAGCTTTATAAAAGTTAATTTTCTTCTCTCCTCCCTTCCCTTTTTTTTCTTTACGCACATATACCTCTTAAATTTCTAGTTTGGTGGAGAGCTAGAAAGAGATGTCTCACAATATCACAAGACAGGCAATTTTTGTAACAGTTCCAGCCAAATTGGAAATGAGAACCTTTGAGTGCTTATCTGAACATGCTATAAACTCCATATCTTTTGCTGTACACCTTTCACTTTTTCTATACACTAAATTAATATAATTATGTCAAATGTCAATAAAGCAGTACTGAAACTACTGCTGGTTGGGAATTTTTTACCTAGGCATTGAAAACTAAGCTGTTGGTGGGAATGGATCAATTCTAATAAATTTCTCAACTCGAAAAAAAGTTGAACAATTTCAAAAGTGTCAAAATGGGACATTTTCAAAATGAAACGTTTGTGCGTTCTGGTTCAAAACATTTTCATTTTGAAATTGAGGCTAATTATAGTAAAAATTAACATAAAAAGGTCAAAAACTAAACAATATATGATTTGATTAACAAACAAAACATTTGCATTTTCTCAAGCCAAATTATTTTTCAGTTTGTCACTTCGTGAAGATTTTCAAGATTTCAACTTTTCGTCTTGATCTGGGATGAGAACATTTTTGAAATTCTCAAATATTTTCCCAGAACAAAAGAGTAGTTTCCCACCATGCTATAACTGAAACATTACTGGTACTTCTGGTGAGAGGTGGTTGATACAATTACTGAGAGGTGCCAGAAATACCTACGACAACAAACAGATGTCTTATATCAAATCCAGCAGGCAGGAAGATAATGTGGATCAGTAGGAAATTGGTTCTTACTTCTAGGGTCCATTTACACTAAAAAATTACCAGTCCTGCTCCCTTAACCAGTGTTGAAAGTGGTTTGGGCTTGATTTTTAGGGATGCTAAGCACATGAAGTTCCCATAAACTTTATTTGCAAACTGCAGGTGTTCAACACTTCTGAAAATTAGGCCCTTTATTACTAGCATATAAGGGACAAAGCCATTTCAAACCCATGATTGAGACTAATTTACAAATAGATCTGTTCTTTGCAGATGGATAGAGGGCATTCCAGCAAAAATGATTGTGACAGATGGGCAAACTGAGGCACAGAAAAGTTAAGAAATGGTCAAGGTCACAGAGAATCAGGAACAAAACGAAGCAATGACTCCCGGTTCCCTGCTCTAATCGTTAGATACAAGGCATAAAAAATGCCACTTATTCATATGCTCGGACAAGACAAATTCAACCAATAATGGTATTTTTTAACACTCTCCCTTAGCAATAATGTAAACCCTTGAAATTATAGATCCAATTGAATCACACCTATTAACCACAAAGACCCGTTGCCTGGCCATTCCTTAAACCAGCCTCCATGGAAAATCATGGGAGACGGGAGAGATTCCAGAAGACTGGAAAAGGGCAAATATAGTGCCCATCTATAAAAAGGGAAATAAAAACAACCCAGGAAACTACAGACCAGTTAGTTTAACTTCTGTGCCAGGGAAGATAATGGAGCAAGTAATTAAGGAAATCATCTGCAAACACTTGGAAGGTGATAAGGTGATAGGGAACAGCCAGCATGGATTTGTAAAGAACAAATCATGTCAAACCAATCTGATAGCTTTCTTCGATAGGATAACGAGTCTTGTGGATAAGGGAGAAGCTGTGGATGCAGTATACCTAGACTTTAGTAAGGCATTTGATACGGTCTCGCATGATATTCTTATCGACAAACTAGCCAAATACAATTTAGATGGGGCTACTATAAGGTGGGTGCATAACTGGCTGGATAACCGTACTCAGAGAGTTGTTATTAATGGTTCCCAAACCTGCTGGAAAGGCATAACAAGTGGGGTTCCGCAGGGGTCTGTTTTGGGACCGGCTCTGTTCAATATCTTAATTAACGACTTAGATATTGGCATAGAAAGTATGATTATTAAGTTTGTGGATGATACCAAACTGGGAGGGATTGCAACTGCTTTGGAGGACAGGGTCATAATTCAAAATGATCTGGACAAATTGGAGAAATGGTCTGAGTTAAACAGGATGAAGTTTAACAAAGACAAATGCAAAGTGCTCCACTTAGGAAGAAAAAATCAGTTTCACACATACAGAATGGGAAGAGACTGTCTAGGAAGGAGTACGGCAGAAAGGGATCTAGGGGTTATAGTGGACCACAAGCTAAATATGAGTCAACAGTGTGATGCTGTTGCAAAAAAAGCAAACATGATTCTGGGATGTATTAACAGGTGTGTTGTGAGCAAGACACGAGAAGTCATTCTTCCGCTCTACTCTGCTCTGGTTAGGCCTCAGCTGGAGTATTGTGTCCAGTTCTGGGCACCGCATTTCAAGAAAGATGTGGAGAAATTGGAAAAGGTTCAGAGAAGAGCAACAAGAATGATTAAAGGTCTTGAGAACATGACCTATGAAGGAAGGCTGAAAGAATTGGGTTTGTTTAGTTTGGAAAAGAGAAGACTGAGAGGGGACATGATAGCAGTTTTCAGGTATCTAAAAGGGTGTCATAAGGAGGAGGGAGAAAACTTGTTCACCTTAGCCTCTGAGGATAGAACAAGAAGCAATGGGCTTAAACTGCAGCAAGGGAGGTCTAGGTTGGACATTAGGAAAAAGTTCCTAACTGTCAGGGTGGTTAAACACTGGAATAAATTGCCTAGGGAGGTTGTGGAATCTCCATCTCTGGAGATATTTAAGAGTAGGTTAGATAAATGTCTATCAGGGATGGTCTAGACAGTATTTGGTCCTGCCATGCGGGCAGGGGACTGGACTCGATGACCTCTCGAGGTCCCTTCCAGTCCTAGAATCTATGAATCTATGAATCTATTCATTTCTGCTTTCTAGCCATGTGAGTTCCAAAGGAAGTCTGAACAATCAGCAGCACAAACTCTCCCAGAAGGACAAAAAGAAAACTTTGTTTTTACATATTTGCTTTTTTGACTCTACCCTCTTCCCCATGTCAGCTTATTGCAGAAGCAACGGTAATGCTCAAGGAGTTAAAGCACATTCACAATAAGCACATGCCTATTTTTTAAGCATATTCTTTTGCACTCTGCAGAGTTACATGCACAATACCCAGTGCACATGCACGTTTGGGTGTGGCACTACCCCTATTTGTTTGCTGGGTCAGGTATTTTGTGCCCCTAATTCACACACAAGCTTTAAAAATTTTGGTTCAACATGTGCAATTTTCAAACATCAACATCAGCAGTTAGTCAGCCAAGAAGAGCAATTTATTGCATTAACATGAGCATAATCTTTTTTTTAAAAAAAATATCTATACTAACCAAGCAATGAGAAGAGAGCATCTTGGTCTGTGCCCAGACTAAGTGGAAAGCTGCATCCAACAATAAATTTGTTGTTTTTCTGGTAGTTTATTATGTGATGTTACATAAGTAGAAGCCTAGGGTCTGATGCAGAGAGAGGCTGCCTAGCTATTCATGCTCTGACAAATATCTATCATATCTGAGTGCCATTCAAAGCAGCTTAAAATGTTTTCACAATCATCCAAGGACTGCACTACGTCTGAGAGTTTGGAAATATGTAACAGCACCTTTTTCTGATCATTTCAGGAGTGTGGGGATTTACTAATGGCACTTGTTATTTCATTCATGAATACACCTAATACTTCATAGGTCATGTGACAATACATTTGGCTAGTTCATCGTGTGCCATACTCAGAAACATCTACTTCCCCAATACAACACATTCAGTTTTAGTAGAAGCTAAAAATAGGAAAAGCATCCACAGTTCTAGCTTGCAACATACACTGAAAATAAATCCATGCAACCTTAACTCTTTCATAGAAGAGAAGTAGAAAGTGAAGGATCTGTTCATTTATTTTCCCATGTAAAAAATAAACAATTTCCTATACAACACATGGCAAAGAGACTTGTATTAAGCGCACTTGAAATATTTGTCCTTTGTTCCAGAAGAATATACTGTATAATGATAGTACAAACAGAATGGTCAAATGGTTTGGGGGCAAGTCCTTTCAAAATGGTCAGGTATATCCTCCCCTAGGAAAATGGTTGTTTTTTTAAAAAAATCATGCTTGATGCAATCTGATCAGGGTGCAAAAATTACTCTTCAGAAGAGTTTTTATGAGACCTAGTAATAAGCCTGCTCTTGTTTGGCTGTCGCAAGAGAGAGGGTGACTTTCTTAACCTTCTCTTCATCTTGGCCAAACTTGGGTATGTCCCAAGAGAATCTTCCGACACAGCAAGTGGAAAAAAAATCTGGGGTGGAGATCTACAATACATCAAAAAAAGGCAGCCCTGTATACATATATACATCCTGATACCCCAAGAGATGACCCCAAATATTTGTCTGATGTTCCAAAGATGGGGCCAAGAAATATTGAAAGAAAACAATTAACTTTGTGCTAGATGTCCAATAAAAACTGAGGATTCAAAGGGTATTCATTAACAAAAGTTTACTAATATTTGCAGTACATTCTGAAAATAGAAGGTTTATTGCATCTAGTATTTTAAGAGAGGCATTGGATTATTATTTTCTTTCCTTCAGCTTTATAGTGAACTAAAATAAAGGGTTTTAAAATTTATTTTTAAAAGTCATGCTTAAACTTAGTCCAACATATTTCCTTATCATTTCAGTCACTGTTTCCCCACATTAACATTCTGTATGCCACATGCCTATTAATAGATTATATGAGCATGCACTGCAGACATATTCACCGGCACAGTTGCACATATGGCTGTCACTCTATGTTCAACATTCAAGGATAGATTCTTGCAGAAAACATTCCTGCCCTCAGATTTCCACCGGCCAATTTGACATCCTCCCCAGTTCAGAGACCCTCGCTGCCACCTCCCAGGGCATGCTTGTGCCTATCTGTATGCTGGCTCCATGAATATTTAACAGAGAGTTTGAGAGGAGACTTACTAGAGATCCATCTGTTAAGCTGTTGGAGCAATACCAGGGACCCCTGAATTGGCCACACACTCAGTACATAATAATGCCAGGATTCAACAGAGAATTTAAGATATTCAGCTGATCCACTGTCCAAAGCAGGCTGCCGGAAAGAGAAGGATAGCAATGCCGTATAGATGGCGAGAGTGGAATTTACTAGCAAATACAGCCAAATCTCTGCACAAATCAGCAGTGACTAGTAATAAATAGTAGCCTTTAGCTACCACTCTTTATGACAAGTTTACAGTTATTCTGCCCTACTTAAACACAGCTAAAGTATCCCTCACATTTGACTTGAACAACCCTGGTATTATTATATTATAGCAAACAGGAAATCACATAGCAAACAATATTCATTGGACTTACCTGGTTTCTGACAGTCATATCAACATCCAATACTTTATATCAGCAACAACATTTTGGAGGGACGGGGGGGACCACCACCTCAAATCAGTCACAAATCAGGCCACTGTGCTGATATCTACACTGAACTATAAACTGGATCTGTGGGATCCAGGCTTGTGCACTCAGGATTTCCAAGCCAGCACTTGAGCATCCACACTGCATGGTAAAACTGGGCTTACAATTTCAGGACCAGGGATTCATAGCCATGCTAACCCATCCATCCTGCACTACACAGACCTTCTGACTCGGGTCTGCAGCTTGAGATGTGTCCACACTGTAAAATTACAGGGATTGGACCCCAGTCTCATCAGGACATGGGCTCTGACACCCCTTCCCCTGCCCTGAAGCAGGGTGTTAGGATCCAGGTCCTGAGTGCTTGCTGACCCAAGTCAGACTGATTTGTGTGTGGACGGAAGGAGGGTTTGGGCTCAAAATTGAGTCAGAGCCTGAGCTTAGTGTGCAGTATAGACAGACCCAAAGTCATCTCCTGTCACCTGATGGAAGGTGTTTTTTCTTTCTTGAGGAAAAGCAACATCAGGATTTCTAATGCATCTTGATGGCTCAGAAAAACATTGAGTCAGCCTCCTTCAGGGCATATCACTCCTGTTTTAATGTGGAAGCTGAAGGACAGCAGCTAAGTTCTCTCTCACATTCATGAATTTCAGATTTTGTTTTCTCCAAGGACTCATTTAAAATTGAAATGAAGTGTCCTTAAAGAAAGGGGGGGGGGAGCTGCATTATTTTTTAACACAAGTTAAATATTTTTAAGAGAATATTAAAGAACAGCTGCTTTTCTCAGAATGAAGCAACCGTTTGTGATCTGTAGTTACATATTCCTGCCCTTTCTCTTCCCCTCCCATTGCTCAGCATCAGAACTGTGCAGGGCTCGCTCGCTCTCTTTTTTTTTTTTTAATACAAGAGGGGATTATTATTTATGAGAAGAAACCCCTAAGAACTTGTCTATATTAGGGCATTTTATCACCTTTAAACACCATTTTAACTACTGAGTTAGCTGTGATTTTGGAGCGGGGTCTAGTTGGGAAAATAGTTGTGTTCAGCAATATGTCAGGTAGCCGTAAAGAAGCCCGACTGGGACCACAGTATAACCACATCTGCTAGAGGTCAAAACTAAACATGACTTCTTTGTCTGTATGGACTGCAAAGTTGTGGGCAGCATCATATCAGCTAACTCAGTTATTAAGTATGTCTAAACACAACAAAATGCCCTAGTGCAGCTGAGCTTTTATAGACTGTTTTTAAAAAAAGTGATAAAGCACTTAACAATGGGAAATGAAGTTGTGTCATATGCAAGTTCAAATACTCAAATTATTTGCCCTTCAATCAAATTCACTGGCCTAAATCTGGCCCTTTTTTGAAATAAGGATTTGTAGATAGAAGCATTGGGCCAGATTCCTATTCAGTCCTAAGCATAAATACAAGCCAAATATAAATAAAAACAATAACAAAAAGAAAAATGATAGTACTTCCAGTGAAAACCCACCCACAGTCTTATGAGAAAGACAAGCATGGCTTTGCACTATTTTGTATTATGGAGTAGCTAATGTGATTGTCCAATCAAGATTTGTGCAATGAGATACAGAAGTGGAGGAGCGTTAGACAGGCACCTTAGGAAGGAACAAGAGAACAAAAATGACAAGGAATGCATTTCCCCATGTAGTCAAGCTTATAGAGAAAATATTTTATTGAGATAGGAACAAAGCCATCCTATTTTACTGCATAATGAACCCTTCTCCTCTTGTAAGACATAACAGGAAGCAGAGAGTATATCTGCTGTATTTAATTTTACATTTCAGAAGAAGAATAGTCCAGTAGTTCGGGCAGTAACCTAGCTTTGGGTGACCTGAGCTCTAATCTGCCACAGACCTCTTGTGTGACCTTCAGTACGTCACTTAGTTCTCTGGGCCTCAATTCTCCATATCTAAAGTAGGATGATACTTCTTTACTTCACAGGGATATTGTGAGAATAAATGTATTAAAGAGTGTGAAGTGCTCAGAAATTACAGTAATGGGGGCCATATATGTAAAAAAGCATTGAATATGAATTGCAGAAAGAGACTAATACCTGAACCTTCAGAAAAGATGATCCATTAATAAAAAGCTACCACCCATTGCTATACAGTAGATACATCATTTCATTCTTAGACTATCTTGAGATGATATTTTTTGTGACACTAGATCATATCATGCAATTACTTGGTATGACATCATGTACTGTAGTACAAGCTACATTAGTCAATGCTCTGTGTCCAAAAGCAATGATAAAAACTATGCTTGTAACTACTGTACTTGATGGCCAACTTCTTTACAAAATATACTTGGCGTGAGTTATTTAATGTTTACATTCCTGGTTGAATAGAAAGAGCTCACACATACACAGTGACTACGTTTAACATTTCTACAGAAAAAACAATTAGCACAATGTTGGATTGTACAGTGAACTGGAGTGATGGAATCTGATCACTAACATCTAAATATACTCTTGCAATTCTCTTCCTCTGAGAGCAGCCATCACTGTGGGAGGGCTGCATTCAAGGGTAGTAGCTATAAACAACATGAACAACATGTTACTTGTTCCTCTTTTAATAGATTGTGAGCCAATACATACCCTATAGGTGTCTCCTTCCTACTGATGGATACTTTGTTCAGCATTTTCTGAGGATTTAGGCAGTCTGGGTTTCTTTAACCCCTTTTAAAAGGCATTGTTGAGAACTAGATCTAACTGATATGGTCTTTCAGTTATCTAGCTAGGGGCTTTAATAGTTAGAGCTTCTTCTGGAATCGGACAGAAATGCAGATGATCTGTCAGCTGTCTGACTAGGAAGTCAAATATGTGCATGCTGCACTCAGACCATTGGAGTGCAATTTCTATGACGGTTTGTTGTAAAGTTAACAGTTAGGAATCTTGATGGGGAAAGTTCTGAACAAGGTTAAGTGGAGAGCCTTTTTGCCTCTGGCCCATATAAATTGGAGATAAGGAAGAGAAATTTGCTTTCATTCCAGTGATGGAATTCTTAAACTCTCAGCTGCCTACCATTTTTGTACAGCATTCAGGCAGAGTGGGATCCTGATCCTGAGAGCTGCTGTAATATAAATTAATACTAATAAATAATAGTGAAGCTAATGCTCTTTTTAAAGACTTAAATTCCCCATCTTTAAAGGGCTCTGTGAAATGCTGATCAGGTCACAGTTATACTTCATTTTTACATGCATTTAAGATGTTGCTGTCCTTGAAAAGAGATTTGCTCAAGTGTGAGATAAGAACTTCTTGTTCTTTCCTCTCCTTGTCTATTTTCCCCACCCTAACCTTACCCTGGGAAATGCTGAATTGATGAAAATGGAAATACATTTTTCTTTTTGTTTGGGGTTGAATGAAAGGAATGAATGAATGAAAGCTTGAAATGTAAATCTGTGAGCCAAATGCAGAGCTGGTTGAATACCAGAGAAATTCATCAAATACATTTGTTTGACAAATGTTGTTTCCATGTCAAATAACGTACTTGGTGACTAGAATTGACCAGTTATAAGAGCTGGTTAAATAGCAAAATAATTGATTTGTCAAATGCATTGTTTGACAAAAAAAATGGCAAAATTAATTCAATAGTTAGAAGAATAGTATTTGACAATACTGAAGTCCTTAGTCAGGATAAACTCCTTTTAGGCCAAATCCTGAAATCTTTACTCCACTCCTAAGTCTGCTCTTACTGTCTGTCTGCATTGATCTCCATATAGTTAACTGGGACCAACTCTGGCGTAAATGAGAACAGTTATTTATTAATTCATTTCCTTTATAATATTACAAGAAAGGCAAGAATTATTTAAAGGTGTGAGGAGACTATTATATCCACTTAAGCACAGAAATTTGTGAAGATGTAAAAAAAATGCACCACATTCTTATAGGCTGTGAATGCAAACTGAAAAATGGGCAAACAAAAAAGATTATATAAACTCTTCAATTGCACTAATCCTAAATGCTACTAACTTCTACTGGCTTGTGAGGACTGCTGAAGTGCAGCACTCTCCTGCCGCCCCTCCCAACTCCAACGAGCTCCCTTCCACCCCAATATGCTTTCTATGATAGGGGAAGGGGGCTCTATGAGCTGTGGAAAAGGCAGGTATCTTCCCCATGTGGAATTCCCCTGCATCAGGGGAATCCACAACTGCTTTGTACTCCCTGAGATGGAATAGGTTCTGTGACTCCGGCTATGTACACACTACCACTTACTTCAGTATAACTTATGTCACACAGGGGTGTGAATAAGCCACCCCCTAAGCAACGTAAATTACTCCAACCTGAGCGCAGGTGTGGACGGCGCTATATCTCCCACCAGCATAGGTACCGCCACTCTTGGGGACTGGAGTAATTAAATCAATGGGAGAGCTCTCTCCCATCAGCTTAGAGTCTGCACTAGCAGTGCTACGGTGGCGCAGCTGCTGTAAACTCGGGTGTGTTTCTTAAGGCCCCAGGTCCTGGAGTTACATAAGAATAACAGGAGACTCAGCTTTCACTTAAAAAACCTCTCATGGTTGCCGAGAAAAGCTTGAAATGTGACCTCAGTGCACCATATTGGTACAAAATCCTAAAGATAAATAAAAAGAACCTACAATGGTTTTTTTTGTTTGTTTTTTGTTTTAATTTCATGATTTTTAAACCAGTTTCATGACCTTTGGGGAGCTGAATAATCATTTTGGACACTTGGGGTTGGCAATACTTATTGCTTTCAGTTAAATTACTTCTGATTTACATTACACTGTTTTTCAAACAGAATCTAGCCCCAAAATTTCCTGTATATCCTTGTGTAACAGGGCATGCTGGCTTTTGAAGACTGCGTGTGGGTCCAGCAAGACACTGTTCCTGGGGTTTTGGCACAGAACAGAGACATTCTGGGAGTTTTAATTCCCCTGGTGCATGGAAGTTGTAGGACTCACAGCAAGCAATGGTGGGAAGGAAGGCAGACTAAGGAGAAAAACCTGTGGTGGTTCTCTCCTGTGAAGAGCCTAGAATGAGCAAACGGCTGGTTGTCCCTATTGAGGGAGAGACTAGGAAAGGGACAGAAGCTGGTCTGGGAAAGAGGCTGGGGCTTTGGGAGACAGTGAATTCCCTACACCCCCCCTGAATTTCCCCAACAACCCCCTCCCAGTTTTGTGAACTAGTTACATGCCAATTTAGTGACTGTTTGGAAATTTGAATTGAAATTGAAACATTAATACACACTTTAAAGCATATACACAGTGTATGATAAAATACATGTATCTGAAAAAGTATAATAGATTTGAAAAGTATGAACATAGACTAGCTTCCTTATACAGCTTTTGTTTTTTATGACAATGACAATGTCAGTGCATTCATTTCGGTGATGTTGGCCAACCTAACAATTTCAAATGATGATTTATAAGCAGAGTCTAAATGAGTTCTCCCTGACAGCTACTGATGAGCTGGGGCTGGGGGGAAAGGCTTCAGGACCAGATTGTATTTACATTCACACCTAATCTACCTAGGTATCCAGCAAACAGAGCTGTGTTGCCCAAGTGATAGATTTTTGCTGGGATTGGGTTACAAATCACTTGAATGGGGTGGGGCGGGGGAGGAATGAAATGTTGTTGTTCTTAGGGTTACCATTCGACCGGATTCCCCCGGACATGTCCAGCTTTTCTCAGTTAAAAATAGTGTCCGGGGGGAATTTTGTAAATGTCCGGACTTCCCCCCATGCAGAGTGCGCGCGGCTGACAGGGCAGCTGGCCGGATGGTGCCACTTGCATGGGGCTCCGGCAGCCAGAGAGAGCCCCTCCTCCGCTTCCCCCTCCTCTCCCTTGCAGCTGAGATCACTCCCCTCCTCTCTCTCGCTCCCTCCCGCTCCCTGCATTCGCAGCCGGCCGGCCGTTCACAAGGGGCCTCCGGCAGTCTGAAGCTCCTCCCCCTGCCCAGCGCGCCGCTCAGCAGCACTCTGCGAGGGCGGGAACTGGGCTATGCACTCCATGGGGGAGCGCGGCAGCGTGTCGGGCTGCGCGTGGAGCCCGACACGCAGTTCTGAGTGGCACGGTAAAGGGGCCAGGGGGTCAGAGAAGGGGCAGGGAGGTTCTGGAGGGGGCAGTCAAGAGACAGGGAGCAGGGGGAGGGTTGGATGGGTCGGGAGTTCGGGGGGGGGCTGTCTGGGGGTTGGGGGTGTAAGGTTTTGGGCAGTCAGGGTACAGGTAGGGAGTAGAGTTCTAGGGGGGCAGTTAGGGTGGGGGGGTCTCAGGAGGGGACAGTTAGGGGACAAGGAACAGGGAGGCTTAGGTAGGGGGTGGGGTTCTGGAGAGCAGTTAGGAGCAGGGGTCCCAGGAGGAGGCAGTCAGGGGACAGGGAGCAGAGGGGTTTAGATGGGTCGGGAGTTCTGTGGGGGGGCTGTCAGGGGGTGGGGAGTGGTTGGATGGGGCATGGGAGTCCCTGGTGTCTGTCTGGGGGTGGGGGTGTAGATAAGGGTTGGGGCAGTCAGGGGACAGGTAGGGGGTACGGTCCTAGGGGGCCAGTTAGGATGGGGGGAGGGTCTCAGGAGGGGGCAGTCAGGGGACAGGTAGGGGATAGGGTCCTAGGGGGCCAGTTAGGATGGGGGGAAGGTCTCAGGAGGGGGCAGTCAGGGGACAAGGAGCAGGGAGGCTTAGGTAGGGGGTGGAGTCCTGGGGGGCAGTTAGGTAGGGTTACCATACGTCCGGTTTTTCCCAGACATGTCCGGCTTTTTGGTCCTCAAATCCCCGTCCAGGGGGAATTGCCAAAAAGCCGAACATGTCCGTGAAAATAGCTTTCCCGGCATCCCTGCCCCAGTCCCCTGCTTACCTTGCGGCTCCCGCAGGCTGCGAGCTGCAGGCGGATTCTCCTGCGGCGGCTGCTGCTGCTCCCCCCAGACACCTCAGCTCTGTGTAGCTGAAGAGCTGAGCTGCCTGAGCGCTACCGGCTTCATGGTTTGCCGGGCAGCCCCCAGACCTCCAGACCCTGTGCCCCCGGCCGGGCACTTCCCCAGCGCAGCCGGAGCCCGGGAGGGGAAGCGCCCGGCCGAGGGCCCAGGGTCTGGAGGCTGCCCGGCAAACCGTGAAGCCGGTAGCGCTCAGGCAGCTGTTTCACAGCTGGGAGGGAGGAGGGGGAATGCGGGGCGCTCAGGGGAGGGGGTGGAGTTGAGGCAGGGACTTTGGGAAGGGGCGGAGTTGGGGCGGGGAAGGGGCACAGTTGGGGCAGGGCTGGGGGCAGGGCCAGGGCCCCGTGGAGTGTCCTCTTTTTTTAATGAGAAAATATGGTAACCCTAGTTGTTCTTATTGTATGAGTAAAGAGCAGTAGAACTGTACTTAGCCTGTGCTGATTGAGGGCATCAAGAGAGAAGGTGGGGACCTGTCCCTCTCCACTGCTAAAAGACAGAGCTGATTAAGCTCCATAGATAGTCTTTTGTTCTGTTAAGTGACCACTGCAGCTGAAATCACTGATAATCAGGTCTAAGTGCTTAGTCCTGCTGTGGGGCCAGTGTTTCTGTGGAAGAAAGGGCCCAGACTGCACTAACAGTGAGGTTCCCCCACTGAGAGCTGGGTGGAACCTCACTGCTGAAATCACTGAGAGCTGGGTGGAAC
>NW_020664436.1:47618485-47656540 GCF_002925995.2 Terrapene triunguis
AGCTGGGTGGAACCTCACTGCTGAAATCACTGAGAGCTGGGTGGAACTTCAAGAGACCAACTCGCAGAGGTCACAGTGGCAGGTGGCAGCAAAAGGTGACTGCGCAGGGCCATTGGCAACAGAGTGGTGGAGTGAACGGTGGCACAACGAACAGCAGTTGCCAGAGCGAACAGTGAGCAGCTGGAGGAACGAGCAAGGTGCCTTCTTGCCCCCCACCTGGGAGGTGCACTCACGTGAAAGCACCTCTGAACTCTGAGTCTCCACTGACCAAGGACAACACCGGTGAATGGGGTGTGGTGGAGGGAAAAGTGAGGGGCATGTTAAATAAGCATTTGTTTGTTCGACTATATTTTAGTGACTTTGCTCCAGAATACTAGATTTGTGACTGGGAATGGAAATTTATATAAATATGTTTCCTAATAGGAGAAGATTTTTAAAATGCATTATTTGCCAAGGTTGTTATCTCACATCGTTGCTATCTTGAGAGGTCATTACGTTGGGGAGTTTCTGTACTAAACATTTTTATTATTATAATTAATGTTTACATAAGAATGGTCATACTAGGTCAGACCAATGGTCCATATAGCCCAGTATCCTATCTTCAGACAGTGGTCAAGGCCAGGTGTTTCAGAGGGAATGAACAGAACAGGTAATCATCAAGTGATCCATCCCCTGTTGCCCATTCCCAGCTTCTGGCAAACAGGCTAGCGACACTCAGAGCATGGTGTTGCATCCCTCCCCATCCTGGCTAATAGCCACTGATGGACCTACTCTCCAGGAATGTATCTAGTTCTTTTTTTAATCCTGTTATAGTTTTGGTCTTCACAGCATCCCCTGGCAAAGAGTTTCACAGGTTGACTTTATGTTGTGTGAAGAAGTACTTCCTTTTGTTTTTTTTAAAACCTGCTGCCTATTAATTTCATTGGGTGACTGCTAGTTCTTGTATTATGTGAAGGATTAAATAACATTTCCTTATTACTTTCTTCACACCAGTCAAGCTTTTATAGACTTCTATCATATCCCCCCTTCATCATCTCTTTTCTAAGCTGAAAATTCCTAGTCATTTTAATTTCTCCTCCTGTTTCATACCCCTAATCATTTTAGTTGCCCATCTCTGTACCTTTTCCAATTCCAATATATCTTTTTGGGGATTGGGTGACCAGATCTGCATACAGTATTCAAGGTATGCACGTACCATGGATTTATATAGAGGCAATATGATATTTTCTGTCTTATTATCTATCCCTTCCTTAATGATTCCCAACATTCTATTCGGTTTTTTGACTGCCGCTGCACATTGAGTGGATGTTTTCAGAGAACTATCCACAATGACTCCAAGATCTCTTTCTTGAGTGGTAACAGCTAATTCAGACTCCATCATTTTGTATGTATAGTTGAGATTGTTTTCCAATGTGCATTACTTTGCATTTATCAACATTGAATTTCATCTGTCATTTTGTTGCCCAGTCACCCAGTTTTGTGAGATCCCTTTGTAACTCTTTGCAGTCTGCATGGGACTTACCGGTAACTATCTTGAATAGTTTTGTATCATCTGCAAATTTTGCCACCTCAGTGGCAAAATTTTACCCATTTTTCCAGATCATTTAGGAATATGTTGAACAGTAATGGTCCCAGTACCGACCCCTCAGGGATACCACTATTTATCTCTCTCCATTCTGAAAACTGATAATTTATTCCTACCCTTTGTTTCCCATCTTTTAACCAGTTACTGATCCACAAGAGGACTTCCCTCTTATCCCATGATGGCTTACTTTTCAAAAGTCAATTTAAATTACATACATTTTTTTTTTTTAAAATGTATATATTTTTTTGGAAATCTAGACCTGTTATGTGTTTTGGTGTAACTTACATTATCCTTATGTTAAATTTGCATTATCCTAACAAAACATTTACTTTATTCATTTCTCTTTTATATATCTCATCGGTCCTGATCTCCTCCCTTTCCCCTCTCCCCGTAAATTCGAACACCCCCCCCCCACCAATTTCAATTCCTGGGGAAACCACTGTTGGGAGACCTTTGTCACACACAAATAAAGCTACAAAATGAGTATTCTGAGCTGATAGGAGATTATGATTTTCAGCAGCATTTATGGAAGGTGTTCCTGCTATGAGGGAAAATTCCCTTTTGAATTCTGGGAACAATCTCTTGCAAATTGTATTCTACACATTTTGCATAATTTTTTAAGTCATGCTTTCCTGGTATACCACCCAGTGTTCCACAGTCCTCTCTCTTCTCATTTACAGTCCTCCATATTGGCATACTGTGCAGCCTTAATAAAAATATACTTTATACATGCAGTAAATGTTATCATGTGTATAATGTGCAAATTTTGATAAAACTAGAAGCGGTTTCTGTAAGTGCCCTGACTAAAAGGCTAGAAGAAATCTAGTGTCAATATCAAAGTAGAATTAATATACCATTTTACTGACCTACCTGTGTATAAATAGGGTCATATTTTCCTTTCAAGATGTTAAAATATTGAGCTGAACGCCCCAACACCCATAATGTGCACATGCAAATAAAATTTATACAGTCACCCTGTTATTATACTGGCCTTGTACACAAACCCTATATACAGACAATCACAATACAAACAGATTTCCTGCTTCTGTCACCACTGCACTTTTCCTATGCATGAATGACTCCATCTAGCTTCGCTGTGCATTATTCTTACAAAAGGATGTGCTGTTGCCAGTAAGACAAGGCAAGCGACCCATTCAAGGAGTAGTGGCATCCCACTCAGCTTGACAGTCACTAAGGATTACAGAATGGGTAGTTCAAAGATGTGACTCTGTCCTCCGTGCCCCTGATTTTGCAATGACTACAGGGGGTCAAAAAAGAAGTGAGAAATAGAGAGCTCCTGATGGCAATTACATTTGGGAGAAGCATTCAACACAAAACAACACTGGCAGGAAGAGAGGGGATTAAGTAATAGAAACACCAACTCTTCAGGTGGGAATTAGGCAATAAGAAGATATAATAAGTGTGTATGTGGCTGAGAAACTGCCATGATTCAAACTGAATTTGTAATCAACCTCCCCCTCCCCCGCCTCAGGAAGGATATGTGCCTGAAAAACAAGAAAACTTATGAGGGGTATTCTTATATGGTCACAAAGACCTTGAATTTATGCAATCTCAAAACAGAAATAAGAATGAGTACAATCCTACCATACTAGATTGAGTGAGCAATAAAAATGAGTATGTAAGTGTGGCAGGGTGCTGCTGCAAACACACTTAATCAGCCCTTGCCATGCCAGCCCCAGTCAAGGGGGATAGATTGGGGCTGGTTGAAAAGCCTTATGTCCTGACAGGCAGGAGCTACAAAGGCTGGGAAGGAGCCAGAAAGAGGGAGGCAGCCAGAGAGAGAGAGAGAGACAGGTCAGTCAGGGAGGGAGCTGGAAGCCCTCTAGCTGGTTACTGACCCAGCCTGCGGTAGGCAAGAAACCTGTAAGGATTGTACATAGTTGGACACTGGTGGTGGGAAAATGCTTAACGAATAAAGGACACGGGTGTTGCACAGAGCTGAAGTCTCCCTGGACTTATGTGGGAGGGCAACCAGGCCCCGAAGAAGAGGGGCCAGCCGTGCACCCCATGACAGTAAGGAATGTATGCGATATGGGTAGGCAATTTTTCCATAGCCAACAAAGCCAAACCTCACACTCACTATTTCTCAAAACACACAAAGCTCTGACACAAATGATATGTACACACTTCAAGATGGGGGTGTCATTCCCAACTTGAAGATACATACCCAGGCTAGCTCTCATTGAGCTAGCATGCTAAAAATAGCAACAATGGTAGGAGTGGCAGGAGTGGCAGATGTGCCTAGCATCTCAGGGTATGTCTTCACTACCCGCCGGGTTGGCGGGTAGCGATTGATCCAGCGGGGATCGTTTTATCGCGTCTAGACTAGACGCAATAAATCAACCCCCGAGTGCTCTCCCATCGACTCCTGTACTCCAGCTCGGTGAGAGGCGCAAGCAGAGTCGACGGCAGCAGTCGACTCACCGCAGTGAAGACACCACGGTAAGTCGATCTAAATAAGTTGACTTCAGCTACGTTATTCACGTAGCTGAAGCTGCATAACTTAGATCGATTCCCCCCCCCCCCCCAGTGTAGACCAGGGCTAAGATGGAATCATAATCAAGGTGGCCAGCCCCTCCTACTGCCATGGCTACATTCTATTTTTAGTGCACTAGCTCAATCAGAGCTTGAGCTGGAGGAGACATACCTGAGCAACGTGTAGATATACCCTATGAGGGAAATTCTGGAAGAACTAGAGGTGGTCAGAGATTTTCCACAGAACATTTTTCCATCAGAAAATGTCACTTCATTAAAAGCAAATGTTTTGTAGAAACACGTGGATTTTAACAAAATTTTATTTCAGAAAAAAAACTGAAAAGCATTTCTATATTTTTGGAATAGAACATTTCAATATTTCATTTCCAAACAATGTTTAGTTTTGAAATTCGTTGGTTTTTTTTTAATTAAATGTCAGAATCAAAATGAAACATTTCATTTGACCCAAAATGAACTTGCGAGGGGGAAACTTATTTGCATGAGAAATTTCAAGGTTTTTTTTTCTTTTCGTTCCATTTCAGAAAAAAAATTTGAAATAACAGAATTTCCCACAAAATTGACAGTGCGATTCCTGCCCAGCTCAGGGTAACTCAAAATATACTGTCTGCAGTGTTTGTTCCTGCTAATACAGATCTGAACTGTTACAACTCATTTTATGTGATATAACTGAAATACAGAAGTAACAAACAACTATGTGAAAGCCAGGATAGACCCTGGGCTGAATTTCATTCTTTATGTGCTTGATCTCTTTCCTTACTTTTAATTGAACCAAAAACGTTCCTCTATTGAGAATAAATCTCTAAATCATGTCATTTAAAAGCAAAAGTGGTTGCAAAACAAGCTCTGTTTACAGTAAAGCAGGAAAAAGGTTAACAGGAAACATAACCAAACAGGACAGATTCCAAACATCTTAGTTATGTGCAAACTCTTCGTTTAGAAAGAAAGCATATTACTTACATAGTGCTCTCATAATGAGTCTTAGAAGAGAGTCCTGCATTAAGAGAATGGGCTGTAATTCAGGCAAACACCAACTGGCATTTAACTTCAATTAATGCTCTGCTGACCAAAACAAGTGTGGAAAAGCCAGCCACAGTGAAACAAACTGCTTCTAAACATTAACTTTTTTTGTCATAAAAAGAGAGAACTAGTACACAAAAACTTAGCATTTGAAAAATGTCAAGCAATTCTAATGTCCAAGGTATTTCTTTAATGCCAAAATATAAGATAAATTGATGACATTTTTCTTACATTTTCTGCAATATATTTTATCGAAATCTTTATCAGAATTCTTGGTTATTTAAAACCAGCGTTTGGTAGACTAAAAAAATAACTATTTTGATAATTTCTCTTAAAATGTTCATTAAAAAAATCATGAATGTATAAAGAGAAAGAAAAAGAAAGCAAAATAGGTTCAATTTGACGACCCTACAAAATGAAAACAACTTCAACATTTTGAAAGGTTTTTTTAAAACTAATTTTCATTTTCCATCAGCATTCTCATAATATAAGAATGGCCATACTGGGTCAGACCAAAGGTCCATTTAGCCTTCCATCTGTCTTCTGACAGTGGCCAATGTCAGGTGCCCCAGAGGGAATGAACAGAACAGGTAATTATCAAGTGATCTATCTCCTGTCGCCCATTCCCAGCTTCTGGCAAACACAGGCTAGGGACACCATCCCTGTCCATCCTGGCTTATAGCCATTGATAGACCTATCCTACATGAACTTATCTAGTTCTTTTTTGAATCCTGTTATAGTATTGGCCTTCACAACATCCTCTGGCAAGGAGTTCCACAGGTTGACTGCATTGTGTGAAAAAATACTTCCTTTTGTTTCTTTTAAATCTTCTGCCTATTAATTTCATTTGGTGACCCCTAGTTCTTGTGTTATGAGAAGGAGTAAATAACAACACTTCCTTATTTACTTTTTCCACACCAGTCATTCTCATAACACGAACCATTATCACTATGGGAAGAGACATATCAGCTACATTAGGCCTACTCAATTCAATCCATTTTTATAGACCATAAGGTTTTAAGTGGCTTTGCTGTCCAATGTAGTAGCATGAACCTTCAGTGATTTTAAATTAATCTTTGGATACTTTCAAATGAATTTCTGAAATGTTATTTTTTAATATTCTCGCATTGTAATATTGCCCTAACGCCACTCCCCAGCATGGTGTACCCACACACCACCACTCTGTGCTCACTACATAGTAAGAACTGGCCCTTGCTTCAGCCTCTCCTCACCTCTCAATAAGTGTGCTGTCTCAGCTGCCCTAGCATAATGTAAGGAGGAATCTCTGTCTGGTAAACATCTGCCACAGATAACTTTCCCCCTGAAGTACAGAGGGGGAGCCAGAGAAAGAATTGTGACTCTGAATCACAATTTCTTCCATGAGCTGTTCCCGCAGTGCTACAACTACACCTTGTTCCTGACATAGGACAAGATGAAAAATCTCAGTCTTCCTCTTGATTTGTAATGGGACATCTTGCACTATTTCTGATAGTTTAATGATCTCTTCTGTGTCCTATTTTGTATAATAAAGTAGAAAGTACTTCGTTTTATTGATAACAAAGCCAGTCCCTCTTAAGTTTCAAGAGTTCCTTATGTCTCCCAATTTATATTTCCAGTTTGTGCTTACTGATTTTCTATGTACAGTAATGTAAATATTGCATTAATTATATCATCCGGAATGTTGGAGAGCCTATAGCAACATTAAATAGAACATGACTTGCAGGCTTTAGGTAACATTTTCAAAAGCATGTAAGGAGTCCAAGTCCCACTTTTAAAAGAGACACTTAGAAGCTTTAAGTGTCATGAAAAATCAATGAGCCTTAGCCTCCTAAGTGCCTAAATCACATTTCAAAATGGAACTTGGGCTCTTAATTCACTTAGGTGCTTTTGAAAGATTCACTCTATGTGACCAGTTTACTTCTGAAAGAGCTGATCTATTCTATATATATAGAAACTTTAACAGACTGGATTGTGCTTGAAAGGTATGCATTCAACCAACAGACTCCCTCCTTCTGGTACTTAAATTACAATTTCCTGCGGAAGGAGGGAGGCTTTGGGATTTGCACCTGACTTCACTTTTGCCCAGCTGCCTACAAAAGGAATCCAAAGAAAGCAATTTAAAAAGCAAAGTGGAAAAAAATCCCACACAAAATAAAAAACAACTCCCAAAGAACTCCCTGCAAGGAGAGAGACTTTGTGATATAAATCCTCTGTTGTTGGGGAAAAAGCACACACACATATGCAAACATATCCCACATACTGCGTGATGCACCAATTCCCTTCTAAACATAGAGCATATTATCAGCGTGGCTGTACATATCAACAACTGAGTGACTGTTGAACACCATGTTTATCTAATGGACCATAATAGAACGAAAGTGCACAACAGGAAACATTGAACTGCAAAAGTATGTTTCAAGCTAGTACAATCCTTTTTTTTCTTCTCCAAATGGGGAAAGGCGGGGGCGAGGGCATTACACAAGACAGATCACACGGCTGTCCAGCAACCACTGAACCATAGCACAAGGGCCTTGTTTAGATAAATAATGAATTCTTTACTTTATTCTTAGAAGTGGAAATTGCCAGAGCTGAAACATAATGTCCCACAAATACTTGTAGCATCTGTTTTTGAGGGAGTGGGGGAGGGCAGTTTTTAGGGAATCAGTTTTCATAGAATTCCACTGGATTGAAAAGAGAATTCCTAGCTTTCTGTCTATGGATCCCACACATATACAGATGGAGCATTAAGGCTGCGAATCAAGAGAGTTCTGCGTTCTAGCATGAAATTTTGGAAATTCATGACAGGGCCTTGCTTACAATAGAAATGGTTCGCCTGTATAGCCATATCAGTATAAATAAACCAGCAAACCCTCCAATGGAGATGCAGCTTATACCAGTGAAAGAGTTTTTTTGCTGGTGTAGCTTATACCAGTTCTCCAAGCAAAATAAGCTATATGGGCAAAAGGACCTTTCTGCTGGTATAAATGCCTAAACTATGGCTTTTACCGGTACAGCTATGTCACTTTGGGGTGTAGTTCCCCCCCCCCCCACTTCTAACCAACATAGCTATGCTGGCAAAACTTTTAGGTGCAAAACAGGGCTTGGGAAAGTCACATGACCTCCTTGGGCCTCAGCTGACTCAGCTGTAAAACTCAGTTACAAAGTAGAACCTCCCCATAAGACATTTGTTACACCAAGCCAAGCATTCCTGGGAAAATAATATTTTGCAAAGAACACCAAATTATCAGCTGAAGGCTTTGGTCAAAGAGATTTGTTGCTTCACCTTTTTTTCCCCCTTTTTAATTGAGAATTTATTAGAACCTGATTTCACGGTGAATGCCTTGTTTAGTTATAGCAATTGGCGTGACAGGGCTTCCATGCTTCCCATTCATGTCCAAATGGGAATGAGCTCAAATTTTCCTTTTAAAAAACATATTATTGTACATGTTTTGTGCAAAACTTTACTGCTTATAGCATAACCACAATGATTTGAGACCATTAGTAAAGTTATTTTTGTTTTTTAAAAATGAGTAGGATGGGTGGGGAGACTTTCTCTGATCTTGGAAAACAGATACAAGAAGGGAAGAAAAATGTAAATAAAGCTGGCTAATACTGAAGCCTCTCTCAGTGGCTCCCACACCCAAAGTAGAGTTAGTCTATGGCTTATTCGAGAACTGATGATTATGAGTAATTCACTAGTCAGTAGTCAGCAGTATGATTGCTCACTTTAGTCATATGGTGCTGTTTCTGACCCATAATTGGATAACCTGAGCTTTATAAACAGAAGTCTCTCTTTCTGTTCACAAATTATTCATGAACATTCAGAATTGTTTGACAGTTCACAACTGTGTGAACAAGACAAAAAGCTTTTCAAAATGACCATGAGAACACTTCCAGTGTGAACAGTCTTGCACGTTTACTCACACTTGTATTCATGACCGTTTTGCTTTCTTCACCCATTGGGTGAATTTGTCCCTACAAGTTTAAGTGAGTAGCCATCGAAATCACCTTGTTTGTTAAACCTAATCAAGTGGCTCCTCTCTACAGGATGTATGTATAGAATGAGCCTAACCAGCAGGGACCTGATTCTCTGTTGCCCTACAATTTGTGGTGTTGTTCACACCTATGCAAACTGAGTGTAAAACACTACTATTCTGATGAAACAGCTGACTGCTAGTTCATCATTTAGCAGTAAGGCATTCCCTGGGAAATATCCCACCTTCTGACTTCACCACCTCAACCAACCTTCACAATCATTGTTGCTGTGTACCAGTATTAAATCGTTTGTTTAAAACTTATACAGTGTGTGTATATATAGTCTTTTGCCTGGTGAAAAAAATTTCCCTGGAACCTAACGCCCCCTATTACATTAATTTTTATGGGGAAATTGGATTTGCTTAACATTGTTTCGCTTCAAGTCGCATTTTTCAGGAACATAACTACAACATTAAGTGAGGAGTTACTGTACATGGCTGACTGAAGCCTGTATCTTGAGTGAGATTCTGGAGCCTGCAATCTTCAGGAAGTCAGACTAGATGATCATCATGATCCCTTCTGACCTTTGAGTCTATGAGTCTTGCATTTATCCTGGTGGGGAGGGAGAGATCCTTAGATTGTTTGGATTTGTGCCTCTAAACTTTAACCTTATGAGCCCTATATCACTTTTATGCCACCACAACTCTGTAAACTTGAAACCAATCATTTAAAATGTACTCTACTGGGCAACATTTACTATACCAAATTTACAGATAGTTAAACTGAGGCACCGACAAGCAAGTGATTTGCTTCATTTGTGGAAGTGGGTGGTTGGCAGGAGTGCCATAAAGTGAAAGGATTTGGGAATGACAACTGAAGTGCTTTATAAGCAAAACCATGCAACAAAAGAATTAAGACTATTAGAATGCTATTAATTGTTTTGAAGTGTGCATGCCTATCCTGGTGTGTGATGAGCCAGCCAAGATGGCAAATCGTTGCTCCAGGTAAGAAAAGGAGTCTACAAAGTTCAGTCCTCAGCACTAAATGATGGGTGGGTTAAAGACTAAGCCAAAAGGACCTGGGCTTCCAGCAGCTCACAATGCATTATGAGCCTGTATTAAAATACATACTCATCTGACCTCTGCTGTCTTCTAGGAAGAGTCTTCTGCCTGCTGGGTGTCTATCCCCACCCTCTGGAGACACAGCAGCCTGCTAGCAATTACACGGGATACACCAGAAGGTATTTCCCAAGAGACATGACAAGCCTAATAGCAGGTAGCTGTGGGGGCTCCAGCTGACTGAGCGAGGATTTGAACTCCTGACATGCTAGGCCCTCTTTGCTGTCCATTGACCTTGTCACAGGTGTTACATTGAATTCTTTCCTACAAATGCACTGTAAGTGGAAGATGTCCATGGGAATACTATGATAATTAAGTACCTCAAACTGTCAGCAATGTCTGGTTATTAACTTGCAGAGCAGAGAAATGGAACAGGTTACAGCTTCACTCAGTCCTATGGTGCACTGGTTTGCGTGTCAGTGTACAAACAACACGGGTGTGAATATTAAGTGAGTACACAGCATCAAAAAGGATGAGAGAGAAAAATTTAACTGAGGCATGGGGGTGAGGCTCACACAACCAGAAATGTTCTACGGGTGAGATTTTTAAAAGTTTCTGTCTTCTGACTGTGGCCAATGCGAGATGCTTTAGATGGACTGAACAGAACATGGCAATTAGCGAGTGATCCAGCCCCTGTCATCCAGTCCCAGTTTCTGGCAATCAGAGGTTTAGGGACACCTAGAGCATGGAGATGCATTCCTTACTGCCATGGCTAGTAGCCATTGATGGACCTATCCTTCATGAACTTTTCTCATTCTTTTTTGAACCCAGATATACTTTTTACCTGCACAACATCTTCTAGAAACGAGTTCTACAGGTTGAGTGCATGTTGTGTGAAGAAGTACTTCCTTAGGTTTGTTTTAAACCTGCCTATCAACCGGATCACCCTCGAGCATATGCTTGCTGACACTGTTATAGAAAGCTAATAGTTTGGTGAGGCATGGTTTTCCTTTACAAAAGCTGTGTTGATTCTTCCCCAACATACCATGTTCATTTATGTATCTGATTATTCTGTAAATCTGCTTTAGTCTCCAGCTTCTTAGCTGCTGGCTCTGTTTACTTAAAAAATGTTTCAGAATGCTCTGCTACAGATGAGGATTCCAGTGCTGTTGCCAAATTAAAAATGTGCATAGCTTATTTTTCCCTTTAACATTGCAGACTCTGCACAAGAGCAGCATGTTTAAGACCTGTTTGTAACTCCTCTGATTTCTCTCTTCTCCACAGGCTTTGCTACTTTGCAGAACCTGTTCAATATGTTGTTTTTGCATTAAATGTACTAGGAAACCTATACTGGTGTCTTGTAACTGCAGTGTTGAATTGTGTCTTTACTAGTTCTCTAACACTAGTAAAAGACAGATCCCCAAATATGGATTCAAAGGTGAATTGCATGATATCCACAATGTCACAAGGAAGGCCTTACAGACCCACAACTGCGTCTATAGAACATTGCTCTGCAGATGCTATATGCAAGAGAGAGAGACTAATAAGAGAGACACAGATACACATCAGAATGTCCAAATATTTGTTCCAAAAGCATCTACAGAAGCAAAGTCTACCACTTTCAGAAAATGAGTCAAATATGTTGATGGCTCATTTGATGAAATACAAATCTCACTATTAAAAAACGAATCTCTTCACTGGACTGCACACAGGTCGAATACATACATGCATAAGCACACACTCTGATTGCACATTAACATCTGAAAAAAGAACAGGAGTACTTGTGGCACCTCAGAGACTAACAAATTTATTTGAGCATAAGCTTTCGTGGGCTATAACCCACTTCATCGGATACATAGAATGGAACATATATTGAGGAGATATGTATACACATACAGAGAACATGAAAAGGTGGGAGTTGTCCTACCAACTCCAAGAGGCTAATTAATTAAGAGAAAAAACTTTTGTAGTCAAATCAAAATAGCCCATTACAGACAGTTTGACAAGAAGTGTGAGAATACTTAACATGGGGAAATAGATTCAATGTGTGTAATGGCTCAGCCATTCCCAGTCTCTATTGAAGCCTAACTTGATGGTGTCTAATTTTCATATTAATTCAAGTTCAGCAGTGTCTCATTGGAGTCAAAGGTTTCTAACCGTCAGAGGGTTGAAATTTTGGAACAGCCTTCCGAGAGAAACGGTGGGGGCGAACGACCTCTCTGGCTTCAAGATTAGGCTAGATAAGTTTATGGAGGGAATGGTTTGATGGGATAACGTGATTTTAGTCAATTAGGCAATAACGTGCCATCGCTGGTAAAATGTGGGTCCGGCTGGAGAATCTTGCCTGTATGCTCGGGGTTCTACTGATCGCCATATTTGGGGTCGGGAAGGAATTTTCCTCCAGGGTAGATTGGCAGAGGCCCTGGAGGTTTTTTGCCTTCCTCCGCAGCATAGGGCAGGGGTCGCAAGCTGGAGGATTCTCTGCGACTTGAAGTCTTTAAATCACGATCTGGAGACTTCAACAGCTGAGATAAGGGAAATTGGGTGGGTCAGCTTTTGTGGCCTGCATCATGCAGGAGGTCAGACTAGATGACCATAATGGTCCCTTCTGACCTTAAAGTCTATGAGTCTATGAGTCTGTTTTTGAAGCTTTTCTGTTGCAAAATTGCCACCTTTAAGTCTGTTACTGAGTAACCAGAGAGGATGAAGTGTTCTCCTACTGGTTTTTGAATGTTATGATTCCTGATGTCAGATTTGTGTCCATTTATTCTTTTGCGTAGAGACTGTCCGTTTTGGCCGATGTACCTGGCAGAGGGGCATTGCTGGCACATGATGGCATATATCACATTGGTAGATGTGCAGGTGAACGAGCCCCTGATGGCGTGGCTGATGTGATTAGGTCCTATGATGATGTCACTTGAATAGATATGTGGACAGAGTTGGTATCGGGCTTTGTTGCAAGGATAAGTTCCTGGGTTAGTGTTTTTGTTCTGTAGTGTGTGGTTGCTGGTGAGTATTTGCTTCAGGTTGGGGGGCTGTCTGTAAGCGAGGACAGGTCTGTCTCCCAAGGTCTGTGAGAGTGAGGAATCATCTTTCAGGATAGGTTGTAGATCTTTGATGAGGCGCTGGAGAGGTTTTAGTTGAGGGCTGAAGGTGATGGCTAGTGGCGTTCTGTTATTTTCTTCATTGGGCCTGTCTTGTAATAGGTGACTTCTGGGTACTCTTCTGGCTCTGTCAATCTGTTTTTTCACTTCAGCAGATGGGTATTGTAGTTTTAAGAATGCTTGATAGAGATCTTATAGGTGTTTATCTCTGTCTGAGGGATTGGAGCAAATGCGGTTGTATCTTGGAGCTTGGCTGTAGACAATAGTTCATGTGGTGTGTCCTGGATGGAAGCTGGAGGCATGTATAGCGGTCAGTAGGTTTCTGGTATAGGGTGGTATTTATGTGACCATCGCTTATTAGTACAGTGGTGTCCAGGAAATGGACCGCTTGTGTGGATTGATCTAGGCTGAGGTTGATGGTAGGATGGAAATTGTTGAAATCATGGTGGAATTCCTCAAGGGCTTCTTTTCCATGGGTCCAGATGATGAAGATGTCATCAATGTAGCGCAAATAGAGTAGGGGCGTTATGGGGACGAGAGCTAAGAAAGCGTTGTTGTAAGTCATCTGAGGTGCTACAACATGTTATGATTTTCATTATAAACTGGAGTTGTGAGAAGACTGCAAATGCCAGAAAAACTCCATAGAACCCTGATGCAAAGGCTACTTAAGAAAATACAGCCTGGATCTCATTATAAACAAGGAGGAAACCAATCAGGTGGCAGAAATGGGTGGGCAGAGCTGTAAAGGTTGCTTTACTTTGCTTCTTTTAAATTGGAGCAATAGGAACAAGAAAGAGCATTAGACTTGGAGAGAATTTGGATGAAGATAACAGAAGTAAATTAGAACTCCAGAAGCTGGGACAAGATAAAAAAAGAACACAGGTTGATGCTGTGACAGACAGTCCCCCTGTATTCACACCTTGCACACTATTGTAATAATCTTTGTACAAAGTATGCCTTGTGAGATATCATTTGAAAACTCAATTTGCTGGTCATTATTGTCCTGGTAAAATAATGTTGCCACAGATATATGAAAAGTTATAAGATTCTACTGTGTGGTGTTACTAAAACATGTTCCTAGTCTGGAGTGGCCAAACCAGTTCCTCAGAGACTGAAGGCAAACTGACACCTCAGCCAGGTGTAAACAATGTCAATGGGCCATTACCTGCTAAGTGGTTATTCTTTGGCAGGAAAGGGATGTGGGCAAAAAAAAATCTACATCTTAGCAAATAGACAAGTCCACAGAGTCTACCTGTCACCATGATCCCAGCTGGAAATGCTTCTCGAAGGGGGGAGAGGACTATAAAAAGAAAGGGAAAACACACCAAGGGACCCCTCTTCCTCGCTCTCGCTCTCTGTCCATCGATTCACTGCACCAGAAGGAACAAAGAAAGCAGCCATTACACAGAAGAAAGGGTCCTGGTCTAAGAAATTTGTCCAGTAAAACTACTGGGAACATATGGTGAGAAAAACTTTGCTTTGAATTGAATGTAGTTTGTTAAGTTAGGCACTAGTTATGTTTTATCTTTATTTTTCTTGTAACCATTTCTGACCTTTCTGTTCATTACTTGTATTCACTTAAAATCTCTTTGTAGTTTATTATTTTATCTAAATCAGTATGTTTGAATTGAAGTTTTGGGGAAACTCCATTTGGGATAACAGGATTTGTACATATCATTTCTATTAATAAAATGATAGACTTTATATGAGCTTGTATTGTCCAGGAGATGGCTGGGAAGTACAAGATATACATTTCTGGGGAAAATCTGGGACTGGGAGACAACCTGCAGTATAATTCAGGCTGGTAAAAGCCTGGGTATGATTGGCAGGTTGCAAGTGTACACAGATGTAGCTGGGAGTGACTTACATGCTAGATGCTGATTGTGAGCAGTCCAAGAGTAGAGACAACAGCAAAGCAATGTAAAGTTCACCCCAGGTTAGAAGGCAGGGGCAACACAACTAGTCAATGGTCTAGATTGTATCCTGGGTCTGTCATAGATGCACTAGGCCAAAATAGGATTTGGTGCCCCTCATCTATCATTATTTGCTTTTCTTCCTCCCACCCAGCTCAGTAATTCACTTTGGTCATCTATTTGTGTCAATTGTTCCTCTATAGGGATGTTTTTCTGATGAGTATTCTGCAGGGGGTGCTTTTTTTTCCCCAAATGCATCTCCAGATCATTTGAACTGGTTATGTGGCCATGAAAAATGAACCTGTGGCCACACAGGAAGAGTTAGCCCTTAGCATAGAACTCAAGCCCTTAGCATAGAACTTGTCTCTTTTGTCTGTTTAGATTGTAACCTCTTCTGGGCAGGCACCATCTACTACTTTGCACAGTGCCTAGCACAATGAGGCCTGTGATGGTGTATACAAACACTGGGATGGGAGGGGTTATAAGACTATATTGGGTCCAGCTAGCCCCACCCCTGCAACCATGCAGGGCATGCTCCCACTGGAGACAGGGTTGAAAAGGGTGTAACCCAGCTCAGAAGGGGGAGGAGTTCAGACCTACCCTGAAGACTCCTGCCAAAAGGGGCTGGAGAAGCCTCCCGGAAAGAACAGAACTGTGTGCAGAGCCCAAGCTATGGCTGGCAGTTTTGGTTTCCCTTTTCCTTCCCCCTTATCTGGGAGCAGAAGTTGAGGGAAGGAAGCAGTGGAAGTAAGTGACCCAGGGAATGCAGCTCAGAGAGCCCCTCACAGAGACCAAAACCTGCTGACCTTCGGAGGGCCTTGGGTCGGAGCCCAGTGGATTGGGCAGGCCCAGGCTCCCCTACCATAGCCCCACAACCAAGTCGACACTAACCGCTAGGCTCCTTGGCCCACTGTGGACCCCATTACAGGGCCCCATTCTCAGTTGGCCCTTAGGCACTACTCTAATAAACATTAATAACAATTTAAATTACTGGATCAGATACAAAATCTCAAAAAACCACAATATTATGCTAGTTATTCCTTTTCCGCATGAAGGTTGTGCCCTATCCTCAGCGTAGGCTATTTTCATGCTAAACCCCCATTTTATCAGTTTTTTTAAAACGTCACACAATTATTTTTTTTAATTAATTGATAGGAAACATTTTTGCTCACCTGGTCAAAAATTGCTTGTTTGTGTTTTTGTTGTTGTTTAAACTTTAAATTAACAATAATATCACATTGGGGCAGAGACTAAATCATTAGAATATGAGCCCAAAGAGTTCTTATTTCCGAAATTTTAAAACATCTGAAAACAAAGGAGTTATAATGAAAATTGCTGTACAGCATTAACTGGTTGTTAGCAGGTACCCTGCCCTCTATAATAAACAAGGATTTTAACTCTCTACACATAGATTGAAATGTACTCCGAGGAAGCAGCTGCTTGTGGATACAATAAAGGGTAATAACTTCCTGATACGCATGGGAGAAAAGGGACTAGTGGAGAAGCAATGCTCAATTTAAACTGACTTTAAATGGAGGATGAATCCAGCAGGATGATTTCAACTCATCCAACACACACTCATTGTGGGAAATCTCACCAGCTTCTCTTCATCTCAAATTAGTACAGGGACTCCCAGCTAGTAGGTCACAGTTAAAACTTTCAGCCTGCTTCTGGGGCTGCCTGTGAGGAGTGGCTTCCTGGTTATTTAGACCGAGTTGGTTCCTTCCCCACCCCCATATGATTCTGATGTGATGAGGTAACTTTGCACTCTTGTGTGCATAACTCAGTTTCTTCTGCAGGGAAAACATGAGTTGTTCAAGGGGAATTTTGTTTCCCCTTTATTCCTTTCTTTTTAAAACTTTTTTTTTGGCTAGCTGGCATTAAAGGGAAATGAAACAGAGTTCAGATCCCCATACTCCACCACTATCTCTCTTTTGCAACCCAGGGAGGTATTTGAATGATTGCTGCAATATAAAATTAAACTGATTGGCATGGAAACTTAAGTTTAAAGACAATATTAGGAAATATAAGAAAGGCAATTGCAGATACAGGAGAACTATTAAACCAAAGGAGGAATAATAGGTGGCCAGAGCAAGCACTTTTAGCAGTACATTATCCTTAGTTTGGGGATCTTTCAAATACTGGCAGGTATGTTCAACTGAGAATTTCAAGAACCACTAACTTCTTTCCATAACACCTCCTAATCCAGAAAATGAACTCAGAAATCAAGAGAGACATTGCAGAATTCCAATGAAAAATTAGTTGCTCTATCACTGCACCAGAGTACAAGGGGTGATTAATTACCAGGGACAGATTTACAAAGTCAGTAGTGAGTGCAGACATTTTACTTGCAATTGAATATTTCTCATCTTTTAAATCATGAAATTCTTCCTTCCACCATTTTCCTATACCTCTCCTCTTTCTTTCCTGAATCAGACCTCCTTTGTAAAAGCTGTTTGAGATCTACTAATGACAAGTGCTCTATAAGAGCTAGGTATTATTATTATATCGATTTTCTTTGTTCTTTCCCCATCTAAACTTCCATTTCTTATCTTTCCTTTTCTTTTTAAAATTTGTGTCCTCCTTCCTCTCCCTCTGATATCTACCAGCCCTTACATTGTGGTTACAAACTCTGGCACTAAGCAGAGTGGCACTTATCTGGTTGGGAAGCCACAATTCTCAGTATAAATTCAGACAGTATTATTTTCACTGACCATCAGTAAGCAGGTGAGAGTTCAGTGCCATAGTAATAAGCAAACCATTTCAGATAAAACAACTATGTACACAAAGCTTTTTTCCAACACTAAATTGAACCTGACCCAAACTTTTTATTATTCAAAATGTGAAGGTAGTTATTTCCCATTATTTTTCATGTGTGTATGTCTGCACTTCAAGTTCTGCAAGGGGCCAGAAGCAAATGTTCCAAAATACCTAAAGACAGACTGTTCTCAAAATACTCCAGTTCAGCCAGATGTAGGAAGTACCAGAAATCTCATTAGAAAGCCTGTTCACATAAGATTGCCAGCCCAACATTTGCAGACCAAGAAGTTTGGAAATAGTTCAGTTAAGCACACAAATCTTTGAGTGGATAATGAAATTGTCATACCAAATTGTTTTGGGTTCACGCATGTCCTAGCCAGAATTATCCTTAATACTCACATATTATTGATTGAGGATCAGGCATTGATAGGGTACCTCACAAAGCACTCTAGCAATTTTATACCCAACATATAAAATGAGGTAGAATTGCAAATCATTCTATCACAAATACATTTGAGAAGCAAGTGTAATGTAAAATTCCTGATGAATAAGTAATACAAAGGAGTTTAGGAAAATATTTACTGACAACTATCTCTCTGAACTGAACCACAATATAAACCAACAAAGGAGATTATATACTGTGTTTTACACTTTTATTTATGGAGATTTGAAATAAAAGAAGTTTTGGGTACAGTATGGAGGGCAGAGACTATTCTCCCTTGGTAACTAATTTGTTTAATTAATATATTGTATAATGGAGAAGCACAAATGCAATTGTATTCACAGACAATAACCCAGATCCTCATAGGTTTTTAAATGCCTAATTCCATTGATTTCAATGGGAGTTAGTTGCCTAAATACCTTTGAAGATCTGGGTCAATATGCCTGGAGCTTGTTAAGAAAGAAAAATATTATGGGTAAAGAGTGACCTTGTTGCTCGATTATGAGTCCTGATCGCCACCCCTCCCCTCATATTTGCAATAAGAGTATTCTGTGACACTGCTGGAAATTTAAATAAATGTACAGGAAAACAATGACTGCATTTCCAATCCTTTTATTTGTAAGGGTATAGGGTGGAGCAGGGACTGTATTTGATCTTTTTAATCCCAAGGCAGCATGTAAATGAAACAAGGAACCTCTACGCTCAATATTTTCTACAGTTTATAAAATCAAGCTTTGGAAATAGAGTGGAGGAATTTCCATCTGATATCCCAGAGTGACTGGCCAAAATAACAAAAGAGAATTAAAAATTTTAAAAGAAACAAAACCTGCATACAGGGTTTTTTTGTCTATTATATTTTTTCACATCTTAGCTCATAGAGCCGAGAAGCATAAATAGCATAGATGGGGGTGCATACATATATGTATCTGTCACTGATAGCTTTCAATCAAGGAAGTAGTAAACTTGTCCATTTGTTTTCTATCCAGTCCCTCACTGTTAATTGGTTTCTTTTATCATTCAGATTCCAGAGAGTGCTAAAAGCTCCCAGTGAAGGACTTTGTTGGAAGAATTACCAAAACAGATCCTTTTTCATCAATGTTTCTTTCAAGAACTTGTGAAATTTCCCACATCATTCCCTGTGGAGCTGGTTGTGGGGGAAGAGGATTCTACCAGTTAATCAATCGCTTTAGAACCACAGAAACACTTGACTATGGAAACCTTAAGGTTGTAATCTATTATTCTATTGACCTGGTGGTTCCTGCATATGAATGTACCCATGGTATCTGCATTTATGAAATTATTTTCACTGATTCCTAGGATTTTATTTTATTTTTAAATGGGATTATTCTCCTGTGTGTTTTTCTCTCTCCTACATTTGAATCTCCTCCACCCCCCAAAGTACCAACTCCATATAACATTCCCTCTTTCTGGGAAGCGTCATTCCCTTTTCAAGCCAGCAGAGACTGGCTGATCAGGCAGCAGTCTCTCACTATGCAGAGATCTAATGCATCATGTGTTACTAAGTCCAGAATAAACAAGATTTCTGTGTGAAATTCAGAGTGCTCTACTCTCACTAATTCTGCTCTGTGGGGAGAGGCATACGAAATATTTTGTTTTGAGACCCACTGAATCAGTGGCCATTATTTGATTTTTAAATTCCTTGTTAAATTGAGTAACAAATTAAACCCATTTAAGTGTGTGGGAGCCCCACTTGAACATTTAGGTACAGGATCTGTCTGTAAATGGATTAAATCAAAACCTAGACATTTAAGATAAGTTACATTAAATATCTTTTTTAGTTCAGAATTGAAGAGAACTTTCACGAAACATTCAAGAAGGTAAAACTTATGCAGATATTAACAATTTAGTATAAATGTTGTTTATTTAGGTCAAATATTCTGAGTGTCTGTTAGCCCTTTAATGATTTGTTGATATCTGTAGTTTTCCTTAAGGCTAAACAAATGAAGAAGCCATCTTGTTTTCTACATCACTGGACCTAGCATGCGATAGCAGATTTCCATGGCAACAGGAGCTAGTATGCCTGGTGTGAAGACAACAGTGTAGGCCTCATTTCCTAAAAGCATGTTTCTACTAAAGTTGAATAACCAATTAAAAGACTCATTTCTGTCCTCCAGGGCTTCAGAGATGCAAATAGAGTTGTGAAGCCTGCCTGGTCAGCTATTATACCTAGTAACTCTTACTGATCGTTTAAAAATAGACTTCCATTGAGTAACTTTCAGTAAACAAGGAAAAACAAGATGTTTCTAGAATTTCACTGAGTGCTGGATTAATGCACAAAAATAAAAGGGTTGTTTGAAAGAGTGGACTGAGACAATCCTTGTTGTGACTTGTGATTATTGGGTAAGCAGCTTAAACAAGGGGGCGTTCTATATGTACTGAAGAGCCTTACAGTGAAACTTCTATGATATCAACAATACCATGTTTTGTCATCATTCCTCTGTCAGCGTGTATGAGTCACACGCATTGAGTGTAAGCGAGGATTAATTATAGATCTAATAAAAAACAGATATGAAACTGTGGGATGACTGTAGCTTTTAGGCATCATTCATCCTTTCATAAATGCACAATTATGACATATTTCTCTTCCTATTTTAAAATAAGTAAAGATAAAATAACATGCTTCCAAGTTGCCTTTATTAAAGCAGAACTAATCTAAATTATATCCAGGAAGCTTAGTTTTAAAAAGGTGCCAGCAATTAATTGATTATATCACCAAGAAGTCATTTTGCCTAGCACAAAATCATGGTTCAAGTGGTTTAGTTCAAGCTAAAAATGGCCTGCAAGAACTTGTTACTTTATTTCAGTTATAGCTTAAAATAAGTGAAGAGATGCTGCAGAAAATTTAGAAATCTTTTTTTGTAGAACAATGAATATTAAGGAGTTAAATTTTGCCCTTAGTTGAATGATTTGACTTGGTGAGTGGTCACTGCCCAAGTTTTTATCAAGCCTTGTATCACATAGAAAGAGCTACATATTTACACGAGGTATCAGATCTGTCCTGGCACAAGATTGCAGCAACTATTGTTACATACAGCGATGTGGTGGACCTCCTTCATAAATCCTCCAGAAGTCTTTGAACTATTTGACAAGGTGGCTAGTACAATCATCAATGCCAGAAGACAGACTGATTTTTGTCCGTCATGCCATTCGTCCCCTACTTTCCGAATAATCAGTGACCACGTATTGTTTGCCAGCCATGAGTTCATGAATAGATATAAGTCCTTGTGACAGGTTTGGTCACAGCTACCTCCTTGGGACTGTCATCTGATGTGCTGAAACTACCTCTGAGCCCATTTTCTTTGCCAGCTTGGACTCCAGAACCCTGTCTTGTTGAGCCAGACACGATAGCCTGCTGTAATACAGACTCAGAGTCTGAACCATGCCCTCAAAGCTGCGGGGGGGCTGCGTAGGGCACCCAAATGGCTAGGGACAGCCCTGATTAACATGCATGCTTTTTTTCTCCACAGAGTGATGCTGAATCCAACAATAACTTTACCAACACATGTATAATTACCATGTAGGGAGTTATTGTGTTTCTATAGTAAGTAGCTATGCTGCAGTAGCACTTGTAGAGTAGACATCTCCTTAGGCACCTAACTCCCATTGAATGTAATGGCAGTTAGGGGCTTAGGCTCTTTTGAAAAATCCCAGTAGGAGGCTATCTACATTTTTAGATGCCTAAATACCTTTACAGAGCTGACCCCTAGTTCACAATCAGGGCCCATCTACACTTAAAATGCTACAGCTACACCGCTGTAGCACTTCAGTATAAGCACCTCTCCAGGAGGCAGTAGCTAGGTCGACTGAAGAATTCTTACATCGACCTAGTTCTGTCTACACAGGGACTTAGGTCGGCTTAAATAAACTGTGGGTTTTTACACTCTGACCGACATAGTTAATCCGACCTAATTTTCTAGTGTCAACCAGGCCTAAGTACATTCAGAGCTGTAACTCAGCAAATAGCTTAGTCACTCCCAACCTAGTAACCTAACACCTATCCTTATACATTCCAAAATTCATATTTCAAAATATAATTCCATTCTCTCTACCGAATGAGTGTGATTTCCTTGTTATAAAGTATAGCTAGCTAAATACATTCTAAGTGTTATCTGATAGATAAACTCAATAAAAGTCTGCCTTGGACAGTCAACAACGAACTGTCAATACATTTCAGTCTCAGTGAAGCTAATCAGCATATGCTTTAGCAGTTTCCTATGTGGGGCTAGTCCAATTTTGTTAGAGCGCATTAGTTTGTAACTATTGAGGTAAGCAATGAGTTTTTCTATAAAAAGTTTGCTGAAAGGAACAAAAAAGTCAGTTTGCATACTCCTGCCACCATATTTGGCAAAAGAGACTTTCCCCTCCACCCTTAAAATAAAATGCCAAGTTTTTAAAATAACTTTAAAAGATTACATGGTAAAAACTGACCAGAAATGGTGAATAATATGTCACTATTCAAAATGATAAATTCTTACCTGGATTACTGAGCTCAGTTGTCACTGGCTTCCCTCAGGAAAGATAAAGCAGAGATTGGAGAAGAGCAGCGAAGACAGTTAGAGGTGTGATTGGATTTATATTGGATGAGAGATTAACCTGGACAGAACAAGAGAAAGAGGATTTCATGAAGTTGTGAAAAATTAGTGTGTGTGTAGTTAAAAACTCATCAGTCTCTTCTTTAATTAAACTCGTCCAATCATATGATAACATTGAAACGTGATACATTTAGATCAAATAAAAGGAAATATCTTTTTATTATTATATAGTCACTACTATATGAAGTCATCAAGTGAAATACTATGGATAGAGTTTAAAAAAAGATAGTGTTACAACCATTAGTAACTTCTTCAGTGTATGAAAGTCTTAATAAATGAGAGTTATCTAATCACAAATATGGGGTATATATTGAAGAATTCAGGATTGGAAGGCATTTTTCCCTTTACAAATGACAGCTCTATGATTGGCTCAGTGTACTGATGGGAATTTGCCTCCCTCTGAAGTCAGTGTAGGTCACTGCCAACCTATCCTTTATAGATTTTAATTTTGTTCACTGCCCATAGCTTGAAATTATTTCAAAGGCTTGAAAATAACATTTTATCAACTGATTTTATCCTTTTCCATTTGACAAACCTTGGTTTCTTATTTTGAGACAAACTGAAATTAAACACATCTGTTTCAGTTTTATATCTTCAACATATTTTAATATAGTGTCTTTCACACAGTTCGATCACAAAGGTCTTTACTGACTTTGGAATCTGGCCAGAACACCCCTGCCACCAGAGATCTTCAATAATCACAAACATTCAAGGCCTTGATTTTACATCTCAGCTGAAAGGCCCCTTTAGTCATGCCAGATCACCTTTCCTTTTACACCAGCATTATCCTGCTCAAGAAATAGGGTGGTTGGTTAATTGCTACTCTGGAGTCAGCAGAAGGACAAAACATATTGTTTCATATTGTTGTCGCAAAAATAGTGGCATTGAGGGGTTTTTTTCTTTTTCTTTTTTTCCCTTTTCTTTTGTTTTTTAAATTCTCAGTGGAGTACTATATTTAAAAAACAACGGCTGTATATTGTGCCTTCAGATGTGCATGAGTAGCTTCCATTGAAGCCAGGGGATACTTGAACTGAGTTTCACATGGAAATCTGCATGAGCATCTGAGAGCAGAATTTTGGTTTGTACTAGAAATGTTCCCAAGTTGCAAAATTCGGACCTAGGTCCGAACATTCAGCCTTCTTTAGCTGTAAAGGCCAACCTAAACCTTCAGATCTGAATACAAGTTTTCTCTAAAGTTGAGGATGCTCAGATATGGGGTTTTGATTGGGGACCATAGCTATCTGAAATAATTAAAAAGCAAAATCTTTGAGATTTAGGTTTCCTGAAAAGGTGGTGGTAGCCTTAAAAATGTGTTTCTTGTTTGGAGAGTGACCCTTAAAATAGGGAGTATGGAGTTTTGTGTTTATTGGCTCAGTAATTTCCATATACAATTTGCTCAGTTCACTAGTAAACAGATGATAAATCTAATCACCAACTCAGCAAATTCAGCCTGGGCTCATTCTGGCTTGTAGATCCCCAGGATAAAGAATCTGCACACCAAACTGTACCCGTCACAGGGGTTGTACAGCTGCAAGTGATAAAGTCCACAAATGGAACTGAGTTAACTCTTGATGAGACATAAGTCAGTTTAGAAACCAGCTCATTCCCTCAGCTGTTTTGGCTTCTGGGCTGAAAATGATTTTAAAAAAAAAGTTACAATTTGCTTTTATTACTTCAGTAACCGCATAAGATCTTGAACTAGGAGATTAGAAGTAAAATTTTCCAAAGCACCTCAATGACTTTGGAGCCAAAATCCCACTTTCACAAGCAGCTTGGGACCAGATTGTCAAAGGCATTTAGGCACCTGTAGATACAGATAAGTACCTAGTGGGATTTTCAAAAATGCATATGCAAACTAGGTGCCTAACTCCAATTGGTGCTTTTGAAAATTTTACTAGGGGCTTATCTGCATCTTTAGGTGCCTAAATAGCTTTGATAATCTGGCCCTTAGCCATCTAAGTCACATTGAGTTTCAGTGAGACTTAGGTTCCTAAGTGTCTAAGTCACTTTTACAGATGGGACTTAGGCTTCCATGTCACTTAGGTGTTTTGGAAAATTTTACCCCAATCTGTTGAATAAGAAAGTGCGTTGTTACACAGCCCATTTCCTAAGTAGAATACACGCTTTAAAGTAGATCAGATGTGGGGACCATCCAATAGCATTCCCTAGCATACTTAGATTTCCCTGTTTTACCCTTTTTCTCATTGTGTGCCAAAGTAGACAGCGGTATTCTAATGTTTTAGAATCTTGAGAGGTAAAATTGGGCAATAAATCCTTCCATGCTGATATGTTCTGTTGGAGCAGTGGAACAATTTATATTGAATAATCATAAGCAAAATAATTTTCATCTGCATGGCTGACAAAAGAAGTCATTGTTCATTCTCATACAATGAACCATGAAAACCAAACCGAGGAAGGTTGATTTGATTGTGCTACAGTAAATCCAAAGAAAGAAGTGTTGGTGCTTTCCTAATGCAGACAAACAAGAAAGCAAAAAAACCAACAGATAGATGATTTTTAAAAACTAGTCCAGTGCTTTCCCAAAGGATTCACTCCACACAAAAAAGTTGTGTGTGTTCTTTTCTTTGATTTCAGTCCAATTGGATTCACTTTTACCTCTTCAGTTTCACTTGGGGTTTCAGGTTCAAATGATCCCAAAGCAAACCTGTGTTGAAATTATGCTTCACATGGAAGCCCATCTTCTAAAATTAAGAATGTTGCATGATTTCAACCCAAAACCAGAAGCTAAATCCCAACTGGCTTGAAACATGACCGTTGCTCACTTAGGCCTAGATGCTCAAAAGTATTTTGGCATCTAACTCCCTTTGATTTAAATGAGAGTTAGGCATCTAACTATCTTGTGAGGACCTGGTCCTTAAAACACTCATAAACCTTACACACCTTGATGTCCAAAGCCTGGTCTGAGATTTATTTTTGTAATACACAAAATATATGCGGGTTTGGGGCAGTTTCATAATTTTTTGCATACATGTAATTTAATTAGCATGTCTGGTAGGAGCATCTCTCATTTAACAGAGGGCATGATCCTGAAGCCCTTACACACATGAGTAGTGCCAGTATAGTCTATGGGACTATTTACGTGACATCTATTTGACATTGGATCTAAATTGAAGGTACCTTGGATCATAGGTAGAGCTGATAAAAAACAATGGAAAACTTTGAAGTTTTAACATTTCAAATTATGAAGACTTTGAAATGTTCAAAAGCTATTTTCAATCCATAGGTTTTAAAAAGGATGATTTTTCATTTACTCAATTTTTCATGAAAAAAATGTATGGATTTCCTCCTTTACTATTTCCTTCCCACCCTCTTTTTCTTTTTTTCCATTTTTCTACAGAAAACAGTGATTGAGAAGGGGGAAATGAGAATGGGGAGGAAAAACCATACACTGAAAAAACTGAGTAAGTCTTGCCTTTTATGGTTTCATCAAAACAAAACGTACATTTCTAAAAAAGCAATTTGGGGGCGAAATTTATAGTTTTGAAAAAGAAAAGAGATGAACCAATTGTTCATTCAAAAATATTCAGCCAGCTCTAATCAGAGTAGTTTTTGAAGTATTTTTAGATGCCTAAATACCTTTAAAAATCTGGCCCATGATAAATAAAAGTACTGTATTGCGACTATTTTACTTGTCTGCAAACACAGCCAGTTCAGCACCATTTAAATTATTTAATTCTTTCACTTACTACCTTCCATAATAATAGTTACAGGACCAAAAGCACAGTATAAACTAACATGGGTTAATAAAGTAGGCTTTGTACGTCATTAGCTCTACAACATAGTTCTGAATTGTTTTTGTTTGTTTATTTTGTGCACTGTGTAGGTGATCCATATGCTCATTAATAAGATTAATACATTAAAAACATCTCAATCAATTTTTGGTTAGTTCTAAAGCACTCATTATCTACTCTTATTCTTTTGTTAAAGTTACACTGCATTAATCTGATAAATGCTCTCCTGCTCCTTTTCTTCTATTTGTCTCCTGTTTCTTTAAATTTTCCTTCTCCGCACCTGCCACCAGATAGAGAGGTTTTCTTAGCCTTTCCCTTATGAGCCAATCAATTTCATTTTGTTTTGGCTGCTTCACTGCTGGTTCATGATTTAGCCTTTGTGCAGTAGTTGTCCACTGCAGTTTACTAAGGAATAGTTGAGTCTACCGGAATGCAGCATTTATACTTGGTGCACAGAGAATCAATGGAAATATATCTTGCTCCAAACCCCTCATAAATTGAATGGCAGTGATTTAAAATACCCAGCTTATTAAAGAATGCTTATCATTGCATTTACAATACTACATGGATTGTACAAACTGGTCATGTGACTCGACCAGTGATAGGGAAATACGGAACAGCAGTGGATTAGCAAAATAATAGTAAAGAAAATTATAGAAAGAAATTTTATCCATGGTACTGTCAGAAATCCTTGTAAAGATGATAATATCCTACTTCCTTTTTATATCCAAAAGGTTGACCTCCACATGGGTTAAAGTTTTAACTAACCTTTTTCTTCAGTATGAGGCTATCATTAATTCTCCCCAGGTTGAGTGTTAGTAGAATATAACTTGCTGTTTCAATGTGTTAAATTTATCTCCTAGGAACCAAAAATTATAGTTTATTCTACATATTGTCACAATATGAACATTCAGTGCAGGACATGTATATGGCCATTTTTGTATCTGAAGAACAGAAGGATAAAATTTCAGAACTAAACAAGCAATTGGTTTAGTTTTACATTTATCACTTCCACTGTGTTTTAAAAATAAAAAAATCATTGACCCTTAAGGACACTTTCATCATACGATTTCTGAAAAAAGTCCCAAGTAGTTTATTTAAAAAAATAAAGTTGGCAACTGTTTTTTTCCCCCCCTGATAATTTCTGATTTCATACCACCAAACCAGCCAAACTAGTTGATTTGTGAGTCACTGCACTGGGAGAAATCATTGATGTTTTCTGTGGCATTGAGTTCCCAATGACTTGCTAATGCCCTACATCTGATACAATCAGCCTGCTCTCCTCTCATGGTAAGTCAAGCCTGAACTGTGAAATAACATCCTATAAAACTGCAGGTATCCCAGCAGAATTGCACTTCAGTGAGATTTTGCCACTAACTTTTTGCTGAATTTGAGAATATTTATATGTTTTCCCCCTCTAGAACAATTTCCGCACATTAGTTTGTTTCCCTCAAAGGTCACATTAGAAAATGGAAGTGATAATTATGCAAAATTTTTAAAATGTATGGCTTGATCACTCACTTTGGTACCTATCATTAGCAGGATACTACAATAGCTGGCGGGGGGGAATAGTGCAGTGCTACCAAAAGCAAGTGGTCAAAAATGAATTTTACCAGAAACACCCAACCCCACTTAAGAATGGTATAAAAAGTGAAGGGTTTCCTGGGCATTTCAGTAAGACACTTAACATATTCACAAACGTACTTAAACACCTAATTTAGATGCAGTTTTTGGATCTACTGCAATCTAAAAAACTCCTGCTCAGCTGCTGCCTCTACCCTGTAGGTGCCTAGGTTTTTGCAGCTCTCTAAAACTGCATACATTTCTGCTTCTTAGGATGAACATGGCTGCCTCATTCTAGGTTCCCACATACCAATCTCATACCTGAGCCCCAGAGGGGGCCACAAGCCAAGGGAAGACAGGCCTATGGCCACCTAACTCATAGGTGGGGCCCAATACAGAAGGCATGCTCAGAGGCCACCTACTGGACTGGGGGCTTGTCCACATGTGAAACCAGGGCTGGCCTTACCATGAGGTGAACTGAGGCAGCCGCCTCAGGTGTCAGACTGGGGGGGGGGGGGGGGGGGGGTTGCCACTAGGACCCAGAGTGTAGAAAATTGTGTCTGCTGCTGATGCATATGTATTCTCTCTTCTCTAGATGCACAATGATGGTGGAATGCTGTGCTGGATGAAGGAGGGCACAAGAGACATAACAGGCAGGCAAAAGAAAAGGTGAGAGGGAATAACAAAAAAGCCTCTTATGTACTTTTCTAACACCCCCAGAAGCCTGGCCTGATTAACATCAGCTTCTCAGGGAGCTTCCTGTTTCCTGCTGCTTCCCTGAACCCACTTATAGGGAACAGGCAGTCAACTGAAGTAGTAGGAGCCAGTTAGGCCTTTAAGATGCTGATATCTTCCCTCACTCAGGCCCTGCTACCAGCCTGCTTATTTGTCCCCTTCAATTGAGTGTTGGAGAGTCACTATAGCTGGCACAGAACAGCAGTCATGAGTGAAAGAAGAAAATGCCCCTCTGGGGCAGCATTCAGAAAAGAAAGAAAGCAAAGGAAGCTTTTCTATCTAAGCAGGAAGGAGCTCTCCTGAGATACATAGACACAAATGTTCACGGTGAGCCTTCCAGCCCCAGTGAGGATGTGAGTGGTGAGGAGATGACTGATCTTCCAGTTAGTCAGAGTGCTGTGACCTGTCAGCTACTGCAGCATCCATATCTCCATCTCAAATGGATGTAACCATGTACGTTCCTGAAGAAAAGTGTAGATCAGAGAAGAGTGTGGTGGAGGCGCAAGAAACAGCTGCTGCTGAGTTTAGTTCCTTAAGTCTAGATGATCCAGGACTGTGGACCCACTTGAGCAGTAGCCTGAGAGACTTCCTTGTACTGCATGGGCCACAGCAAGTAAAAAACTTCATGTTCCCCAAAGACAATGAAAATAGAAGTTTCCTTCCAACACATTACTGGCGTGAAATCCCCAATGGTGACAAAGTGGAGAGGCCTGGCCTGGAGAAAACCCCCAGAATGCTGCATACTGTTTTTGTTGCAAACTCTTCCAGTCTAATGTTCCAGCCACATTGGGTTCTCCAGGAACAAAGGACTTGAAAAATCTGGCTATAAATCTGGCATGCCATGAGAAGGCAACAAATCACCAGAGAGCATTCCATAGGTGGAAAGCGCTTGAGATGAGACTACGGTTAAAGGCCACCATAGATGATCAGCATCAAGAGTAGATTGCATCAGAGTTTCTTTACTGGCAAAATGTTCTGAAAAGGCTCATTGCCATTGTGAGAATGCTTGCTACCCAAAACCTAGCACTGCGTGGCACTTCAGATCAGCTGTATGTGCCAAACAATGGAAACTTCCTTAAAATTGTGGTCCTGATGGCTGAGTTTGATTCTGTACTCCAGGAGCATCTAAGAAGAGTCACCACTCAAAAAATGTACACACGCCACTACCTTGGAAAAACAATTCAAAATGAGATCATACAGTTACTGGCAACAAAAGTCAAACAGAAGATTGTGGCAGATCTGAAGTCAGCAAGATATTACTCTGTTATTCTGGACTCACACTTGACATCAGCCATACGGAACAAATGACTTTAATGGTGCATTTTTTAACAACAACAGAACCTAGTGAAAATGTCCCTGCAATGGTGACTGTCAGAGAGCATTTTCTAGAATGTATTGACATTGATGATACTACAGGAGCTGGTATGACAAATGTGATTCTTAAAAAGCTGGAAGATGTGGGAATTGCGATAGCTGACATGAGAGGTCAGGGCTACGATATTGGTGCCAACATGAGAAGAAAGAACAGAGGAGTGCAGACACGGATCCGAGAGTTAAACCCTCAAGCTTTTTTTGTCCCATGCAGTTCCCATTCATTGAACTTGGTGGTCAGTGATGCAGCTTCAGCTTCTAGTGAGGCTGCTGAATTTTTTAACGTAATTCAAAGCATCTATGTATTTTTCTCTGCATCAAATCATCAATGGCAAATTTTGAAGCAACATCTGGGAACATCCTCTCTGACACTGAAACCACTGAGTGCCACACGATGGGAAAGTCGAGTGGAGGCGACAAAGCCTATCTAACACCAAATTGGGAAGATAGATGATGCCATAGTTGCCATTATGGAGGATAATGCTATGACAGGAACTGTTTGTGGGAGAACAGTGGTAGAGGGAAATGGAATCACCAGAAACATACATAACTTCAAATTTCTGTATGGCTTAGTGTTGTGGCATGACATACTGTTTGAAATAAATGTTGTAAGCAAGAGACTCCAAGGTGTTGACCTTGATATATCTGGAGCAATGGAACAACTAGACAAAGCAAAGACAGAACCTACAGTCTTACCGGTCAGATGAGGGATTTCAAAACATTCTGAAGAGTGCACAGAAGTTGGCAGAGGAACTTCACTCTGAAGTTATTTTCCCACCCATTCAAGAATACAAGAGTCACCTAAGAAGAAGACATTTTGATTAGGAGGCACAGGATAACCCCATAAGAGACCCCAAACAACAATTCAAAGTTGAATTCTTTAACCAGGTGCTAGGTTGTGCAATACAGTCAGCTGAAGAATGTTTCATGCAGTTCAAGGAACACAGCAGTATATTTGGGATGTTGTATGATATTCCAAAACTCCTCACTATACCCGAAGAAGACCTACACCAGCAATGCAGGGCACTAGAGACAGTGTTGACACATGACGCGATATTGATGCAAGTGATTTAGGTGATGAACTGAAAGACCTTTTAAGATACATTTCAGCAGGATCAACTCCAAAGGCTGTTCTGGAATATATGTGCACAAATAAGATGACCATCCTTTTTCCAAATGCTTTTGTTGCTCTGCGCTAGCTTTGGCTGAGTTAACACACTAAAAAATAAGAGTGTAGTCATGGCAGTATGGGTGATTATGCTAGCTGCCCCAAGTACAATTCCACCTGGGATCTTGATAGCAGTTTGGTGAGTTGGTGGGCTCATTCCAGTTGTCCACCTCATAACTCCCTCCACTATAGTGTCACTACTTGGTACTAACATCAGCAGACTCATTAGGCCATAGAGTGAATGGGCCTGAAGATTGAACTGAGCTAACCCAAGTCACAGGTCACACCTACACCGTGTTAGATGCAGGGAACCACGTTACAATGTGACCCTGACCTGATTACAACACAAATGAAAGTGTAGTTAAATGGGATCTGACCATGTCCTCTCAACCAATCCTAAACCTTTGATTGTCCAAAGTTTTATTCCATTGTAAGGAATACTCTTAGGCCATGTCTACATAATGGTGCTGCATCTAGGAGCTCTGGGGGTGCTGTCATACCCCCTGTTTGAAGTAGTAATAACAAACACCAAATCCATGGTTCCCACCACTAGCACCCCTACTATAAAAATTGTTACAGCTCCCCTGTGTCTTTCAGCTTTAAATTGCGTTTTAATCAGGTCAGGGGACAACCATGTTGTAATTGGGTTCCATGACTTGATTATAGTTATAGTGTAAACAGAGCCTTATAAACACTTCCTCTTGGTTCACATGTGGGGGAAGCATGTATTGCTCATTCCAACACTACCTGTTCTGGGCATAAGCAGAGAACTTCAATCCCCAGGACTGTTAAGTGAATAACTACATTTATTTAAAAAGAAAAACAAAAGAATCCAAGAGTAAAATCTCATTTGGAGATCACAAAGAGTAATAATGCAGTAGGTGTTCTTCTGTAAAGAAGTTTTATTTATATGCTGCTGAACATCTATTTTTAAACATGATTGGTGTTGAATTTTCTTGGAGCATTATAACTAAATATAGCTGCCTGGTCTTAGAACTGAGTTTCTCTGAGACAAGGACAACAATAATTAGTAATCAGGGCAGGAGACTGAGCGTGACAATTTCTACCCCAGAGCAAAATCCATTAGTAGCAATTTTAGACAGCAATAATTTAAAATCTTTTAAATATTGTACAACTGTAATGTTATACTATAGGAAAGATAATTTCCACAATGTTTCTTACACATTCACTTTTTTAGGGATTTTAAAGCCTAAATTAAGAAAGCATTCCAGAAAATTTTAACCCCTCTTGAAGATTGTGATTTCAATATTTTCCAGAAGAAAAAAAAATATTTTGAGGTTCTAGTAGTGGTCAAAATGCTCATGCTGACATTTTAAGGCTGGCTTGGAGGGAACAGAGTTTGAGTGACAGACATTAACTCAAGCTTTGTCTACAGTAGTATTTAAAAAGGAATGTTGCTAGAACACATTAAATAACACAATCTAAAGGCCTCATCTACACCTAAACCTTAGGTCAACCTAGCTACATTCCTCTGGGGTGTGAAAAATTCACACTCCTGAGAGACATAGTTAAGCCAATCTAAGCCACTGTATAGACTCTACTAGGTTGATGGAAGAATTCTTCTGTTGACATAGCTACCAACTCCTGATGGGATGGATTTACTACAACAATGGAAAAATCACTGCAGCAAGTATCTACGCTACAAGTGCTATAGTGGTATAACTCCAGTGCTGCAGCTGTACCACTGCAGCACTAGTAGCGTAAACATAGCCTAACTAATATGTTCTACAAGTCTAGGGCGTGGTCTACACTAGCAATTTATGTCGGTAATCCTATGTCAAGACAAGGCCTCAGCTTCTCTAAAAGCCAATCTGATTGACAAAAGTGAATGATGACTCAGGAAAAGGAGAACATTGCAAACATATTCTATTGATTATTGGACCAGCAATTCAGCAGCAATGGTTGAAGGGAAGAGTAGGACAATAAGGCAGGTAATTTTGAAGGAAATAAGTCCCCAGGAGGGGAGGGGAAAAAGAGAGAAGGACCTACAAATGAAAGAAAAGGTAGCATCAAACAGAAAGGAAAAGCCAAGAAGTAGAAAAGGTTGTGCTATCTCATACCCCCAGTTTAAAGATGGCAAGTTGGTATTTAATTCAGGGGCCTGGCAGGGTTTAACTGGGCAAAACTCACTTTTGTTGCATACCTAAATTAACTCACTTTTGTTGCATACCTAAATTAAAATGGGAACATTTAAAAAAAATAAAAGGAACACCAATTGTTTGAACAAAAGCAGTAGAGTTGCTTTTACATTTTGTATGCACAAAAAGACAAAGTGAGCATGTGAGGCAAAGTGGGTGAGGTAATATCTTGTGTTGGACCAACTTCTGTTGGTGAAAGAGACAAGCTTACGGGAGACAAACTACAGCTCTAAAGCTTGTCTCTCTCACCAACAGAAGTTGGTCCAGTAAAAGATATTACCTCCCCCACCTTGTCTCTCTAATATCCTGGGACCAATACAGCAAACACTGCAAACAAAGGAGATCATGTAGCATTTTAAATAAATGAACAAAATAACTAGTGAGTGTTTAAACAGAAGAGTCAGGTTTGCAAAGTCGATACAGTAATAGAAACAACAAAAAAATATATGTAGAACAACAAAGAACTACAAAAGACCTCTTGGACAATCTAATTTGGGTATCCAGTTGTCAGATGCATTAAAAAAAATCTTCACCTTGTATTTGTGTGTTAGTGTATATTTTCATCCATCTTTGGTAGCAGTGATGAAAGCTTCTCTCTGTGAATCTTTATAAAACTTATACTGAAATTTGTCTGTCTGAAAATTAACATTGCCTATATCACAACAGTTCTTTGCACCTGTCAGTTTGCTTCCTACATTTGAGAACGTTTCCTCAAGATGCTGGGGGATCCCAGAGGTTTCAGTTTGAAAATGGAAGTAACAAATTGCCATAGCTAGAGCACATTAGGTAAAACATTCTCTATTCATCTTAAAAATTCAACACCACTTTTCAGTCAGTCACATCCTTGACAGTGAAGAAGCATGGGAGTGATGGATTTTTCACTGAGGGTATCCACATTTAACTATGTTTTCCACACCAGTAGAATGGCTAGGGAATGGAATGGCAATGGTATTAGATATTTCTTAAGATGGTGGACACCACTCTCCCAAATATTCATTCACCACACTCTGTAGAATCTCATCACTTTCTATCTCCACATGTATGTGGAGGGAATACAGAACTGTCAGTTAGCTCCATCTGCCCCTTTTCTGCTTGTTTCCAGGTGATAATCACGACACACACTTAGGACTAGAGGAAGAGATACATGTTCACCCAGTGTCTCTACCCCAACTCACTCTCCCTTTACTACATACTCAGGGTGAAATCTACTGTGGTGCAGAGGGTCAGCCCAAGGCCCGTGCACCACATGAGGTTTGCCTACATTAGAAAGCTGTACCACTAACTATACTGGTATAGCTAAAGTGTCAACCCCCTCACCCATTAACTATACTGACATAGGTAAAGGGGTACAACTTGTGTGTATAGACAAGGGTCAGTTTATGAAATAGTTTTCCAAAGAGCATGATAGAAACACTGTTAATTGAGACCTTTAATTGAGACTTATCTGGATAACGTTTTACAAACTAAACTGTATTGAACAGTTCTGCAGCAGCAGTGGGATGGATTAAATAATAATAAAACACCCATTAGGTTAAATATTATTTGTTATTACAGTAGTGAAAAAAATGCTTCAGTCAAGATTGGACCCTATTCACTCCATTAGGTCTTGTCTACACAGGGAAATTTACCACTATAATTATACCGGTATAACTCCTCTTGTGGACACTCTTATTCCAGAATAAAAACATCCACACAGGGAGTTATACAGATATAAATGGTATAAGAATGATATAAAGATATAAGTATGCCAGCAAATTTCCCCAGATATGTCCCCTTGTATCACCAAAAATAATAATACTTCCTTCAGTGAAGTTTATAGTCCTCTCCTCTCAACACTTGTAGACACTTGTGTGCACTCCCAACCCATCAGTAGTTGTTTATTCAAGCAAAACTTGTTTAATTATTCTAATCTCAAATCAATCCCTTCAGCCTGTAGTCCTTTGTGACATTTTAAGAATCATAACATTTGCTCTGTCTCTCTTGGCTTTGAACGTAGGGCTTCAAAGCAGGTCAGACATGCCAAAAAGCTGTTAAATTTGATCAGCCAGCTTGTGAGGACAAGATGAAGAATTTCTTCCTATGCATTGACCATTCCTGTTGGGGGGAAGGAAATCAGCTTTGTTCATGCAATGATGAGACAGGATTTCTTCTGAAATTTCTCAAATATCTCATCATCCTCTTCCATGTGATTGATACTATGATTTTGACAAAGTTTGTGGAGAAGGAAGAGGCAGCACACAAGGCCACTTGCAATAAGGCATTCTTATTTTCACCTTAAGGGCTGCAATACAGAATGAAAACATCCACAGTTCACATTAGTATTGTCATCCCCATCAGCAACCATCTGTTTCAGCTGCAGAGCAGTTGTTGTTGTTGTTTGTGGTGCAATGGCACAGCCTTTTCAGCGCTGTCTTCTAAGAGATCTAAGAGGCAGTTAACCATGCCAGGCCTCCGTATTAAATAAGTCACCAGTCCACCATTTAGGGAATATTTCTGTATTGCCTTGTTTGGAAGTGTGACTTAAATCTGAAAAAAAGTTCATTATTTCTCAGAGTTTTCTCTAACGAGCTAGCACATTATTTACTACACAGAACCTTCATTTCCCTTTTAAATTCACAACCAGGGCATTAATAGCATTATTAATAATATAGATATTATTACTGGCATTAACAATAATTCTATAAAGTGTTCTTAACCAAGTCTTTTATCCAAGGATTTCAAAGCATGCTATCAACAGTAATTCAGATTCATAATGCCCCTGTGGGGTAGGTAAAGAATATATAGGGAAAAGCAGACACTACTAGGGTAGAATTTTAGAGCCTTTTTAACATTGCACATCTATGCCACACAACATGTTAGGGCAGGAAGCAAAGAAAAATCCTCTATCCAGTTGCTAATGCAGTGGGAAATTTATAATTTGACCAGGAAATTAAGGTTAATACCCCTATTCTTAATGACTGCAAGTAATAAGGACTAAATTGTGCAAATCATTAAACTTGAACTGAGGATGCTTTAGAACTTGACTTCAGCCTGGGTTCAGAAACAGGCAATGGGCAGAGCTGGTCAGGAATTTTCCATTCCAATGGAAAAAACCCTGATCACAAAATCAAAATGTCTGTGGGTAAATTTCAATTTTGCAAATTCTTTAAATCTATTTTTGTTGGGAAAAATCAAAATGCCAGCTCCTCAGCTACCCACCTTGAAGGCTCTTGTCAAATTCAATTTCTGCCTAAGGAGAGAAAGTGAAATTGCAAGTCTTTAAGATGGGCATTTGGTTCGGCTGAAAAATTCAGTCTCTGTTCTCCTGAAACAAAGTTTCAGAAAATCCATTCCTGTAACAAACGTGTGTCAAGATGGAAATAAACTTTTTCTTTTGGATGGCAGTGAACATTGTAAAGATGCTCTTTGCTGATGCATTTAGAGTTTGAACTGCGTTAGTTGGGAAAGTTCATCATAGGGCAAGTCACATGGGATTTCGGCTGTGTCTCTAATTAGCTGAACTACCCCAAGTAACATGCAAGATCATCAGAAGCCATTTTCTCTCAGTTTCTCAGAGAGAGAGAGAAAGAGAGAGAGAGAGGGAATGTGTTCATCTAAGTTCTCTGAACTACACTGAAAAAAATAGAAGGAAAAAAAGATTGTATCCTTTTTGATAATTTATCACACACAGAATGACTGTTTGTATAAAAAGGGAAGGAGGGGTTTTGTTTCTCTTTTGGCAATTTTTCCATGACATTCTCAGTCGAAGTGGAAGAGATTTATTTTAGTTTGTAGGACACAGACCTCACACCAAAACACTAGAACAGTAGAGGGCTCCGCCTATTAATAATTCTACTAGTCAGTGTTAACCTTATTTTAACTTTTGCTGGTAGCAAAGGCTACGGTTAAGAAGTGTATTGAGACATCTGTTCCCCATTCGTTCACATCCTTAAACTTTCTGAAAATTCTCCCTTTCAGATGAAATTTTCCATGATTGGTCTCAGCCCCAGAAGTGGATATTTTCTTGAACGTTGAGCCATATTCATTCACCCATTTTTAAATTTTCAAGAGTTTTAAAAAACTACTGTAAAGATTAAAGCCTTTGGCAATAACTCAAATGGCTCATCTTTATGAGTTGAAAACATTTAGCAGAGCTCATCTAAATTATTTATACATTAGTTAATCACTCACAGTGTACTTGGAGCTGCACAATACAGAAAGGAAGATCCTTCCCCAAGGATAGACTAAATAGATAGACAACACATCACACTCAAAGGTAGGGTTACCATATTTAAAAAATAAAAAAAGAGGACACTCCACGGGCCCTGGCCCCGCCCCTTTCCC
>NW_020664436.1:47656940-47694594 GCF_002925995.2 Terrapene triunguis
CCGGCCGGGCACTTCTCCTCCCCGGCTCCAGCTGCTCTGCTCCTCCCCGGACTCAGACTTCGGCTCTGTTTAAGAGCCAAGCGGCCCGAGCCAGCGCTACCGGCTTCGGGCAGCCCCCTTGCCTCCGGACCCCGAGCCGCCGGCCGGGCACTTCCCTTCCCGGGCTCCAGCTGCTCTGAGTCAGGGGAGGAGCAGAGCAGCCGCGGGAGAGGAAGTGCCCGGCCGGTATTTTTCCCGGACATGTTCGGCTTTTTGGCAATTCCCCCCAGACGGGGGTTTGATTGCCGAAAAGCCGGACATGTCCGGGAAAAACCGGACGTATGGTAACCCTACTCAAAGGGCACAGCATGATGGGCGGTTCTATCTTTGAGCATCTCAGATGAGATTCAGGAAAGCCACAGAAAATAGAAGATAATCAGAACATGCATTTTAGCCAAAAGGACAAAAGAAAGATTGGATTTTAAAAAAAAAATTGTAAAAGAACCGAAGAGAACTAGTGTATTTTAATGGAACAAGCTTGAAGATTTCTATGTGCCAGAGCATAGTTAATAAAGTCACTGAGACCTGTAAATACTATACTTGTAGAAGGAACAGATCTTTCTAAAGGTTGGGAGGAGGAGCTGGGGAGATTGGCAACAAAATTGTGCATTAACAAGTTTCTATGCATCAGAGCCACTAGGAACTTTACTTGTAATTGTATTTTGTAAAGAAGCTTTAGTCAATTGCCCTCATAGATCCTACTAATAGAAAAAAATGATATCAGTGTCATTAGGTAAACCACATTTGGGTAAAACTGGTTGTGAAATTCTTTTCTAAAATAAACTGTACTGAGAAAACCAAGATAATAGAAGATCTTGAAGGTAAAATTTGCAAGGACCATTTGAAGACATTTAATACTTTAAATAAATCAGGATTTTAAAAAGTCATATGAGATAGTGCTAAATATCTGAAGGGCAGCAATATAGAAGAGGGAAAATAATTATTCACACTGGGCACTAAAAGTTAAAGAGTAAAGGGCTAACATTGAAAAATGATGCATTTAATTTCTGATACGTAAAATTCCAAAAATGCTACAGGCTATGCTGCTCTCTGAAAATGATATATTTTGTTTAGTCATTAAGAACAGCGTTTTGATACTAAGACCAGACACGGTAACAGTTTGCATAGGGGGCGGTATTTATAGTACAGTCTGTAAAAGTGATCAAGGAAAGGATAAAAACAGATTTATGGGAAGGGTAGTGCTTTATGCAAAGAGTTAGACTACTGATCCAAACAGATCTTCCAACACTATCTGGTCTGAATATATGAAAATAAGAGATCTATTAAGGGAAGGGGAAGCGATATTGGAATCAATCATTGAGAGGTAATACTGAGCAGAATGATGACTTCAGTTGAAGTCAATATTAAAATGTATTGATCGGAGAGATAAATATTGACCAAAGTGAAGCCAAAGTCAATATTTAACTTCAGGAACAGTAAATCCTGATAGTAACTATAAAGAGCAGCCAGCATCATCTATGTCTGAAATATATTCTATTATATTTTACAAGGGACTAGAAGCTTTTAAATGAGAATCATTTTCTTGGATTTCAGAAAGCCCCCTGCCTTGCAGACCAATCCAAACTGTATGCACTTTATTTTCCAAAGATCATATAATGGTTGGGGTGATCTAGATATTGAGAGAACCAATCCAGGCATTTAAAAGCTGCCTATTTAACTAAAAAACATTTGTGAGCATCTTTTGCAGATTTATGTTAATTATGAAATGCTGCAGCATGTTGGAAGCTAAAGCTATTTAACAGTTTATTGGAAAATCAATTATAAAGTATGTAACGTATCTCCACAATTTTCTGCCCTTTTTTTTTTTTTTTTAATTTTCCCCTCAACACATCAATTGGACCCATAAAAATGTTCATGTACATAACAGTTCCCATTATATTTACAAGTTATTTCAATATATAAACTATCAGATATTGATGCCCATAATTTTGTGCTGGTGGTGTTATTAAAATTCCTTTCAGTTCTGCTAAGAGTGTATGTGATCTGTTTCCTAACTCACTGCCTAAAGTTTTACAATGTTAAATCGAAAAATCTCTCTCTTTTACTCTCTCCCTTCCTCTATGTCTTTGCTGGTATTAATGAGATGGAGCTGATTGTCACAAGTAAGATAAAAGCAAATTAATAAATACAAATAATTAAGCAAAAACCCACAGCAGTTAACAGCCTTGAGGCAGCTCTACCAAACAAGTTTTCCCTATAACATTCTGAAGGATTTTTATGTTATTATATTAGAAAGCCATTTGGTTTTAAAACCTGCTGTATATTTATATTTATTTTTCTAAAATCCAAATAATACATTTACAATAAAAGATTATGTGGACAGCCCTGGAGGATACCAATGTTCCTAGTCTAGACTGTAGAACATAAACACAAGGAATGATGTACCACAACTGTATGCAATAAGGCTTTAATTCTATCAGAAGGGGTTTTATGACATTAAGAATCATGACAGTGAACCTCAAATGGTTTATTCATGTCACCACAACCCAAAGATTAAATTAGTTCTGATGTACTTAGGCTTAGGATCATGGAATTAGAGATGGAAAACTGTCCTAAATGCCCATTTCCCAGCCAATGCCATCCATTTTCTAGTACACAGTCCAGTCTAGTTTTAAATGTCCTAAGCTACTGAGAGACAATGGCCTAGTTTTTCAAAAATTTGGGTAGTTTTAGACACTAATTTTCAGAGTTTGAATTTCAGAAACTATGAACACTGAAAACTCCATCTGAAGTCAATGTGTTCAGCACCTCTCGCAAATGAGGCCAAGATGGGTATCTCAAGTTTGGCACCCAAAATTAGTGGACACTTGACAATTTTGTATGTGCTGTTGCTGTAGCCATGTTGGTCCCAGTATATTAGAGAGACAAGGTGAGTGAAGTAAAATCTTTCAGTGGGCCAACTTCTGAGAGAGACAAGCTTTCAAGCTTACACAGAGCTCTTCTTCAGGTCAGTTTTGGCATTTGTATCTAAATTGTTCCCTCTATTAATTTTGTGTTTCTATCTAAAAAATGCAATCAAATTTGTCTGGCAAGATATTCTTTTAATATTCTTGCAGCATATTTCTCATGGCTCTCTCAGCCTCCTGAACGCTAGATGGTAAGTAATTTCTTTAATAATATTTGTTCTGTTGTTTTAAAAGGGGACATGGACGAATGCTGGGCCATTATTTAATATAATCCAAAATTTCATACTTGTTTTCCCTGCTAGCAATGAGTTAAGCACTGACAAACTGTGAGATTGAGTACTTCCTAATACTTTGCTGGAAAAATAACATCAAACTGTATTATAATAGCATCCAGGAAGTCAAGTATTTTGCTCGAGTTAAGCATCTCTAGAGTTATAAACAAAGGTGATAATACTGGGGATTTACCCATATGAGAGAAGAGAAGAGTCAAGCTCCATTCCTAATCAGAAAAAGGACATTTTAACAAAATCACATTAAAAAGGGATTGCATTGTTACTGCAATTTGGCTTTTGAAATGTTTACCAACCAATGTAAGATACCAACAAAACAAAACAAATAAAAAACTCTCAAACTTGTGATATTTCTGGGGACAGATAATACACTCTTTGAAAAAAAAAACCCTCGATATATTTTCTTTCTCAAACCCAAAAAGATTTCATTAAGTGTGGCCATCATCAAGCCTTTGGCTGGATTGTGATGATTCAGTCTCTTTGTTTCCCTCACACAGGATGAAGTCTTTATGCAGTATTGTCTGAATGTTTGCTCAGTTAATCTCCTAGCAATGTGTGATGAACAATCTGCCTATTGACTGTCTCAGCAATTGCTAGGCCCTCCACCCTCACCCCATGTTGAGACTCATCTAGTCTCTGCTGGCTGCTCATTTTCCTTTAAAAGAAGTGCTCTGTCTCTCTTCCCATCCCCCAATTTATAATCCCCACCTCCCTCTGCTATCCCATACCCTTCTCTTCTCCTCTGTCCCTCCCTCTGGAATCTGGAAAATGCTGCCTACATCATAGTCTGTCCTTGGATAATTACTCAGTTCCAGTCACCTTGAGCTCTCATAGCACAGAATGATCTCTCTACTGAGTTTTGTATCTTCATTTTCATACCAAGGAAAACAAACTTAGTATGAACAGGCAAGTTTTGGCAACAGCTGTCATCACATTATCCACAGAATGCTAGTAATGAATAGTTTGTGAGGGGGAGGGAAATAGTGTAGGAAGCTATACATCACAACTAAAACCCAAGAACTGACCTCAGAGAACGGCTGTTCACTCACAGCTTCCTTCATCACCAACTCAGAAGAAAAATAGAGAAAGGACCAAATAAAAATCCAAGATGCTACACACTGAAGTTTTGAACTAGCTTAAAATCAAAACCTAGGACCCAATTCTGCAATCAATTCCACTTGGGTACGGGGCTTTGCCTGTGCATAGCCAATTGCAGGATAGGGACCCCTACTTTAGCATAGGAAAAACCAAAAGTACAATTCAAAATTTCCTTAAGCCTTGGTGTTTTAAATCCAGACCCCAGGAAAGTTTTCAAAAGTACCAGCATGATTTAGGAGCCAAATTCCCATTCTCAAAAGTGACTTAGGCACTAGGACATCTTATTTTGGAACCAAAAAGCACAGTCCAACAAACCAAACCAAACAATTGACAGCAAAATACTCAACACTTTACAGGATACCAATGATTTTTTTAAAACATGGTTTTGAAAAAATAATTAGCCTTTCCCTGAAACAGTCTCAGAGCCAGTGGTTCAAACACATATTTCCCTGTGCATATGAACTACAAGTGTAATATCACACTTACAACAAAGTTTCCCTGGTGAACTTGCAAATTTCCTTAGACCAAACTTCATCTCCATGAGCTCAGTTTGAACACATTTTGCATGTATTTCCTTAATTCTTAATGAAATTTGGGTTCAAAATTCATGTTTCATACTCAAAATGTCTCCCATTGGGTTTTAAGACAAGCTTATTTCTCCCATAGAAACATGCTATTAAAATAAATTCTTATCTTGACAACCTTTGGTTTATCCATTCAGGACCGGCTCCAGGGTTTTGGCCGCCCCAAGCAGCCAAAACAAAACAAAACAAAAGCCGCGATCGCGATCTAAAAACAGCCGCGATCGCGATCTGCGGCGGCAATTCGGCGGGAGGTCCTTCACTCCCAGGCGGAGTGAGGGACCGTCCGCCGAATTGCCGCCGAAAACCTGGACCTGCCGCCCCTCTCCAGAGCCGCCGCCCCAAGCACCTGCTTGAGAAGCTGGTGCCTGGAGCCAGCCCTGATCCATTGCACTATTCCACATAGACATAATTAATGCATGTGTGTAAGGGGGGTATGAAGCAGAGCTTTGTTTCCTTTTCCAGGGATCTATGATATTGTTTTTCAAAATTTTATTCTTTGCAATGGTTTATGTTTTGAAGTTCTGTAGAACCTTGAACTACAGATATCATGAATCATATTTTCAAAAGAATTCCTGATGCACAAATAATGCCTTTAAAAGGAATACATTCCAGCACTGCTGATTCTGCCTTGCAAAGGTTCAGAAAAGGAAGAAAGAAACTTGTTTTAAAATAAAGGAAAATGCTGGCATTAAAGAAACTGTGCTAATAGAAGGGGTGCGTGTATATACCAAGGTTGTATGTCTCCAGCATCTTGTTTACACCTCAGGATCTCAAGTCACACATTCTTAAGAGAAGGATTAATCAAAAGCAAGGAGTTAACTACATGCCTTTAATTAACTTGATCTCAGAAGTTTCCTCCAGTCCAGAAAAACAGGAAAGTTGCATATTTTTATGCAGTTCTCTTCTCAAAGTACAGGCAGTAACTCATCCAATTCTGCAAGGTCTTTCCTATTCCTTGTCTCTCCCTCTCCAGTCTAACTTTCACCCTGCTGCCTCCTCAAACATGCACAACACCAAGTCACCGCCAATGCCAATTACCCTACCATTACCCTTGTGCTTACCCCTGCTAGCACAATTCTTCCCTGCCGTCAGAGCCTCCCCAAGACCCCTCACTTCCCTCCAACCCGACCTTCTACCCCTTCTCAGAAACACACACACACACCCCTATGCCCCATGCTGACAACCACATCACTGCCAATACAGTAGAGCTGATCATGTTTCACCAAAATGTGCTGTTCTGTCAAAGCATATTTGTTTCCACAAAGCTTTCTTTGGGAGGGGTTTTTTGGGGGGTAAATAGGGGGGAAAAGAGACCAAGTGGATGGTTCATATACTGGCCTGTGATGTAGGGGACCAAGGTTAAAGAGTTGCTCTGCCTGAGACAGAGCAGGTTTTTCATCCCAGATCACTCTGAATGAAGGAGAGCATGGACTTGAACCTGGGTTTGCCATACCCCAACTGCCAGGATACACATCAGCCTCAGAACCCCGCCCATTCCTACCTGCCACCCACCACCACCACTAGGCTCAGAAGCCCCCTCTTCTTTTCCCCAGACAAGAACCTCTCCCCACCCAGGTGCTTACTGGAACTAAAGAGAGGAGGAAGAGGCAGGTGATGACTGTGATGGCTACGGAGAGCCTTATGCGGTCTGTTTGTGAGGCTGAACAGAATCTGCCCCTACTCTGTTCCCTACTCCTTTCTTCCTCCCTCCACTGCCTACAGTCTATGGCCTTTACTGGATTTCTTTACTAAGTTAACTGTCAGTTTACTCGAGGTACTTACCACGTTTGATCCAGGTGACTAATATCTGTTCTTTACTCTAGGCATCAGCCCCACTAAAAGCCCATTAAAGACAGCAGGTGGTCCTGAATCCTGCAATGCATCACCCACACTACACAGAGCCTACAGTGCAGCTAACCCCTTAAGAACAGTAGCTGCCCCGGAACACTCATGGCACAGAGGAATGAAGAAGTCTAAGTTCACATGGCCAGATCCTGGACTGCATTAGGGTCTCTCTTTACTTCTCTACCAGTGCAAAGGTGCCCCAAAGCCAACATACCTAGCTATTGGAAGTCTAAGGGGATCAGCAGACGGCAGAGAGCCATTGTAGCAGTTCCTACACTTACTTCCCTGATAGGTCATGAAGATAAAGAGGTAATCACTGGGGAAAATGAGAAAGTGACTGGGATACCCAGGCATCCTTCTGATTTCCCAGCTGCCATAATGGCCTCTTGGGTCCATAGGCAGCCATCTTCAGTTAGAGCAGCCCCAAAGAGAGCACAAAGGTGGCTCAGAATTGCTTCTGCATCTTCCTCTGATCCTCAGCAGCAGCAAACACCCTTAAGCTGTGTCTGAGGAGCTGGCATTTTAACTTCTATTGCTTTCCCCTCAAGGAGCCTGACCAGCTCCCTTCCCCTGACCCACTGTCTCTTCCAGCATCCCTGGAGCCAGAATCCTATGGATTCTCTGCAGTGAGCCTTCCCCATGGTTGAGGGGAGAGGGGGCTATCATTCCCTCCACCCCCTTCGTGACCTCAGTCCCAGATGCAGCAGGAGAACATGGACCTTGAATTTGCTTTAATAGTAACACCATGGAGGTGCAGCCTATTTGGTCACATTTATCACTGTACTAATCTAAGGTTTGCTGTCCATAATTAATCAACCGTAGGCAAAATAAATAATCCAGCATTTTTCAACTTCAAAGTGCCTTTCAAACACTAGCTAATTAAAGATCAGGAACAATTATTTCTAAGTTACTTTATAGACACTACTTAAAAATGAAATAAGGACATTTTTGACCATGTGTGTGAGGTTTTTTTTAGTTTTCTATTTGTTTTTGTTGTTGTTTTGGTTTGGGTTTTTTACTTTTACTCTACCAGCTACCTGCTAACATAGTAATAATATGGAGATTTCCATGCAGACCAAATATAGCAAAAGAAACAAACACAGTTGATTCTGATCCTGCAAATATGAAACCTTGTAATACTGCTTAATTTTTTTAAAATCCATTTCACACATTTCTTTTAGCTCCTAGTGGCCACATACTTGTTAAAACTTTGCAGACCGAGGACAAGGAAGGGAGAGGATGAATTGGTTCCTTTTATGTGGATTGACACCTGTCAATGGCTCAGTGCTTAAATAGCAAGTTCTCATTCTTGTCTGTGTCTCTCTCTGTAATGAAAATAAAGAGAACACAATAAAAATACACTAATAATCCTGAAGCACACCAGATCTTCCAGGTAGAAAACATAGTATTTTCTCTCATGAGCTGTAAGCTCTACATAAAAATTAATTGTATCATACAACATTGTGTTAAAGTAACATGAAGAGTTTAACAGACCCACAGAAATTCTGAATTAAAACAAACTCTTTTAACACACTATCCTTGACTCAATCTCTAACTACACATAGGCTCTTTAAAAATAACATTAAAGAACTGAGTGCGATTTAAGAGTGTGCAGCACTCTGCCCACACTATGCAAACGTTAAAGTCTGAAACGTTAACTGAATTAAAAAAAAAAAAGACTCCCATTGATTTCATTCAGTTTTGGATCACAGGTCCTTAGTCTCTGTGTCTCAGCTCACTAGGTGTAAAATGGGAACAGCCTATCACACAGGAATGTTGTGTGGATAAATTCATTACTATTTGTGAAACACTCAGCTACTGCAGTGATGGGCAGGAGGGGTATATTTAGTGATGTAGATTTATTAGCCTTATTGTGATATATAAACCATTCAGGGCAGAAACGATGCTCACTGATTCTCACTCTGCTTGCACTAGTTAGGAGTAATTCCACTGGAGATGGACCACTTTTACACATGAAAGTGAAATCAGGTGCCAGCCATCTCTTTCCATGCATCTTTTTAGGCAGTGTAAAAATAATAAATAGGATTTGTTTGAACCCTGCTGAGAGCACTTACAATTGCGTCAAAGGACCCAAGTACAACTTTGTTTCCACTTTGTAGTTTAGACAGGGACTTTAACTATGTTCCAGATGCATTCAAAGGCCTTGGCCTTGTTCATTTGTTTAGCACAGTAACCCTGCCTTGAACAGAGCAGCATTGTGGATGTGTTTACCCAGTTTGGAAAATAATGCCATTAACTAATTTCTGAAATGGTTTTAAAAGCCAGGCTAGCATTAGGGGGAGCAAAAGGCACCACAGCACATATTTTAGCCTTGGCACGATCTGAGGCTCAGCAATACAAAACAAAGCTCTTAGAGTGTTAGCGTTAATGGAGGTTTTCCACTTTGTAGATTGTTTTATTTAAAAGTGGGGGGGGGGGGGTGAAAAAATACAATGAATTTTAACTATTCGACATGCAATGCCTAAAGTTCTCTGTGTACTTTTAACAAAACAGAATTCCCATGAATACGTATGTGGACAGACTGAGAACTCACTTGAAGCGGTCACTATCTACTATATAAAAGTGTGTGGCTAGGCCACAGGCAAGACTCCTCCTCTCATGTGCAGATGTCAGAGCTCAATGTCCAGGTTCTGTAGCCAGAGGTTAGCTTCTGTGTTTAGGGAGGCGAGGCTTTGTAAACCAACCTCCAGATGTTGAATTGGGCACTCTTCCACTCCATGAGTCATTGTCTGCAATGCTATCCCTCCCCCCCACCCCACCCCTGCACACACCCCATCACAGCATGGAGAGGAAGCCAAACCAGTCTGCCGTATAGTTGCAGCAACTCTGGATGAGCCAGAGAATAACCCCTGTTAAACCTGATCCAGGATCTATGATCAAGAGGACAAGGAGGCAGGTGCAGTGATGGACTCCTGAATTTACATAGCATGTTAGACTCTCTTTCCCACCAGTGTTACCATGCTATAAGAATGTTATCGTTGGCTACTTGGTGGTGCCGATCATCCATGAGTGGTAAAGGGCCAGTAGCATTCTTGTCCAGGAGTGCATGAGCTGCTGTAGCAAAGTGGTGTTGAGAGATCAGACATGCTGTTACAGCGAGTCCACAGGAGTGGGATTCTTCCCCTGAATATGAGCGGACCTTCGAGTTGGGGCGGCAGACCTTCGAGTTGTTTCCGGTCTGAAAATGGGTCAGTCAGTCAGCTGGAGATGTAATAGATTGGTATCATCTGTCATAGCTCTCCAGGCAGACTTAACAGTAATGACATCGCATCAAAGGTCTGGCAGAGCTATGTGTGCTAGCACATATAACCTGGAGGCTGGTGTATAATTCGAGGAGCCACTAATTATGCAAGTGACTGAATTCAGCTCCATGTCAACAAGCTGAATGCAGAGGCTGCACCCCCAGAGCTCAGAACAGCATTCAGCTGGAGCAAACACCAGGCCCAATACAGATGTACAAAAGACCGATGGGTTTGCTCCCCGGGAGGTTCCCAACAGTTTTTGTAACAAGGCAGTACAGGAAGAGATATTTATTTTCAGGCGAGGCCAGTATGTCAGGCTACAGTCCCAATTATGTGACCCCTGATTGAAATGGCAGTAAAAATCCTGTACATGGATCAATATGAGTTGATTGGGGGATGGGAGGCAGATTATCCCACATCTGCCTACTGTGGGTTCTTGCCCCTTACTCTGAAGCATCTGGTATTAGCCACTATCAGAAACAGGATATGGGATTAGATGGACCTCCAGTTTGATCAGCCTGGCAATTCTTATTCATATGCTGGGTGGGTGGTGGTTCTAAGTCTGGAGAAACCAGACTAAGTTTAATAAATTAGATGATACCTGAGTTCTAAAATCAGGTCGCCCTGACTATATTATCCGCCCACCACACACCCTCACTTGAATCCCAGCATGATTTTAGCAGCCAATATTCTCGCAAACCAGACAACCAAAGAATAACATTTTATACCAATTGAGGGCTGAAATTACAAAGTTTCAGATGATGTGCTGTGCAACATTGTCTCTAGTCTAATAGCTCCAGTGATAATAGTCACTAAAATCAGCTCAGAACGGAAGGCAGTAGGAACATGCAAAGGCAAATGGTTGTAAAAATGGTGTGATTAAAAATTTGATCTGTTGCAAACCAAACCACCAGGAATAGAAAATATTGCCACGTATTACGGGAAAGCTAGAATTTCCAAGCTTTCCCATGGAGTGTAATGTTAGTTTGTATCCCTGATGATTCACAAGACATCATCCCATAAATGGTCACCAGTTGCTCAGAAAACCAAAAATACAGTGCAACTTACCAGAAAGGCCAGGGTGCTTTCAACATCCCAAGCATCTGGACCCATCAAGCACTTCCATAACAGCTCTTCAGTTAGATGTCCATTACTCCACATCATATTTTGTCACTATGCACTTTGAGACATACTGATTTAAAAACGTAGCAAAAATATATTATGCAAAAAATACCAGAAGGAGCCTATCCATATCTTTAATTAATGGTTTAAAACATTCCAGAATAGTTACAATATAAATCTGACACCTATTGGAATTCCATAAAAGGAGTTATATGAATGCAAACAGCATATATGAATCCAAAGGCAAAAAAAAAAAAAGTTACATTATCTCTTAAATACCCAAGCATATTATATATGTGTAGATAATAATTAGCTGGTTTGTTTGTTTTTTGTTTTGTTTTGTTTTTCCAAATTTCATATCAAATTATCAAGAAATAAGAGGAAAATAACTATTAACAAATCCTTCCATTAATGTTTACTAATAATCAGCCAGCTTTTCAAATTCATTCAAACTTTGTCAAGTTTCAGCTGCAAGTGGATTCCTGTAGTTTAATTATCAACCTCTGAAAAAATGAGATCTATAAACTCAAAACATGCTTAACTAACAGAGACGCTGTAGCATGGCATGAAAAGACTTATTGGGACTGCTAAACCAGTGCCTGAGATTACTCTAGGGTTAGGAATTCTGTGTACGTTGTTTAAAAACTCCGCCTGTTAAGTCTCTTTCTTTGTCATGTTAAAACAAAATTAAAAATAGCAAGAAGTATCCCAGCTGGGGATGAAACCTAGACACCCCATAAGCAACTTAGGTAATTATAGTGTTAGATAAATTGCAATTAAGCCATTTGGGTTAACTGTACTACAACCAGTAGCTAGACCAACAAAAGGGTGAAAGGGGACAAAATGTGTGTTGACAACACTACTAAAAACCAGGCAGGAACAGCCTTTCAGTGTCAGAGATCTGCTGCTGGCTTCAAGACATTATAGTCCCAAAGTACTTTAAGTCACAGACAGGAATTGGCTAGCTATAGATTATATAATAAAAAAAACCCCCAATCAAACAAAAAAATATTCATCTCCCATAAAGGCTGTGATTTCATACTTCAGATACCAGCAAAAGAACTGTATGAATTTGCTTCCCAGATATAGTCAGGAAATAATGGAAATAGGTCCATGAAATTACAAAAGAAAGGCACCCTTTACATTTAGACAAAGGACCTGTATTTTCTTTAAATACAGGTGATTTTGTCTATTATATACTTTAATTTTCAACAATTGAGTTATACCATTAATATTCCTATTTCCCAGGAGAGGTCTTATGAGACCATAAAAGATAAAGTCCGGTCTGTTGTTTGCAGACATTAAGGGTCCTTCTTATTCCATATTTCTTAAAGGTAAGGCTTTCCCCATTGTCCTTAGCCAAAGCTTCCTCGCCTTCTCTGTTCTTACTATGTCTTCCATGCATCAGCTGGTGACTGCATATCTGTTATTACTGTATGTACCATGTATAACACCAAATTTTAACTCAGTAACGTGTGTGTGTGTGTGTGTGTGTGAGAGAGAGAGATTGGTAATGCTTTCCCTTTGAGGAAGTATCTAGTGGGGCACTGCAAGGATTAATGTTAAGTCTGGTTTTCTAGGACTAGATCTACAAAAGAATTTGGGTGGCAAAATCCAACATTTCGGCATCACTAAGATCCTCAAAACTCTTGTTCAGGGGCTGCCTAACCCCGTAGGCACCTAAAATTTCCACACCTCTCAGGAGAGTGCCCTAACCATTGGACTATGGGATATTCTGATGTGGGTCTCCCTCAGTCTCTCCTGTTCCACTGTGTATAAACTGAATATTCATTCATCAAGGGGACTGGATCCTGGGTTCCTTTCTCTCGAGCAAGTGCCCTTGCCACTGGGCTACAGAGACATTCTGACATTCTTTCTGCCCAATGATCCAGGTTCCAGTAGTGAAGCCAGAGAAGCAGAGAGCCTGGGCCCTCAGCCTCCTCCCTTAAGCTCCAGGGCCAGAAAGTCAGACAGCGAGGGTGCTCGGACTCTGGCCCCAGGGCTGTGTGCGGGGAGGTTGAGTGCCTGGGCTGTCTACGTCTCTGACACTGGAACGAGGTGAGAGGCAGAGAATCAGGGTGCTCAGCCTCAGCAGCCCTCCCAGAAAGCTTTTGTCAATTTCATAGGCAGAAAGTGAAACTGATAAGAGTCTTTCAGGCCAGCAGCCAGAGAACTGTCCTTTTGATTTTCCCAACAGAAAATTTAAATTTTCCAGCAAAACTAAAATTTTCCCATGGAAAATTATGGCTTTGTGAACAGGACAGGGGTTTTGTTTTTTTTCTGGGGTGGGTTTTTTTTTTTGGTTAGAAAATCATTCTGATAAAAAAATCTTCAGCCAGCTCTAAGCGTAACCCTTCTGTACTGCCCATGCACTAAGTGCCGTATTCTGCAGTGGCTGCCAGGATCATCACGGATGTTTGGCTGCCCTCCCTGAAGTCCTGCTGCTTTGGAGGCCCCTAATGTAATATAGAAGACAGTTTGGGGCAATGAAGCAGCTGTTTCTGCACCATCCTTTTATCTAAAGGAATGGAAGAATTGCACTGGTAAATTAATAACTGTGAATACCTTTTGGAATTGGGGTAAGGTAAAATACTGAGTTCACTTTTCATTTTCCTTGTTGGGGACGTACCCTATGAGAGAAGCATCGCTGGGAGAAATTTCATAAAGACCTAATCAAACTAAGAATTGGGGAATGTGACGGAAGATGTAAGTCAGTATAGATAAGTACAGGTTGATGGACACTGCAGTTACAATTTAAACTACTTGTACACACTGATGGCTTTAGAATTACTGTAGTTAACCTCTCAGATCTGGCATCATCATGGACAGCTCAGTGACGAGGTCGGCTGTATGTGCAGGAGTAGTCGAAAAACCAAATAAAATAAAATGTTGGGCTCAATTCAGAAGGGGACAGGGAATCATGCAGAAGATGGACAATGGGGAAGACTAGAGGAAATATAGTATTAATGTTAAAAAATAGGAGGAAAAAAGAATGATCATAGCAATTACCATCCCATAAGTAACTTATATTCCTAGTAAGAGACAAGAAGTCACTAAATGTCAGGAGAATAGAACCATGAGTAATAAGTGGCATGGGTTTCTAAACAAAAAATACCTTGCCACTTCTGATTAGGGATTGGGGTTTTTGTGTTGTTTTGTTGGGGGGTGGGGGAAAATTGCAAAATTAGTAGATGGAGTGCAGTGGATGTAATATTTGCTTTTCAGTAGTGTCTGATACAAACTTATGAAAGCTGTACTCATGCCATGTCAATGCTCTGTGGTTAAAGCAACGGTAAACCAAGGAGGATGATAAATGGCCCCGTATCACATCTAAGATGGAACACTGAAAGAATTAATGTTAAATCTGGCCTCACTGAATATTTTCATTAAACAAGGTGAAATACAGTCAGAGTCCTGTCTCTGTTTACCTAAGAGATTGCCACTTCTGTGTGGACTATCAGCACTTGCAAACCTCAGAGGCATTAAAGCCAGAAGCCAGCTCCTAGAATAAACTATAGATAAGCTAGAGTCCATAGCTCTGGAACTCATTTTTTGCTTCGATTTGCCCAGCTCACATCTAATAACCTATAGGGCATTGTAAGAGACATCAGTTTCTCAGGCTTTTCCTGAGGAGGAAAAGATCTGCATGTTGACTGGTGGCGGGGCGGGGCGGGTGGGAAAGTTGAGTGGAGTAAAATAGAGATTGTGTCCATAATAGGAGCTAGATTATAAGAAGGAGCTATGCCATGGCTAGGAAAGTTTTCCAGGAGCTTTGCTTTTGAAGATATGTCTATTGTGTATTACTAAATGTTGTGCTTTTACCATGATATAATTCTATTAGATTTTGTGCTAGGGCAATAGAAGTTGTAAGTAATTAAGTTATTTACTCCCTCTTCCAGATCATTACATGCACAGATATTAAATTGGGAGGAGTTGCTAATAGTAATGGCAGAAGAAGATGGAGAGGGATAGCTCAGTGGTTTGAGCATTGGCCTGCTAAACCTAGGGTTGTAAGCTCAATCCTTGAGGGGCCACTTAGGAATCTGGGGCAAAATGAGTACTTGGTCCTGCTCGTGAAGGCAGGGGGCTGGACTTGATGACCATTCAAGGTCCCTTCCAGTTCTAGGAGATAGGATATCTCCATTTATTTATTTATAAGAACTAAAACCATTCAAAACATGGGCAAAACATTTTTTTTAAATCTAAAAATATAAGGTACATCTGAAACACAGATTGACAAGTGGAGAAAGACACTTTGAAAGCAGCAATACCAAAAGAAACCTAGGAGCAATATGAGATAGTGAATTAGATATCAGTTTGCAAAGTAATGTGGCACCAAAAAAAGCCAATACAATTTTTAGGTTTCATATGTTAAGGGCATTAAAGCCCAAATCTAACAAAGCCAATGTGACTGCTCATATGCCTAAATCTAAACACATGTTTTCCTGGATCTGGGCCCAAGCTGTGGAATAAAGCAGTCAAACTCTTTACAGTTGTGGTGTAATCTCAATAGAAATATTGTGTTCAGTTCTATGCACCATATACTATCAGTAAGAGATTGACATTGTGACATTGGCAGGTGCCATCTCATGCCAAGGTCCCCATGTCTCAAGTGAACACTGACAACTACATAGCTGGAATCTGGCTGGCTCACTTGTAGGTTAATATTGATAAAATAGGTATTTGAATTATAAGAAATTGTTCAGTGTTCAGACTCTGTTGAATGCTTGTGAGTTGCTGCATACATTAATCTTACTTGTACTATCTGTGTTCTATGCTGTAATGTAATATATGAGCAATTGTATTGTGAGCCACATGTTAATTAGTGTGAAGAGCTGCGAAGAAGTGGGTTGTAGCCCACGAAAGCTTATGCTCTAATAAATTTGTTAGTCTCTAAGGTGCCACAAGTACTCCTGTTCTTTTTGCTCTTTACAGAATTTGTTATGCCCCTCCCAAAAGAGGAGACCTATGGATACAAGGGCTCTGGGTGGACCTTAAAACTGGAAACTTCCCACATCTGGATTGAGGAATTGTCAACAAAAGGACTATTGTTCTGCTCTCCTCTCCATGAAGATGAGTCATGCAAGTGGACTCCACCCATCAGCTGAGTTTGCACCTCAGAACACATGGCAGGAAGGGGATAAAAAAAACACTAAACCAAAGGAACTAAGGATATCTATGCTGCTTGGGTTCTGGGAGTGCAAGGTGTTTCTAGGCATAAGCAAAATCTCCCCAACTGCTTAGCCCTAAAGGTCGAACACAGCTTGCTGATTATAGAAGTCTATAGTACCTTTTGAAACCTAAGTAACTCATTCATGTGTCTATGTTTGCTTACTTGATCCCTGTAAATAACTCTCTAATTTCCTTTTCCTATTTATTAAATCCTAATATAGTTTACTATAAGATTGTCTACAAGCGTTGTCTTTGGTGTGAGACCTAAAGCACAATTGACCTGGGGTAAGTGACTTTTTTGGGGCTATCTGTCAGAGAGACACGCTCACCTGGGTGGCAAGACAGACCCAAGTACCCAAGGGGACTGTCTGTGACTCCGTGCTAAGGCTGCTAAAGTGCCTGAGGGGTTTGTACTTGATTCAGTTGGTTGGCGAAATCTAAGTTTAGAATTCACAACCAATGAGAAGTTTGTGCCCTGGTTTTTATCAGTCTGCCCTGAGGCTGGTACCCACGCTTGTGTGTCACTGTTCGGAGCATCACAGACATACTGGAGGTAAGCCAGAGGAAGCAGTAAAAAATAAGGTGCTAGCAGGATCGGCTTAAGACCAAGAGCTAATACATACAGTCTGGTTGAGAAATGATTACAGCAAGAATATTGGAACACCAGGGATCAAGAGGATTTATTTAGGATAGAACATGGGGGTAGAACAGAAGGTATGTCTACCCTGCACATTCCTCCCAGTGGCACAGAGTCCACCCCCTGCACATCCCCTCCTCCAGCTAGAATAGGTACAAATAACAATGTAGAGTGTAAGTCTCTGCTTAGGAGAGTAAAGACAAGACAGAACCTTAGGGTGTGTACCCTATATGGCTCTCTACACACTTCCCCTGTCTATACTGCTATTAGCAGTGTAGTGTCCTGCTGCGGAGTCGTCCACCCCACCCCTCTACCCCCACACTTCAGGGAGTCTTTTCCGAGCACAGTGAAGGATTCCTGAAGTGGGGAAAGACTCTGGCAGTGGGGAAAAGGTTCCGGCATCTAATCCAGTTTTAGTGACTCAGCCAATAGGGTTCTACTACATCCCTTGGGAGACTGTTCCATTCCATTAAACAATTTTCCCTCATATTCAGCCTGTATTTTCCATTGCTTAATTTCATTCCATCATTCACATTTATAACTCCCTGAAAACCCTAAATAACTTCTGTCTCTCTATGATGTTCACAGGCTTCCAATATTTATTCATGGTGATCTGAGATTTGATGTAATTCAGGCAAGCAATATAAATTTGGTTATTTTAATCGTCCCTCATAAATCAGTCCTTCCAGCATCTTCATGATATTTTCAGCTCTTTGTTGAATACTCTCCAGTTTATTGACATCACTGAGATGCCCAGAACTGAATGCATCACCCTGTGTATTGTGTCACTAATGATATAAAATCTCTGAATGGAGCCAAGAATCACAATGGATTGTCTTTATGAAGAGGGCATCAGTTCCTCATTTAGGCCATATACACAATGATACGTCACCTTTACATTATGAGAAATGTGACCGCCGTCACTAATGCAAGAATTAAAGTAACCACTGGCATAACAAGAGTCAGAAGGTCAACTTCTCCCCTTATTTTCAGGGTGTAAAACTGAATTAACTCCATTATAGTCAATGAAGTTACTCCAGATTTACACCAGTATAACTGAGGATATAATTTGTCCGGGAGTGTCCTAGTGTTGTGGATTGGTCCTCATATGCTCTACCATGTCAGGCATGATAGGAATGTTTCTCAAATGCTGCAACCATTACGAAACGGTAGGTTTGCTACCGATTAAAGAAGAGATTTTCAAATGCACAAAAGTCAGGTGCCTAACTCCCATTGATTCTCAGTGTAAGCTGGGTGCCTTATTACCATTTGTGTCTTTGACAACTTTCCTCTGAATTACCAGTCCAGTAAAGCACTAAAGTACCTGCTTCAGTTTAAGCATGTGAGTCGTCCTGCTGACTCCAGTGGAAGAATTCACATGCTTAAAATGAAACATTTTTTAAGTGCTTTGCTAGATCATGGCTAAAGGAAGACTGAGACAGTTCAGAAAACATATGAAGTATAGGGTACTATTGCCCATAACTTGAAGTGAACCCAAACCTAGGAACTTGGTTATTTATTTATTTTAATTTTCACATCTCCAATTTCTGGTTTCAGCTGTGAGAAAAAAGCACTGCAAAGTGATCCCAGGCAAGGTAGTTCTCTTGGTACTTTCTTCGCATCTGGAATTCATAGGCATGGTCTCTGTGGGTGCTCTTGGGCTAGAACACCCATGGGGAAAAAATGGTGGGTGCTCAGCACCTACCGGCAGCCCCCTTATTAGCTCCCCCCCACCTGCCCACCGCCTTCTGCCTGCTGGTGGGCCCTGCTGATCAGCGCCTCCCCCTCCCTCCCCGTGCCTCCCGCCTGCCACAATCAGCTCTTTCGCAACGTGCAGGAGGCTGAGAGGGAAGGGGGAGGAGTGAGGATGCGGCGTGCTCAGGGGAGGGGGTGGAGTGGGGGCAGGAAGAGGCGGGATGTGGGTGGGGCCATGGGGGAAGGGGTGGAGTGGGAGCGGGGTCTGGGGCAGAGCTGGGGGTCAAGCACCCCCCAGCACTTTGGAAAGTCGGTGCCTGTGCTGGAATTAGAAAGAATTCTAAAATCTCACAAAACAACCTGATCTTGAAAGATCTTTTAACCTGATTTCCAGACCAGCATATTCTCTGTGGTTTTGGATCAGCTTCAGAACTTTGAATACTTCTCCCAAAAATTAACCCTCCTGCTGAGGTTTTCCAACCACTACTAATGCAGTGATCAGGGTTTCAATTTTAGCCTATTACAAAAGGAAAAGAGCTTCCTCAGGGACAAAAAAACCACACACTCCACAGATTCACCAGCATATGTTAGTTAATACCAAAAAACTTGAATATTTTTCATGTTACCCTTAGCTCATCAGCCACAGCTGTCATTTTCATACCACTCCTAGTCAATTTCACACTGAGGAAGCACTATGGGGCTGACTGGGGACATGCAATTGGGCAAACATCTCTGAGAAATGCTTGGCAAATCTGGCTTTTCAGCTTAGCATTTACTTGCCAAAAACATCCTCATCCCCCACTCCACCCTCCACCCTGCCTAATTTAATTTCTAAAAGTCAGAAGCTTTAATAGTGAAAATCCTGCAAAACACTGTCTCTGCATCTCTCTATGAAATGCGAGTGCAAACCTTATAATTATGTTTTGTTATACATGCAGGAGAAGCCAAGTCTTTCAGTTGCTCTTGACCACAAATGCTAATACAATTACTAACTATGGCCTGGTCTACACTATGACTTTAATTCGGATTTAGCAGCGTTAAATCGAATTAACCCTGCACCCGTCCACACAACAAAGCCATTTATTTCGAAATAAAGGGCTCTTAAAATCGATTTCTGTACTCCACCCCGACGAGCGGAGTAGCGCCAAAATCGATTTTGTCATTTCGAATTAGGGTTAGTGTGGCCGCAATTCGATAGTATTGGCCTCCAGGAGCTATCCCACAGTGCACCATTGTGACCGCTCTGGACAGCAATCTGAACTCGGATGCACTGGCCAGGTAGACAGGAAAAGCCCCGCGAACATCTGAATTTCATTTCCTGTTTGCCCAGCGTGGAGAGCACAGGTGACCACAGATAGCTCATCAGCACAGGTAACCATGCAGGCCGATAATCGAAAAAGAGCACCAGCATGGACCGTACGGGAGGTACTGGATCTGATCGCTATATGGGGAGAGGATTCAGTGCTAGCAGAACTTCGTTCAAAAAGACAAAATGCCAAAACTTTTGAAAAAATCTCCAAGGGCATGATGGAGAGAGGCCACAATAGGGACTCAGATCAGTGCCACGTGAAAGTCAAGGAGCTCAGACAAGCCTATCAAAAAACAAAGGAGGTAAACGGTCGCTCCGGGTCAGAGCCGCGGACATGCCGCTTCTACGCCGAGCTGCATGCAGTTCTAGGGGGGGCTGCCACCACTACCCCACCTCTGACCGTGGATTCCGAGGCGGGGGTAATCTCAGCCACACCTGAGGATTCTGCGGACGGGGAAGAGGAGGAGGAGGAGGAGGAGGACGAGCTTGCGGAGAGCACACAGCACTCCGTTCTCCCCAATAGCCAGGATCTTTTTCTCAGCCTGAGTGAATTACCCTCCCAACCCTCCCAAGGCAGTATCCAAGACCATAACCCCATGGAAGGGACCTCAGGTGAGTTTACCTTTTAAAATATAAAACTTGTTTTAAAAGCAAGCGTTTTTTAATGATTACTTTGCCCTGAGGACTTGGGATGCATTCGTGGCCAGTACAGCTACTGGAAAAGTCTGTTAACGTGTCTGGGGATGGAGCGGAAATCCTCCAGGGACATCTCCATGAAGCTCTCCTGGAGGTACTCCAAAAGCCTTGCCACAAGGTTTCTGGGCAGTGCAGCCTTATTCCGTCCTCCATGGTAGGACACTTGACCGCACCATGCTTGCAGCAAGTAATCTGGTATCATTGCATGACAAAGCCTGGCAGCGTATGGTCCCGGTGTTTGCTGGCATTCAAGCAACATCCGTTCTTTATCTCGCTGTGTAATCCTCAGGAGAGTGATATCGCTCATGGTAACCTGGTTGAAATACGGGAATTTAATTAAGGGGACAGAGGTGGCCGTTCCTACTGGGCTGTTTGCCTGTGGCTGAAAAGAAATCCTTCCCTGCAGTTAGCCAAGTGCAGGGGGGAGGGGGAGATTGGCCCAGGGCTTTTCGCGTTTGGCTAGCAGGGATCTTCCCTGATACCAGCCACGCGGTGGGGGGAGGGATAAAGCGATCATCCAGAGAATTGGATGTGGGGGGTTAGTTTGTTTTCTGCTGCTGAAGGTTAACAGGAAAACCGCAGCACTCAACGGGCTTTGCTTGGTATGTGGGAAAGGAGGGCGCAGAAGCCGAAAGACAATGGCTTACCATGGCCGCATGCAAGCCAAATTCTGTTGCCCGGACCTGCGTCTGTGATCTCTAGCAGCAAAGCCACAGGCACTCAATATTAAGAGGCAAAATGCGACCTTGCACAGAAATCACATGTGCTATGTAATGTGAATAGTGTTGGTCACCGTGAAAGAGTATAAGCATTGTTCTGCAAATGTATCTTTTTAAAAAATTCTCTCCTTTTTTCCCTCCCTCCAGCAGCTGCAAATTCTTCAAGCCTCCCTCCTCCGTCCTGAAGGCTATCTCAGATAAGGCGTCGGAAAAAGAAGAGGCGAGACGATATGTTCGCAGAAATCATGGAATCCACCCACAGTGAAAGAGCTCATCTGAATGAGTGGAAGGACACGGTTTCAAAGTATAGGAAAGAAGCCAGTGAACGTGAGGACATGAGGGACCAACATGAGGACAGGAGAGACGCTCGAGATGAGAGGTGGCGGCAGGAAGATCAGAGGAGGCAGGATGCAACACTGGGGCTGCTGCGTGACCAAACAGACATGCTCCGGTGTCTGGTGGAGCTTCAGGAACGGCAGCAGGATAACAGAGTGCCGCTACAGCCCCTGTATAACCCCCCTTCCCCCTCCCCATGTTCCATAGCCTCCTCACCCAGATGTGTAAGAACACGGTGGGGGGGGGGGGAGGCTCCGTACACCTTCCCATTCCACCCCAGTGGACAGCCCAAGCAAAAGGCTGTCATTTTTTTAACCTTTTTTTAGTGGCCTTTTCCTTCCTGCCGATCCTCCTCCCAAACCCCACCCGGGTTCCCTCCCTCTTTTTATAATCAATTAATAAAGAATAAATGATTTTTAAATGATAGTGACTTTATTTGGTTTGAAAGCAAGCTGGGGGAAGGGGGAGGGTGGGTTCCTTACAGAGAATGAGTCAATAAAGGGGGCGGGTTTTCATGAAGGAGAAACGAACAGAAATTTCACACTGTAGCCTGGCCAGTCATGAAACTGGTTTTCAAAGCTTCTCTGATGCACAGCGCTTCCTGGTGTGCTCTTTTAATCGCCCTGGTGTCTGGATGCGTGTAATCAGCAGCCAGGCGATTTGCCTCAGCCTCCCACCCCGCCATAAAGGTCTCCCCCTTACTTTCACAGAGATTGTGGAGCACACAGCAAGCAGAAATAACAATGGGGAGATTTCTTTGGCTGAGGTCTGAGTGAGTCAGTAACGATCGCCAGCGACCTTTTAAACGGCCAAATGCACATTCTACCACCATTCTGCACTTGCTCAGCCTGTAGTTGAACAGCTCCTGACTCCTGTCCAGGCTGCCTGTGTATGGCTTCATGAGCCATGGCATTAAGGGGTAGGCTGGGTCCACAAGAATAACTATTGGCATTTCAACATCCCCAACGGTTATTTTCTGGTCCGGGAAGTAAGTCCCTTGCTGCAGCCGTTTAAACAGAGTAGTGTTCCTGAAGACGCGAGCATCATGAACCCTTCCCGGCCAGCCCACGCTGATGTTGGTGAAACGTCCCTTGTGATCCACAAGTGCTTGCAGCACCATTGAAAAATACCCCTTGTGGTTTATGTACTGGGTACCCTGGTGCTCCGGTGCCAAGATAGGGATATGGCTTCCATCCATCGCCTCACCACAGTGAGGGAATCCCATTGCAGCAAAGCCATCCACTATGACCTGCACATTTCCCAGAGTCACTACCTTTCGTAGCAGCACCTCAGTGATTGCTTTGGCTACTTGCATCACAGCAGCCCCCTACAGTAGATTTGCCCACTCCAAATTGATTCCCGACTGACCGGTAGCTGTCTGGCATTGCAAGCTTCCACAGGGCTATCGCCACTCGCTTCTCAACTGTGAGGGCTGCTCTCATCTTGGTATTCTGGCGTTTCAGGGCAGGGGACAGCAAGTCACAAAGTTCCATGAAAGTGCCCTTATGCATGCGAAAGTTTTGCAGCCACTGGGAATCGTCCCAAACCTGCAACACTATGCGGTCCCACCAGTCTGTGCTTGTTTCCCGGGCCCAGAATCGGCATTCCATGGATAGAACCTGCCCCATTAACAACATGATCTCCAAAGCACTGGGGCCCGCGGTTTGAGAGAATTGTGTGTCCATGTCCATGTCCATGTCCTCATCACGCTTGTTGCTGCGCTGCCGTCGCCACCGCCTCCTCGCCTCGTTTTTCTGGTCCTGGCTCAGCATAAACTGCACGAGAATGCGCGAGGTGTTTACAATGTTCATGACTGCTGTCTTGAGCTGAGCGGGCTCCATGCTTGCTGTGGTATGGAGTCTGCAGTGTTCACCCAGGAAAAAAGGCACGAAATGGTTGTCTGCCGTCCGTTGCTTTCATGGAGGGAGAGGTGAGGCTGTACCCAGAACCACCTGCGACAATGTTTTTTGCCCCATCAGGCACTGGGATCTCAACCCAGAATTCCAATGGGTGGGGGAGACTGCGGGAACTATGGGATAGCTATGGGATAGCTACCCACAGTGCAACGCTCCAGAAATCGACGCTAGCCCTGGTACATGGACGCACACCGCCGAATTAATGTGCTTAGTGTGGCCGCATACATTCGACTTTATACAATCTGTTTCCCAAATTCGAATTATATAAATTCGGATTAATCCCGTAGTGTAGACATACCCTATGTCTCCAAAAAGCTACTGAATATTTTAAATACTGAGCACTTTCCCCACACAAAAATACATATCAAAATGCTCCTGTTACCCACCCCAGCCTAACCTTGCCAGTGATCCATGAGACTTGTCTCCTAGGTTAGTGCATCTGGTTTGTATAACTATTCCCCATCTCAATGCAGTAAGAAGTTGCACAGCTCTCTAGTGAGTTCAAGGCAAATGATTTTCAACAATCCGTCATTTCTATAACTGTTATTTCAAATGGGATCTGTACATTGGTTATGAATACTGAGTTTAAAATAAAAATAGACCACTCATATTCCTGAAGACATACTCTTTGTGGTTTCCTTTCCTTCAGGTCTTCAGAACATTTCTGACAAATGTGTTTTGTGTGTGCATCCACATAGGGGTGTACATATACATACATATATGTATATGGGGGAATGGGTAGATATAGATATAATGAATTTTAATCCGTTTTGAAATGGCTGGGGGAAGTAGACAATCCTCTTCAAACATTGCAATTTTATGCACTTTATTTTACAGATGAAGAATTCTTGCTTAAAGTGAGATTTAAGGATTTGCCAATAGCCTACAGTAAATACTTTATTCTTTTCTTTTTGCACTAGTATGACTGGCCTTCTTTCCCCTTCAGTAATCATTGTCTAAAAAAAGAAAACCTCTAGGAGCACTTCACTTCTGTCCCTTCCCCCTGGCAGAATGCCCAGCCTCAGTATGATGCTTTTAAACCCTTCCCCCCAGATACAAGGTTTTCACAACATTATTGTCCTGCACAGTACAGCAGGGCTGTGGGATATGACACCATTCATGCAGTAATACCCTGAGACATCTTTTTAGAGGAGTATATGAATACTCCTCTAAAAGCTGTATATGTGTACACACACACACACAAAATGTTTTAGCATAATGTGTTTTATAGTTGCATTGAGTAAGAAGAATCTACCGGAAGGAAAAAACAATGAATACACACAGAGCCCAGACTGCTAGCCTGTCTCATTTGTCTGTGCGCGCATGCAGTGGTTTTACTGAAGTTCAGCAGTAATTTTGGTAAGTGAGAAAGCAGCTGTTATGGAAAAAGAACAGTCAACAATTTCCATATACTATTGTCCAATGGGATAGTTACTAAATAAACATTCTGGGCCTGATACTGCATTCCTTGCACAATGAAGCCAATGGGAACAGTAGTGCACAAAGAATGGAGGATCAGGTACTGGATAGTACCATCTTCTATAAGGGCACTGTGGGCAGGAGAACAGAAAATGAAGGCTGCATTATTAAGGGCATTAAGTTGGAAAAAATTAACCTGATGCATTTGTATGTACTGCATAGCATCTTAGCAGTGCAATAGCTTTATCAGTCACCTAGAGAATCTATATTTTTGTACTGTATCTCACTTACTGTTGCCATATAATAAAGATCTTTTGTACCAGTTTTATTTTTAAATACTCTTATTTGACATGGAACAAGCTCCATAAGTAACTCAAAGCCAAGAGTCTTGCTTGTTGCCCAACCCTGATTTCATGGACATTAGTTCAAAGAGGGACTTACCACAAAGGCTAAAGGAGATGGGGTTCTCTCGGAGCTGATGATAGTAACAACATAAAACAAATACAGAGGTTGATCACTCTGTTGTACATTGGTTTTAATCCAAATGTAGTGAAGATTAAAATACATAAAAGACAAAAGCATCTAAAACAGAACTAAAAGACTCTGAAACCCCACTGGATGAGCAAATTCACTTGTTATGTTTACTGAGGGGGGAAAAAAGCACTTAAAATGCTATGTATTGGCTCACAAAACCAAAATAGGTTAAATATCTGAGATGTTCAGTTATTTGTGATTTGAGGGAGTTTTTAATGAACACTTTACTGCTCAATTGGCTCCTCTCATGATCTTTGTGGTTCTTTCATAATGTGGGCAGAAGTTTTACGGGCCTTTCTTTCAGCCGTTTACATAAACCTCCCATTGAATTCAACAGTGAATAATATTAAGGAATGATCAATAGGACAATGAGTGCATGCGTTGTAAAACATCTGGGATACTGCTTGACACATCAGGAAGGAAGTGTTCCTCAAACCATTCAGCAGAACTCTGCACAGAGCTGAGAATCATTTAGAACCATGCACACACCAGTGATTATTTTGTGTGCCATGAGGAATTAATTGTTGACTCTGCATCCAGCCAATAAAATCTTACATTAACCTGTTTTTTATAGAAATGATTCCTTGGGCAAGACCTGATCAACACAGATTTAAAGTGTGTGGAAATACCCTAATCTTGTTTAGCTGCTACCTTTCCCAGAGAAAAAGAAAACCCTCAGTGGATTCTTATAACCCTCCTCCTGTTGATGGGAATTACACTCATCCAATCAGAGAGCATAGAATGTTACTTCTGAGATTAATCACAACCAGCCTCGAACTTTGAATATCAAATATTTGCAGTAAACTGTTTGCAACAGGAGTAAAAAAAAATGCAAAATTTGACAGTAAATTTAATAATGAATGGATCTGAAGAATATGATTTCTGAGAGCAGAGAAAGAGGCTGAAATCACTATGTAAGCGATCTGCTTCGCGCAGCTCTATTCATGAACTGTGCGGGGTTTAATGTTGTTGAACGATCCCAGCTCCAAGCAGATGTAAGTCACTGCAAGTTTATGATTACAGGGACTCAAGTGTCCATAGAAATAAAGTACTTTCTAGTCATAAGTAATCTCCATTACCTGCAGTATAAATCTAAAATCCATTTAAACATGAGGGTATTATTATTATAGATTCTAATCCTCCATGTAGAACACAGTTCATTTGGCAGGAAAAGGGGGAGGTATGAAACAAACAAAAAGCAGCAACAAAACAAGCCATGTTCCACCAAATGTGAGACTTAAGACTGAGCCCTACTGAACGAGAATGCCATCAAGAGTGTGAAACCAAACCTCTCCCACATCTGTAGTAAAGTTTCTCAGTCATAGCCCGCCTGCTGTTAAGTACCCAGACAGTGCTGATGAAAGAGTTCTAAGCACATTGGAATACGTGTCCTTCTGTAAGTGTGTATACAGGTTTAAAAGGCCTGCAGGCAAGGGATAGAAGCTGAGAATGAGGAGGATGGGAGGATAGGAAATTCAAGTCAATTTATTTTAGTACAAAATCCTGAGCAGTGTCCCCTTTCCGCTCAGTAACTAGTGGTTGTAGCTACTCAAAATGCAAATGTAAACTTTTCACTTTTCCATTTTCTTCTTATTTCAGGACTCAGAAGGGGCCAAAGAAATGTAACACTAGCCTGTTTTAGAATGTGTAAAGTATGTTTACCAAGGCGGGAAGGAATTTAGTAAATACTCCCTCCCACAGGATCTGTGGAGCCTAAGACAGACTGAACCAAGCGGGGAAAGGATAGGGGAGTAAGGAAAAAAGAAAACAACTTGAGAGACTCTCTTTTCTTTTTTAATGCTGCTGGGTTAAAGCATTCAAGAGCAATTAAAAGTACTCTCTCAAATTAGATTAGGCCCCAGAGATAGATTTTTGGTTTTTGTTTTAAAAGTAGTAGTTGTTTTTTACAAAAGCCAGCAGGAATGGAATAGATTTAACAATTATTAGTCAATGATATCTGTCTTTTTTTTCTTGTGATTTGAAATGGAATGTAAACACCAACCAGCCAGCCAAGTTCAGCCATTCAAGTGGAGTTAAATTCAAAAAGTAAACAAACAGAGTAAGTGTTGAAAATGACTCTTTGTTGGTTGTGGGTTTTTTTTTAGGAATTATTTGAGTTTTAGTAATCTAAGGGTCTTGATAAAACAGATATTTTAATTATGTGTGATGGAACCAATTAGGCAAGGTGCCAAGTATCTTTCACTTGTCATTGAAGCAAATGGGACATTCAGGCACTCAGCACCTCGCAGAAAATGCTCAGCACCTTGCATAATCAAACCCGACATTGATTTATTATCCGATATGACAGTGAAAAAAAGATTCAAGTTTTACAGATGAATCTTAGTTCTTTTATGGCCTAGTGTGACTTTAGTCTGTGCACACTGAAACTTGCTTGGATCTTAGAAGTTATTTCCTTGCAGGTTAGAATGATGGGTTTCATTCCATAACTTTTATATGCCAGGTAACAAAGCACTTTACAATATAATGAAAATTAGGTCCCGATCTTATATTAGAACAATGTGGGCAGGCAGATCCCTGGGCCCATACAGAGCCTCATTGGCTTCAATCACCCCTCACATATACACAGAGAACTGACCAAATGGTTCTCAATGCAGAATTGGGCCCTCGGATATCCTGGGTAAAATTCTGGTCTTATGTCAGTTCCAGGTCTTATGTCAGCTCCAGCTAAGTCAAACATACAACTCATACTTTTTCCATGTACAAATAAAATACAATAGACTTTAACAGACTTTACAGCTACAGGTATGGCTGTAGGCAGCATATCTTGATCTAGCGCTAGATGGAATTTAGATTGCTCATTTGAGTGTGACTGTGATGAATTGGACAAGTGCGTTGTACTTGGCTGTATATGTTGCATCTGAAAGGGAATTTGTTATGGAGCTAAGTAACCAGAGTGTTTGGCGATAATGGTGTTAAAGTGTAAAGATGTGAATTTTGTTTGGCCTAGGTGGCAAGGTTGCTTTAACTGGTCATTTTGTGTTGAAAGAAAATATATTTGTACAACTTTAATTCTATGTCAACCTAGACTTTCATGGAGAATTATTATAACCACCACTTCCAATCCATTCTCATTTATAAGGCGCTCATGATTGCCATTAACTTCACAACAAACTCTCAGTAGCTCCACCTGGTGAAACTTCACCATCACAAGACTAAAGGCAAAACAGCACTTCCTCTTCTGTCATCCTCAAACTATGGCCTGCTCCTTCTGCTCACCAACTTCTTCACCTGCAGTTTCATTTCACTGAGATCAGCCATAAGTGATCATCACAGATTTAAATACAGGGGAGAGGCTAGGCATAGACGGCAGGTATAATAGGCCAGGCGAGGCTAAGCCTCCCCAAACAGGATGCATCACACCTCCCTTTGGAGGCACACCGCTGGTATGCCACCTTTGGAGAGTTGCTGCCGAAAGGGTACCCAGGCCGTGGCCCCACCCACGCTCCACCCCAAGACCCTGCTCCCAGGTCCCACTCCTACCCCGTGGCCTCGCCCCCACTGCTTCTCTTCCCGTTCCTGCTCTGCCTCTTCTCCCACAGCCCCACCCACCAACTGCTCGCGCCTCTTCACCCCCTGAGAAACAGAGAGGCGAGGACTGCAGGGCCCCTCGGGGGAGGAGGGAGAGAGAGGCGCGAGCGGTGTGTGGGCCCCTCAGAGGAGGGGTCAGAGAGATGTGGGCGGCTGGTGGGCCTCGGGGGTAGGGTTGCCAGGTGTCCAGTTTTCGACCGGGTTGTAAAAGTCCGGTCGGCGGCACAGCGGGGGCCCGGGGCTAAGGTAGGGTCCCTGCATGCCTAAACTGGCTCTGCGTGGCTCCCGGAAGCGGCCACCAGGTCCCTGCAGCCCCTAGGGGCATGGGCAGTCAGGTAGGCTCCACGCACTGCCCCTTACCCCGAGTGCCAGCTCCGCAGCTCCCATTGGTCGCCGAGCCTCCCAAGTGCCTAGGGGCCACAGGGACCTGGCACCCGCTTCCTGGGAGCTGTGGTAAGCACCAGGACCCTGCACCCCAATCCCCTGTCCCAGCCCAGAGTCCAATCCCACACCCAAACTCCCTCCCAGAGGCCTCACCCCGCTGTGATGCTCTTCCTCTCTCTTCCACCTCCATCTACAGACATCACCACCAAGCAACTGAAGAACTGAACAAAAAGGAAGAGCCTGGCTGAAGGGCAACCAGCCAGCCTGTGGTGAGAAGCATCTAAGTTTGTAAGGGCACTGAAAGTGTTAAGATCAGCTTAGAATGTGTTTTGCTTTTATTTCATTTGACCCAATCTGACTCATTATGCTTTGTCTTATAATCACTTAAAATCTCTCTTTGTAGTTAATAAATGTGTTTGTTTATTCTACCTGAAGCAGTGCGTTTGGTTTGAAGCGTGTCAGAGACTCCCCTGGGGATAACAAGCCTGGTACATATCAATTTCTTTGTTAAATTGATGAACGTATATAAGCTTGCAGTGTCCAGCGGGCATAACTGGACACTGCAAGACGGAGGTTCCTGGGATTGTGTCTGGGACCGGAGATATTGGCTACTGTCATTCGATTTCACAATCCAAGCAATTTACATGCCAGAGGCTGTGCGTGAACAGCCCAGGAGTGGGGGTTCTCACAGCAGAGCAGGGTAAGGCTGGCTTCCAGAGCAGATCATCGGTCCAGATAACACCAGGGGAACGTCACACCCGCACACACACCCCGACACCCCAACTCCCTGCCCCAGCCCTGAGCCCCTCCCCTTCACTCCAAACACCTCATCCCCGGCCCCACCCCAGAACCCGCACTCCCAGCTGGAGCTCTCAGCCCCCTCCAGCATCCCAACCCCCTGCCCCAGCCCGGTCACAGTGCGTGAGGGTGGGGGACAGCGAGCGACGGAAGGAGAGGGGATGGAGTGAGCAGGGGGTGGGGCCTCGGGGAAGGGGCGGAGAAAGAGTGTTTGGTTTTGTGTGATTAGAAAGTTGGCAACCCTACTCGGGGGAGGGAGCGAAGCAGGAGCGGGGCCTGGGATGGAGTGGGGGTGGAGCGTGGGTGGGGTCTTGGGGGGAGGAGGCCGAGCGGGGGCATGCCTCTGGGCAGAGCAATGTCTGGGCCCCAGTGGGCTCCCCCTTACTTCTAGGGAACTTCCGGCACGCAGGCCCAACCCCCCCAAATGTGGGAGTCATGTGCCACCCATGAGGATAGGGCAAAAAGCCTTTTGGTGAACTATTTTCAACAAAATTTACTTAAGGCCACATTCATCCCACCCCTCTTTGTTCGCTTTGTTAACATCCATGGAATGCTCATGGAGAGCAACATTTTCATCTTTCACATTTAAAGCAAATTTGGAATGTTCTTGCCTGTAGCAGTCACACCTATAGCGCTAGAAGAAGAGACAATACCTTGTGATTTACAATATTTGACCCTTTACACCACAGTGCAAAAGCACACATTTAAGAAACCAGAGTTTAATAATCAAACAATATTGTTGAATAATTTCAAGCAAATTTATCTGCAATTGTGTGTTCAGCACCTCGCACAATGGGGGCATGATCCTGCTTCAGATCTTTTGGTGTTAATCACAGTATGAAAAATAAAATAATTTAAATCATAGTAATAATATTAGACTTTGTTCACAGATATTCCACCACCAGAAAACAAGGCAAAATTATTGGAACAAGTTATTATTATTTGCTCAGCTCTATTTATAATGCAATACTCCCCAAAAAATTTTTAGAACATAAAATAACTTAATTTCTTTTCATGTCCATGACTGTTCACTACCTCACATTTCAATCTGAAATCCTTTTTGCAACCAACATGGATTAAATGTGTAAAAACAAAACAGGGGCTTTTTTGCACTGCTTCTAGAACAACAGACAAACACAAATTGTAGGAGGTTGCCACATCGGTAATAATTGTGTGCAACCTTTTGTTGGGTTAATAACAGGAAAGCATACAAAATCTGTCAAAAAGAGCTGAAGGTCTCTTCTTTGAGACACTCTGTGGTCTTAGAGGTTTGTATTCTTTCTGCCTCAGTGTGACATGCATTGTCTCTTTTTGGCACCGTGATTATCTTTGCCTTGTTGTTAGCCTCAGGAGAAGATATCATTTACTGTGCCACCTTTGTGACTCTTTTGGTATCAGATAACCTACTTAACACTCACTATCCAGATGTTGAGAAATCTAGACTTTACAACTATGCAGTACCTACATGGCACTGATTCCTGGATCAAAAAGGCTTTTCTCCCCCCTTCCCCTCCTACCGTGGATAAGCATTACTGAAAAACATGCCAGAAAGACAATAGCCAGGCAAAAATAGCACAACTGCCATGTGCCTGCTTTTGCACTGTTTGTGCTCTTTTTCTCTCCGTCTCCAGAGATCCCCTGCCTTAATTTTTCTCCATGATTGCACTAGATTTATTGCTCCAGTAAATTTCTGCAAAAGGAAAAAAATAAAAGAAGGTACTTGAGAACCCTGGGGATTGCCAGCATGAGATCACCTGACTACTCAGGGCTTGCTTCACAACAAAAACATTCCTTAGGATTCAACTGTTTTGCCAGTGCTAATCCAGAGCTGGAGATGAGCAGAGGAAAAAAGTGTACGTGTGTTTGAAAGAGTAGGGGGAAGCAGCATTTGGAGGAAAAGTGGGGAGGAGGCAGAGGGCTCTTTCTTGGTCCTTAAGGAATAGGAGGAGCCAGGCATGGGTTTGCAGCTCAGCCTTTTTTTTTGCCAGTTCATCTCTTGAAAATGGAATTGTGTTATATCATTCGCTACGTTATTTTTGTTTTATTCTTAATCTGAGCGAAAGCTTCTCTTTCTTTTTAGATGCTACTAATTTGGTATTCAGTTTAATTTGGCTGCATGATGTACAATACCCACAGAACTGTATGTGATTATTTTAAGTCTTTCATCACATTAGGTTATGCTTATAGGGAAGAAAAGGAGAAAAGATCCCGAGATGGGCAAGGGAAATTTCACCCATTGCTTGAAACTTTACACAGCACCATTGTGATGCATTTAAAAGTTGACAATCCCATTCTCACATTGTGCTTCATTTAAATCTGACATTCCAGTTACCTGGAGCAACTGCCTTGATGAAGAGAAACTTAGAGGGTATTCCACCAGGACATATTAAACTGTTACAAGTCATAAAACATCTGCACCCAATGGCAAGCTATAAAACTGAATGGATAAAGCTATTAAAGGCATAGTATTGCTCTTCTCCCTCTGAGCACACTCAACTTGTTCACACACAAAAGCTTTTTCTATTATTGTATCGTGAAACTCATACTATTATTTCAGAGACAGAAGTTGCTCATAAGAGTTGGGTTATGTAGTTAGGTGGTATTCACACATTTCTTGTGAACACAAAACAGAGACTGTTGTATACTGCGGTATTTTGCTGAGCATGTAACAAAAGATTTTTTTTTAACCCCATGATAGATTCCTCCCTCATCCTTGTCACACACTTTTATAAAAATGATTAAAGCACTAAAAATAAGATATGATAAAATAATAAGAAGGTCGAGGCAAGGAAAAATCCACCAGTGCAAGAAAATGAGATGTTTAGAAAACCACAGTAAGTACTAGCCCAATTCTCTGTTCTTCTATTCTTACACTTAGCACAGGAACAAGAAAGGTGGGGGCAGGGGGCATGGGAGGGGAGGTGGCGTAAAGCCCCATCTTTGCTGTATACTTTTGGGGGGGCAGTCAGGCAGGTCCCAGTGCAAGCTGGACTATTACTCCTGTAAGAGACATGAGTAGCAAAGAATAGTCAGAACACAGCACACTGTGGCCATGTCCGCTCCCTCCCCAAATTTTGGATAATTTCTACATAGATTCCTTGTACCAGCAGTCCACCAACCAGGAAACCCCTTATTTGGGGGAATATTCCTTAGGGGCCATTACGTTGCTTTTGTGAAGAGGCATAAAGTGGCTTTAGTAGAAGAGATTATCAGAGTCAATGTATCTGTGTGCTCCCTCTGCTTTCCCTGCTCTCTCTCCACACAGGATCTTGTTGATCTCTTCTGGAAGAAACTGACAAAATGCCATGTAGCTTTTCCTCTCCTCTCAGCTCACTTTCCCTTTCTCCTCCTTTGCCCCATTGCAGATGCAGAAGTTTCTCATCTGTTCTCCTTCCCTAGCTCCTCCACTTGCCCCAGCAACCCCATCCCATCCCCCAATCCCTCTTGCAGCCACTCTCATTCCCCTTACTCTTAACCTCTCACTCTCCTCTGTCTCTTCCCTTCACAATAAAAGCCTGCTTTAGTCTCTCCCAGCTTTAAAAAACCCACTCAACCCCACTTTCCCCTCTAACTGCAGCCCCATCTCCCACTTATCTCTAAGATCATTGAGCAGCACTGTCTACAATCTCTTTCTCAAGTTCCTCTCCTCCAATTCCATTCTAGACTCTCTCCAATCTGTCTTTTACTCCTTACACTCCAATAAAACTGCTCTCAAAGACTGGAATGATTCCTTCCTAGCTAAAGCTCAAAAGCGATTCTCCATCTTGTTCCTCCTTGACCTGTAAGCCACTTTCAATATCTTTGACAATATTCTTCTTGAAATCTTTTCCTCCCTGGTCTTCCATGAGTGTCCTCTCCTAATTCTCCTATCTCATTAATCACTCCTTGAGTATGTCCTTCAGAGACTCCTCCTCATCTACCCCCTCCAACTTTCTGCAGAGCTCCCCAGAGCATTATCCTTCCTCCCCTTCTTCTTGTGCTAGAGATGGGCAGGAATTGAATTTTCCATTTCTTGGGAAATTCCATAATTTTGAATTGTTTCCATTCGGAAACTGAATGAAGACAAAGTTTCAAAATTCCCTCAAACAAAATTCTGGGGGCAGAGGGGAGAGAATCACTTAAGATTGATTTTATTGAAAGAAACATTTTGATCAAAATGTTTGGTTCCAATTTCAAAATTTTATATAATATAATTTAAAAAATTAATCAAAATATTTGGAAATGGAAAATCAAAACATTCAATTTTGAAAAAGTCAAAATGGAGTATTCAGCCTTATCCGAATGCTCCATTATTTTTAAAAAATTGTCACAATTGACACATTTCTGCAAAACATTTCGCTTTTGACAAATTAACATTTTCTGACAGAAAAATAATTCAGTTGGAAATTTCTGACCAGCTCTACACTCTATACCTTATCTCTGGGTAATCTCATCTGCAAATACAAATTCAACTACCATTTCTATGCTAATAATTCACAGATCTCTCTCTCTCTTTCTCTCTCTCTACTCCAGACTTCTCTCTTCCTGCCCAAACTAAAATCTTGGCCTGTCTCTCTGACATTTGTTCACAGATGTCAAGCCACCAGCCCAAGCTACGCATGGCTCACACAGAGCTTTTAATCTTCCTCTCCCCCGAAACCCTCCCAACTACCTCCCCTTTTGAATAATATGGATATCTCAGTCATCCTGCCTGGCTCTCAAGCATGCAACCTTTGACTCATCCCCTCTATAGGTCCTCACATACAGGCTGTATCTAAAACTTGCAGATTCTTTTTGCACAACATATCCGGAGGTGAAAGTAAAGCCGAAGACTTACCGGTACAGGGGCCAGCTCCGGCCCCCAGAAAGAGCAGGGCCTCAGGTGAAAGGGCGGGCTGAGGTCAGCGTCCCACAGCCAGCCCTTCCGTGCTGCCTGGCCTGCACCGCCCTGGGCTTCAGCAGCGATTTAAAGGATCTGGGGCTCTGGCCGCTGCCGCAGTAGCAGCAGCCAGAGCCCCAGGCCCCTTTAAATCGCCGGCCCCGGGGCAGCTGCTCCTTTTGCCCCCCACCCCTGTCGGTGGCCAGGGGGCAAAAGGGGCAACAACATTAAAGCGCTGCCGCAGCAGTGCTTTAAAGTCAGCTGGGTACGGGCCGGTACTGGCGGCCACTTTTTACCGGTACGTTGTACCGGCCTGTACCGGCTTACTTTCACCCCGAACGTATCTAAGATATGGACTTTCCTATTCATCTACCCAGCTCAAACTCTCATCCAGGCTATCATCTCGATTCCTGCAGCATCTTTTCTCTGGTCTTGACAAATGCTGTTTTGCCCTGCTCATATCCATTCAGAAAACTGCCACAAATATTTTTCTAGCCACTTTGACCACGTTTCTCCTCTCATTGATCCTTCCCCTGGCTCCTCGGTTGAATGAAACATGAAAGTGAAGACAAGCTTAAGGACCTTCATGGCCCACCCTTACTATACCTATCATCTCTCATTCACTATTGAAATGTCAACTCCTGCCTCCAGCTGGCCCATGGTGCCAACCTCTATCACATGCTTGTTAAATTTTCAAACAAGCACCTTCGCTCTTTCTCCCACGTTGCCTGTCCTGCTTGGGAGGTCTCCCTGTGCAACCAGCTCATTAGCCTCCTTCAAAACCCTCATTAAAATCCTCCTTTGCCACGAAGCCTACAAAATACTTGATAATGGTTACGTTGCTGGAGTGCCGCAACCACTGCCTATCGTGATGACCAGGAGTGTCTCATTGTTTCCTTGTACTCCCACCTCTGTCTGTGTCCATCTGTTGTCTCTTGTCTAATACTTTGGTTGTATATTGTTTGGAATGGGGACCATCATTTTGTTCTCTGTTTGTACAGCGCCTAGCACCGTGTGATCTTGTTCCATGACTTGGGGTCCTAGATGCTATGGTAATATTACTAGAACTGATTAAGAAAGTTGCCTTGGTAGAAAGTTAGAATCAGAGCTATTGCATCTATGTGCTGCAGCATACAGATCTCCCCTTTCATAAAGTCCCATGATCTTGGGCAAGGTTACATACCCTTTTGTGGTTCTTTATAAATACAATGAAATGTTTGTAGTTTGAGCAGTCCACAAAATAACCATTCTAAAGCCTATACTATTGAAATAAACGTGTTTTTCAGCAATTAGTACTTCAACATACACTGTGTGCTGCAGGAGGAAAGTGCTTCCGGTCAAATTAATTTGAACATCCATCCAAAACTTGAACTAAAGCTTTCATTGTTTCAGGTTTTACAATGCTGCATACATTTTCTGGCTTATGCTGAGACTAAAGGTGTCAATACAAAAATACCATGAGGAAAGACCTTCTCTCTCTCACTAAGCTATGGCCAAAAAGACAGAATATAGAAATTTATGTGATGCAGCTGGATATTGCAAGCTCTCCAGCAGAATTTTTTGACCATTTTGGTTTTGATATGTGTTGATAAGATTTGGTTGATTATGCAAATCCAAACTGCACTATCACCAGCTGCAGTCCTGAGATACAAAAGGGCTCACTTCAGAGAGTTGTGGCAAGCTAAACTCAGCATTTCCTTAATCTTATGGATCTATTTCTCAACTGTAATATTGTTTTAATATGGTTTTGGGGACAGATCACATCTGTGTCCACCAGCCAAAGAGCTGGCACTTGACATTTAGTTTTGTTTCACGTGTTCATTTGAGTGGCAGAAAAGCTGGCATTGGCACGCTTATTGTATCCTTGATAGCATAAACTGTCTCAGTAAACTTGAACTACATTTCTTTGTTCCTTGTCAGAGGACAGCATCTTTTACACAGATTTGTTAAGGGTGGCATTTCATTTGTGCAGTATAAAACAGGCTTTGTTAAGCTGTAGTACCAATTTTCAAATTGTAATATTATCTTTTAAGACTTTGCATTGAAATTATTTTGGTGAATTTGGGTTCACTGATTGTAACCAAAGGACCTCAGAATGCTCACTGGCAGGGGACATAAGGATACATAGGGGCCCAGCAATCCACTGGGTTCACCAAAAGAACATCATGTAAGGTCTCTAATGAAAGCCTGTGTCACATTGGTCATCCATAATCATTGTGAGATATATGTATGGAAAATAAGAGGAGTTGTGTATATATGCTGAGAATTACGTTCTCTAGGCCTTGTAGTTAAAGCCAGGTTACTCAAAGGTAGTGTGCCTTGAGACTAACTTCTCCAGACAGGAAGTGGGAGACATTTTCTCCCTGGTGGACCGTTGTGTTGTGTGTCTCACAATAGAAGTCTATTACCATAGGGAATCAAATGCTAATGAAGAATTTACAGAGACTTCAGAAGGAAATTAACA
>NW_020664436.1:47694994-47714844 GCF_002925995.2 Terrapene triunguis
TTATCTTGGTGTGGCTGTGAAGAGCTTAAATCCTGTATATTTTCAGATTTGACTTATGTCAGTCTCCAGAGATATTTTACAACTGGCCTGCTTTCCAGAGGTGCTGAGCACCCATCTCTCTGAATTCAGTGGGAGTTTTGGGTGCTCATCACCCAGGATTGTGTTTATGCCATAACTCTATATTGGGGTGTACTTGTACTATCCTTCTGGAATGTGTTTACATGAACACCCAGTACCTAGTACTTCTTAGGAGTGCCTGTGCTTTAGCAACACTAGTTATGCTTTTGCCAAGTTCATGTACCAGACAATGAACTTGTAAGCAAGCGTTTGCTTTATGGCAGGGCCTGACTTTTGCTCATAGCATGGCTTCTGCTAACTTTGGTTCAAGCCTCAGGCCTTGCACCAGGCCCTATGTTCCAGGCTCTCACTCTCTCTCCTACAGGTCTGATATTCTGAGCACCCACAGCTCCCGTTTAAGTCAATGGGAGTCTGCCCTGTGCAGTTACTATAGGAGTGGGCTCTAGGAAGAGTTAACATACACGTGACTGAAAAAGTAAATGTATAAAAAGTAATGGCACATCAGATGTGAACAGGGAATCATGGGCTTGATCCTCAGAACATCTGGGGATGGGATGGGAGGGGGCCAGGATGGAAGTAGCTTTAAACCACCATTCTGTTCCTCTGAATCTGGGTGTCATAGTGGATCACAAATGGAATATGAGCCATCAATGTGATGCAGTTACAAAATTGGCTAATATTTTGGGGTGCATTAACTGTAGTGTCATAGGTAGTACTCTGAAGGTAATTGTCACACTCTATTCAGTACTGGTGAGGCCTCAGCTGAAGTATTATGTCCAGTTTTGGGTGTCGTGCTTTAGGAAAGATGTGTACAAATTGGAGTGAGAGAGAGACCAGAGCAACAAAAATCTGACTATAAGGGTAGCTAAGCTCTGGAACAGGCTTCTGAGGGAGGTGATAGAATTGCCATCATTGGAGACTTTTAAGAAGAGGGTAGACAAAAACTGGTCATTGATGTGGTAGGTTTACTTGATTTTGCCTCAGCATAAGGGGCTGGACTAGATGACCTCCTGGGGTTCCTTCCAACCCTACATTTCTGATTCTATGACAACCCCTAAATTAAAGTAAATAGGGCTCTACGGTGTAGCAGTAGGGCCCACTTGAACATACTTGATTATATGGTATTCACACTGAAGGACATGATAAAATAGAAACTACAGAAATTAGTTTCTCTGTTTATTGTGTGCTTACTATGTGCCTACTTGATTGAAGTTTATAGTGTGGTCTTTTTGGGGGGCTGTGTTCTGAGCCAAGCAGCCCGAGAGCATACAAACAAGGCTCTAGCCTGATATCCTTTGATCCCTAATCCCTTCAGGATCCCTTGGCAAGGGGGCTGGGCTAACTCAGGGAAAACAGGGGTATAAAACGCCAGCTCCTGACTGACCAGAGGGGATAATGAAGAGATGAGTTTTGCTAGGGAGTTTAGAAAACCAGATACATCTAACAAACTTACTCTAACCAATAATTTCCCCCCAACTCCCTCCCCAAAAAAGATCAAAAATCCCTGAAAGAGTAAAAATAAAGCAGGCAGAAATCCAGCAGCAAAGTGGGGCTATCCAGTTTATTGCACTGAATGCAGCACGTACCTGACTTGTGGGTAGGTGGCCTACATGTGCCTTCGGTGTAAGCAATTCAGGGCCCTCAGAAACCAAGCACAGGCTCTGAGACCAGAGTGTCTGAACTGGAGGAGACAGAGGTACACAGACAAGACTTTCAGGGACACAGTAGATTGGGCCCACCCTTATTCTGACAGCCTGTGCACTGTTGAGGAGGATTACATTCTTGGGGAAGGAAAACAGCAAGCCAGAATGAAGAGAAATGATCCCATAGTTGAGACCCTCCTTCCAGATGACATCATGGTATCCTCTTGCACTGAGGACACCCCTCTGGGGGAGGAGACTCCAGTGACTAGGAAGAGACAAGCACTAGTAATGGGTGATTCGCTTATTAGAAATATAGATCATTGGGTTTGCGATGACTTGGAAAACTGCATGATAAATTGCTTGCTGGGCATGAAGGCTGCATACTTCTTGAGACTCTAGATAGACTTGTGATCATCGTATATGTAGGTACCAATGACAGAGAAAAGTAGAAGAAAGGTCCTGGAGGCCAAATTTAGGCTGCTAGGTAAGAGATTAAAATCCAGAATCTCCATAAAAAGAACAGGAGTACTTGTGGCACCTTAGAGACTAACAAATTTATTTGAGCATAAGCTTTCGTGGGCTACAGCCCACTACAAATTTATTTGAGCATAAGTTTTCGCGGGCTACAGCCCACTTCATCGGTGAAGTGGGCTGTAGCCCACGAAAGCTTATGCTCAAATAAATTTGTTAGTCTCTAAGGTGCCACAAGTACTCCTGTTCTTTTTGAGGATACAGACTAACATGGCTGCTACTCTGAAACTTGTCAGAATCTCCATGTTAGCATTGACTGAAATGCTTCCAGTTCCACGTGCAGGGCCAGTTAGACAGGCAGCACTGCAGGGTCTCAATGCATGGATGAGATCATGGTACAGGGAGAAGAGTTTTAGGTTTATTAGGAACTGGGGAACCTTTTGGGAATGGAAGAGCCTATATAGGAAAGATGGGCTTCACCTAAACCAAAACAGAACCAGATTGCTGGCATGTAAAATTAAAAAGGTCATAGATGAGTTTTAAACTAAGGGCAGTGGGAAACCTGACAGGTATGGAGGAATACAGGGTTTGGATTGAGATGCCCCTTAGGGGAGGATTTATTAAAGGGGATACACTATACCCTAGAAAAGAGAAGATAGAAGTATATGAAGTACAAGTAGGAACCAAAGAGAAACAGTCAAATGGAAAAGAGTCCCATTCAATTACATCACATGAAAGCAGACAAATAAACATTGACAAATTTTATAAGCACTTGTATACAAGTGCTAAAAGCCTAAAAACTAAGACAAGTGAACTTGAGTGACTGATAGTAAATGAGTATAGTGATATAATAAGTATCACAGAAAGTTGGTGGAACAATGATAATCAATAGGACATAGTAATACCAGGGTACAAAATATATAGCAATGACAAAATAGGTTGCACTGGTGGGAAAGTGGTACTATATGTGAAAGAAAGCAGAGAGAATATGATATAGTAATATAGCCTTTATTTTAAATTAAATTGAATTAATGATTTTGTGTTAGCCTGCAATGGGTTCAGTTCCTGTCATTACAGTTTCCAAATTAATAGGTTGAAAGTTGCCATTTACGATTCTCTTCAATTGGGAGACTTTGAGGAGCACATGAAGAATGAATACAGTGACCACAAACACAAGTTACAAGTAAACAGTCTTCTTTGTATTACAAGTTACACCCGCATATCCGACCTGAGAGAGCCTGCAACATAGCCAAGGCTGTATTCATACTCACATCCCCTAGAGTCCAGTGGATCTCTCAATAGTTGATCATCATTAGAGGGGGCGTTCCTGCTCTGGTCTTTCCACTTTTACCTAAACAGGGAACCTCTTTTATATTGTTGTTCTGAACATGCATCCACATGCATGAGCATTCCAACCTCTTTTTCCTTATCTGTATTTCTACACCTCATAAATGTTGGGGTGCCCCAGTTTCCATAGGTTGTTCTCTTAGTTCCTTTTTCCTTATTAGCATCTTATTAACACTTACATCAACCTGTTTCAAGGGTAACCTGTGGTCAGAACTTTCCATGATGTTACAATCAGGTGTCTTGTGGTCTATTTTTCCGTAACATCACCTATTGGCACATCTTTACAGTAATCTTGAGGTCTTATTGATGTAGGATCAGTCTTAGGTCACCCATTTATGTCAAGTCTCTTTAAACCTGAAGCCTAGTGTGGCTAAGCTGAAAAATTACAGGTCTTAGCCTGTAGGCCTTCCATTACTTATATCCTTAATACACACTCGTCACTCCTAAATACTTGTCAAACTTTTACTCCTATAATCCTATCCTACTTATCTATTCATCACACATTGATTATATATGAAATAACATATGAGTTAACTACAACAACACAATTAAATGACAAAATGAACTAACTGGCTACAGGAAAAATCTTAAATGAATCAAATGATACCATAGAATCTCTACGAACACAAACTCCATGCTCGAACAATAAGAGTATAGCAGTAGGAAAATACTTCCAACCACCTGACGAGAATGGTGATGGTGATTGTGAAATGCTCAGGGAGATTAGAGATACTAAAAATAATAATAATAAAAAAAAAAAAAAAAAAAAAAAACAGAAAACCCAATAATAATGGGGGATGTCAACTATCCTCACATTGACTGGGTACATGGTCACCTCAGGACAGGATGCAGAGATCAAATTTATGGACATCATTAATGACTATCCCTTGGAGCATCTAGTCCTGGAATCCGCAAGGGGAGTTTCAATTCTTGAGTTAGTCATAAGTGCAATACAGAATCTGGTCAAAATGGTGCATATAGCTGAACCACTCAGTAATAGCAACCATAAAGTAATTAAATTTTACATCCTTGTAGGGGGAAAATCCTAAAGAAACCCACCACAGTACCATTTAGCTTCAAAAGGGTGAACACCACAAAAATGAGGAAGCTAGTTAAATGGGAATTAAAAGGAACAGTCACAAGAATGATATGCCACATGGAAACTATTTAAAACTACCATAATAGAGGCTCAAACTAAAGGCATATCCCAAATTAAAAAAAAACCACAGTAAAAGGACCAAAAAAATGCCACCATGATTAAACAGGGGAAAAGAAGCAGTTAAAGGGGGAAAGGCATCCTTTAAACATTGGAAGTAAAATCCTACTGAGGAAAATACAAAGGAGCATAAACTCTGGCAAGTCAAGTGCAAAACAGGCTCAACAGGTAGTGATCAATGGCTCCATGTCTAGTTGGCAGCTGGTATCAAGCGGAGTGACCCAAGGGTTGTTCCTGGGGCCGGTTTTGTTCAATATCTTCATTAATGATCTAAAGGATGGCGTGGACTGCACTCTTAGCAAGTTTGCAGATGACACTAAACTGGGAGGAGTGGTAGATATGCTGGAGGGTAGGGATAGGATACAGAGGGACCTAGACAAATTAGAGGATTGGGCCAAAAGAAATCTGATGAGGTTCAACAAGGACAAGTGCAGAGTCCTGCACTTAGGACAGAAGAATCCCATGCACTTCTACAGACTAGGGACCGAGTGGCTAGGCAGCAGTTCTACAGAAAAGGACCTAGGGGTTACAGTGGATGAGAAACTGGATCTGAGTCAACAGTGTGCCCTGGTTCCCATGAAAGCTAATGGCATTTTGGGCTGAATAAGTAAGGCATTGCCAGCAGATTGAGGGATGTGATCATTCCCCTCTATTCGACATTGGTAAGGCTTCATCTGGAGTACTGTCCAGTTTTGGGCCCCACACTACAAGAAGGATCAGGAAAAATTGGAAAGAGTCCAGCATAGGGCAACAAAAAAAGATTAGGGGGCTGGAGCACATGACTTATGAGGAGAGGCTGAAGGAACTGGGATTGTTTAGTCTGCAGAAGAGAAGAATGAGGGGGATTTGATAGCTGCTTTCAACTACCTGAAAGGGGGTTCCAAAGAGGATGGACCTAGACTGTTCAGTGGTACCAGATGACAAAACAAGGAGTAATGGTCTCAAGTTGCAGTGGGGGAGGTTTAGGTTGGATATTAGGAAAAACTTTTTCGCTAGGAGGGTGGTGAAGCACTGGAATGCTTAGGGAGGTGGTGGAATCTCCTTCCTTAGAGGTTTTTAAGGTCAGGCTTTACAAAGCCCTGGCTGGGATGATTTAGTTGGGAATTGGTCCTGCTTTCAGCAGGGGGTTGAACTAGATGACCTCCTGAGGTCCCTTCCAACCCTGATATTCTATGATTCAAAAGTATAAGGCAGGTCAAAAAAGAATTTGAAGAGCAACTGGCAAAAGAAAAAAAATTGCTGTTCGTTTTTGTAAGTATATCAGAAGCAGGGAGCTTGCCAAACAATCAGTGGGGCCATTGGATGATTAAGGTACTAAAGAAGCACTCAAGGAAGAGAAGGCTGTTGTGGAGAAGCTAAATTAATTTCTTGAATCAGGATGTGAAGGAGTTTGCCACACCCAAGGCATTCTTTTTAGGTGACAAATCTAAGGAATTGTCCCAGATTTGAAGGTGTCAATAGAAGAGTTTTTGGAATAAATTGATAAATTAGATAAGTCACCAAAACCAAGTGAGATTCACTCAAGAGTTCTGAAAGAACTCAAATATGAAATTGCAGAAGTACTAATTGTGATATGTAACCTATCACTTAAACCAGCGTCTGTACCAGATGACAGGAGGATAGCTAATGTAATGCCAATTAAAAAAAAAAAAGATTCCAAAGGTGATCCTGGCAATTACATGCCAGTAAGGCTAACTTTAGTAACAGGCCAACTGCTTGTAACTATAGTAAAGAACAGAATATCAGACATATAAATGACATATGTTGGGGAAGAGTCAACATGGCCTGGTAAAGGAAAATCATGCCTCACTAATCTATTAGAATTGTTTTGAGGGTGTCAAGGGTGACCCAGTTGACAGACTACACAAACTTTCAGAAAACCTTTGACAAGGTCCCACACCAAAGGCTCTTAGGTAGTCATGAGATAAGAGAGATGGTCCTCTCATGGATCAGTAACTGGTTCAAAGAGAAGAAACAAAGGGTAGGAATAAATGGTAGGTTTTCACAATGGATAGACGTAAATAGCAGAGTCCCTCAAGGATCTCTACTGAGACCTGTACTGTTCAACATATTCATAAATGATCTGGAAAAGAAGGTGAACCGTAGGGTGGCAAAATTGGCAGATGATACAAAATTAACTCAAGATTGTAACTCTTCATAGTCAACTTTGGACTTAACTAAGGGATCTCACAAAACTTGGTGACTGGATGACAAAATGGCAGATGAAATTCAGTGTTGATAAAGGCAAAGTTATGCACAATGGAAAAAATAATCCCAACTACACATACAAAATGGGGACTAAATTAGCTATTACCACTCAAGAAAGATCTTGGAGTCATTGTGGATAGTTCTCTGAAAACATCCACTCAGTGTGCAGCGGCAGTCAAAATAGCTAACAGAATATTAGGAACTATTAGGAAATGGATAGATAACAAGACAGAAAATATAATGCTATTATATAAATCCAGAGTTTGCCCACACCTTGAATACTGTATAGTTCTGGTAGCCCCAACTCAAAAAAAGATATACTGTACTAGATTTAGGCTAGGTCTACACTACAGACCTTACAGCATCACAGTGCTGTTGAAAGGTTTCCCATGTGACCACTGTATGCTGATGGGAGAGAGCTCTCTGGTTGGCATAATTAAAGCATCTCCAATGAGTGGCAGTTGCAATGTCGGTGGGAGAGCGTCTCCCACTGACATAGTGTTGTCTGTACCAGTGCTTTTGTTGGTGAAACTTATGTTGGTCAGTGGTGTTTTTTTCATACCCCTGACCAACAAAAGTTTTACCAATAAAAGTACTAGTATAGGCAAAGCCTTAGAAAAAGTACAGAAAAGGGAACAAAAATAATTAGTTCTATGGAACAGCTTCTGTACAAGGGGAGATTAAAAAGCATTGGACTTTTCAGTTTAGAAAAGAGAATACTATGGAGGAATATGACAGAGGTCTATAAAATCATGAATGGTGTGGAGAGAATGAATATGGAAATGTTATTTACCCCTTCACAGAACACAAGAACTAGGGGTCACCAAATGAAATTAATAGGCAGCAGGTTTAAAACAAAAGAAAGTATTTCTTCACACAATGTACAGTCAGCCTGTGGAACTCATTGCCAGGAGATGTTATAAAGGGCAAAAGTATAACTGGGTTAAAAAAGGAATTAGATAAATTCATTGAGGATATGTCCATCAATGCCTGTTAACCATGATGGTCAGGGCACCAGCTCATACTAGGGGTGTCTCTAAACCTCAGACTGCCAGAAGCTGGGACTGGATGATGGGTGGATCAATCAATAATTGCCTTGCTCTGTTCATTCCTTCTGAAGCACTTGGCATTGGCTACGGTCAGAAGACAGGATACTGGGCAAGATGGACCATTGGTCTGACCCAGTATAGCCATGTGATCCATCTTATGGTCCTGTGTCTGACACATGAAATATGTAATGTCTTTGGGGAGGTTATTTAATTAATTAAATGTTTTGCATCTGAAACCATTCATATACACACTGAATAAGCAACGTGAACTTGTGATGTAGTGAACAAAACCATATAACCTAGTAATGTGCTGAACCTAGTGGAAGGAATGTTGTTAAATTCATTCTGTGTTGTAATATTTCAAGCTATTTCACATCTAATGTTCCATGAACCCTCTCCCGGTTTTAAAACAACAAGCTACCTGTCTTCTATTACAACCCCCCACATAAAAATGAGGCCACTTGGGAATTCTCTTTTTCTCCTAATTTCCATTATCATTCAACTGTTGTCACACTCACTTGATTTCTTTGAGAAGTGCTATACTTTGTCATTTGTGGGGCAGAGATGTGTCATCACCTTTTCCTTTCATCTAACATCAAGGTATAACACAATTTAGGTCATGACTACCAAAGAGAGAAATTTACCAAAAACAAGCAAACAACCCTCCCCAAACACCAACCAACCAACCACACAATTATATATATATACACACACACACACACACACACACCTATCTCCAATTCAACTCAACTGATGGGAGCCCTAGGATAGAGAACTCTCAGTGGCTTCCACCATATTAGTTAAGCTTACTGGAAACCTAGACAAAAGCATTTGTAACTAACAATTCGAGAGAGGTGCCATGGGGCCTTATCTTAGCTATGATTACCATTAATGCAAACATTCAGTGGGAGTTTTTTTTGTAAACTTCCACAGTGTACACAATGTCTAAGGAATAATATCCCTGCAACACTGCAATTCTTTGTCTCCTTTACAAAATACAAAAAGTGTTGTACAGATGCAATTTTAATTCCAAAGTGCACTAAAAGAATTTTGTGCATTCACAGGCAGGATCTAAATCTGTTTTGTTCCAAGACACTAGCATTGCAATGAGAGGACAGAGCTCTGACAAGCAAATGAGCACACCAAAACTATATCCCACTGTGCTTATGTAAAAGACTTTTATACTGGCTTCAAGTTTCTCATCCTTGCCTTCAAGGCCCTGTTCAATGCTATTAAACAAACCTGGGCTCTTTGCAAAATGCCTTTTAATTCAGTGAAATGCAAAAGATATATCTAGGAACGTGGAATGCCGGCCATCAGAGTTGAAGAATGATCCAATGGTCTGTTTTGGCCTAAAACTCTGAATCTATTAACTCTAATCTTTGCTGATGTAACCCTTCTGCCAGGTGGAGCCAGCAGCAACAAGGGCCAGGTTCAGTATCTAGGGGTTCCTTTTCAACAATACAACACAAAACCAGCTCAAGCCCCCACCCAATGACCTGGGACAATTACACATCACCCCCTGGGTGCCTCTAAGAGGTAATACTTCCCCTCTCGCAAGCACAGAGTCTGAGTGTAGCAAAAACTTTTAATAAAAGGAAGGAATTAACTCAGCATTAATTTGGGAAACACCACAACTAGGGCTCATAAACACAAACCATGAGCAAAAGACCCACCCCCCAAGGAAGCCGGGCAGTGTCCTTTTCCCCACAGGGTCTTAAGTCCAGCAACCCAAAAGTCCCTTTAATGTGCCCGCCCCTACTCTGTACCCCACTCACAGTTGCTGTCTTTGGCCAGTGCAGCCCCAGAGTTCAGAGGTTCATCCGCAGAGTTCACCTCCCACCCTGTGTGGAAGGCGGGGGTGGGGGGAAGGAGGCACCTTACACACTGCACTGCTCGGGCACTCGTTCCTTGCCCCATGGCCAATTGCCATGCCTCTGAGGGGCTCTGCTCTGGCCCTCTCCATTAGCTTCTCTGCTAGCCGCCCTGCTAGTCACACCTATCAGCCAGTCGCCCTGCTAGCTGCTTGCCACACCTCTCCACCAGCTGCCCACTCACCAAGATATCTTCAGGGCCCCTTAACATAACTCTCAGAGATTTCAGCTGTTAGTGGGGGAGCCCCACTGCTGGTGTATATTTGGCAGTCTCTTGCAATAGAGGCACTGTCCCAAAGTAGCTCTAATACTGATACCTAGGTCTAAGTGATTTCAGCTCTGCAGCATGTAACAAGAGTCTCAATTGAGTCTAAGTTAGCTCTTATTATACCATGGAGAGAGGAAGGGTCAAATGGTGTCTAGGACCCTTAAACAGGGCCCACACCACCAAGTACAAGTACCTGTCCCCACCCTTTCTCAACTCATTGGGCTTTGGAACCCATGTGCCCTGCCTAGCGAGTGCTGTTCACTTGAGGGTGAGTCCCTCCATTGGGGTATGCCAGGTACAGTTCTGCTGCCCTCGGTTCACACAACAAGGTTAGCAGCCTTTTATTACTCCTGCCCCTCTAACAAGGAGACTGGGGATCCAACACCAGCCACAAGTGATCATTTGGGCAAGAAGTCCCATCATGCTGAGCACCTAGGCAGGGTAGGTGTGTCCATGCAAATGAGATCAGCTTCTAAAGTCTTTTTCCACAGCTCACCACTAGATGTCAGGGGAGAGCTCATCCAGACTCTGCTTACACTGATAATTCCTGCATGTACAAATATGATTAATTTGAATTCATGTTTCCATTTACAATGCTTTATAGAAGATATTGCTGAGACTTAATATTGTGAGCATCTTAAAAGTAGTTGCAGGATGTTCATCCAAGCAAAGCTATCTGAGGAAATGTCTCCAGAGGTAATTACTTGTTCCTTCTTCTGTAAGTGGGTATAATCATTGCCCAGACTACTTTGGAGGATAGGTCCATCAATGGCTATTAGCCAGGATGGACCGGGAAAGTGTCCCTAGCCTCTGTTTGCCAGAAGCTGGGAATGAGCGACAGGGGATGGATCATTTGATGATTACCTGTTCTGTTCATTCCCTCTGGGGCACCTGGCAATGGCCACTGTTGGAAGACAGGAAACTGGGCTAGATGAACCTTTGGTCCAACCCAGTATAACCGTTATGTTCTTTTTTATGGTTCTCTATTTTTATTGCTACTTTGGTATCTCTGGTTCCTTGTTCTGTATCTTTGAGTAGGGATTTCTTGGTTTTTTAAGACCCATGTTGATCTGTTACTAGTATGCTCAATGTTAACTAGATAGCTCCATTAGCCTGAGCAGATGCATTCTAAACTCATTCAGTTAATAAAAGCACGGTGTCTTTTCATCTGACAAACTTGATTCTTGAGCACTTTCTAAAAAAGGAAAATCATGAAGTTTAGCCATTCTGACATACCAAAGATAACAATGATTCTTATCACTACAGCTGGTTGGATAATATTCATATGGTTTATTTGATTATTTGTATGTTTTTGTCCATTATTTGACAAATATTTTTTCACATATTTGACAAAAATCTATAAGGTTGGGCAAAATAATATTTTATTTGCAAATTTTTTATTATTATTATTTTACTAACTCTATTAACAATTTTGAACTGGTAAATTGCAACAAGCAATGAGTGAATCTTGAAAGGTTTCTAGGGTATATATGAACCATCTCATACTCAAGTCTGCAACATTGGATTGGAAAATTTACAAGAAGAGGCTTTCTCCTGAGCTTTCCAGTGCTTCTGCTTCTGGTCACAGCTGGATAGATCATAAGATCAGCCTTTTTTGCAGCATCTAAGGCATTTCTGGTTCAGTTCCCAGAATTGAAACTATCCTCTTCAAATGTTTCTGAATCTGAAAGTGCAGTCATAATCTGAAAAATAACTGTAAAATGGCATTGTGGCTTCCATATTTATGGTCTCTCAAATGACTTAGAAGTCACATTTGTTGAGTTTAATGTAACAAGATGCATTTTTCAACAGCCAGCTCTGCAAACAATCTGGATTCTGACAGTCAAGCTGTGTCTTTTGGGAATTAGATAAATTCCCTCATACCTCATAATAAACATTCTGCAGGCCAAATTCTACTTCAGTTACACCTGTGCAACACCTTTGCCTTCAGTGCAGTAGCACACACATAATAGAGCAGAAATTTGTGTTTAGTTATTCTGTTCACAGGTGTGTATTAGAGTAGAGTCCAGGTTCCTCACCCATAGCTGTATTGGCTCTGCATGGTTAATATGAGCCAACAGAAATACAAACTTATTTTATGTCACTAAGGTGAGAAAATATGATTTAATAGATCAAGACTCAGCTCTGTTAAATAAAAAGGTACCATTTCTACACAATCATTCTTCAAAGTAAAACTGCACTTAGATTCTTGTGTTTATACAGTGGCATGTGCTTCTTTGATTCTCTAATATGTAGCAATGAGGGTAGTAAAAAGCCACGTCTGTTATCCTTAGTCAAAACAGCCTTTCAAGTTCCTGGGAATTTTGCTACTGAAAGGATTGCATGACAGGGACCAAGAGTTGTGTCACTAAGTCATATTACCAGATTTTTAGTAAGGTTTTCTTCAAAAACTTTAATGAAGTATTAGATTGTTGGTAAATCATGTTAAATCTATGGTTATTAATACAAGGAGGCTGGGCAGGTCAGATATTTCAGATACATTTTAGACTCACGCATATAACTGTGGCAGTAGCCTTTCGTTGTCTGCATTATCTTACTCTCTTTTGTGAGATATTTCATGCCATTCACATTTTGTACAATCTGAAGCACACCATAGTCCTTTATATCTTCTAAAGCCAAAGTGTACTTCAGTATCAAAACAAATCTTATTATCCTGTCTTACCAGATGGTGTGATTTGAGAGTACTAGAAACATTAATTAGGGCTGTGCAGAGAATGGAAATTCTATTTTGTGGAGGGTTTTGAAATTTGCCTCGATTCCAATCAGGAAAGAAATCTGAAAATTTACAAATTCTCTGCAAAAGAAAATCCCAACAAAAAAAATCTAAATGAAAATTTTGAAATGAAAAATTGAAATGTTTTGTTCTGAAAAATGTTGAAATAAGACATTTCAACATGGTCAGATCTCTCCTTGCCCTGCCCCCAATTTTCTTCATACATGTCTTGGCATCCTGTATGTAATGGTGTTATTACAAGCAGGAATACATTATTAGTATGACCCTCCCAAATTCACGGTACATTTTGGTCAATTTCATGGTCACTGGATTTTAAAAATCATAAATTTCATTATTTCAGCTATTTTAATCTGAAATTTCATGGTGTTGTAAGTGTAGGAGTCCTGACCCAAAAAGGAGTTGTGGGGGGGTTGCCAGGTTATTATAGGGGGGGTTGCAGTACTGCTACCCTTACTTCTGCACTGCTGGTGGTGGCAGCACTGCCTTCAGAGTTGGGCAGCTGGAGAGCGGCAGCTAATTATTAGTAGAAACAAATACTTCTGAGTCTAACATTACATTGATTCAGAGACTGGTTGAAGGGTCATCAAGCTATCTCTTAGGGCCTGTATAGAGAGAGATGTTCATCTCTTGAGGCATAATTTTGGCCTGGTTTGCATAAAAGTGTTGCAGAGCAGTTGCTGGAGTCTGGAAAACCTTTTAAGAAGTTGGGTCTGGTGCTCAGTGTGCTGTTCCACTCTGAGAGCTGACTGAATAAAAATAGTACCTTCCTACCCAATAGGAACCTTGTTTGTAGTTATTTGTGCACTGGTAGCATCTAGGGCTATGAACTGAGATCAGGACCCTAGTGTGCTAGATACGTGCAAACACACAGAAAGAGAATTTTTGCCTCAAATAGTTTACAATCTAACTAGACAACACAAAGAAAGTATTGTTAAGACTGTCCTGATTTTACAGGTAGGGAACTGAGGCAGAGACAGATTAAGTGTCTTGCCCAAGGTCTACTGCTCTACTGCAGTAGAGCCAAGAATTGAACCCAGATTTTTCTGAGACCCACTTAGGTGCCGTGACCACAATACATCCTCTCTTTCTTTCAGAGTCATATCGTCTTACTTTACTGACAAAAGTCATATTAGCCTTACAATGCTAATTCAGCTCTGGAAGAATGAGCTGAATTCTATTCTGGCTTGTGCATCATCAATGCTTTTTTGTTTTGTTTTAAATCCTTTTAGAACTTTTATTTAGAGGAAGTCTTCCATCAAGCCTTCCTTCCTTGCAATCTTTGTATTCAATAGATCTGGATTCATAGAGCCATGTTGCTTGTAAAGAACTGATACATCTAAAAACTTTTCCAAATATTGTGCTAGAGTCTCTATATATTATATTTAGGAACTACATTTACACACTGTTCAATTGTGGGGTTAGTTAAATCGAAGGCAATGGTAGATGACTTTTTTCTTATTATGATGTCTGGCACAAACCACAAGAAGCAGAGGGATTATTCATCACTGTTTCATTTTCTCTTTCAAATTTAGTGCATTTTAATGCTCATGAAAGGTGCCAGAATTATAGCCCTGGAGAGTAACTACAAAGTTTGATGTTTCCCCAGGTGACAGCACAAGATTTTATTGGCTAAATAACTTAGTCCCTTACCGAGGGTATAACAGGTTTGGAACTGTACCATCTATAATGTAATTAGACCCTATCTAAACTCACCAGCAAAACCATTTGAGTGGCATCTGTCTGGTAAGAAATGTATATCAAGAATTTTTCTAGCACAAAACAAATATCAAATATTGAGAAAATAGAAGAGAGCCAATCCCCACTTATGTTATTCACCATTTTCATCCAAGTGTATTGAAATTTACATGTGGAAGATCACTGACACTGGATGAATCACTCTGGTGGACAGATTTGAGTGATTTCACTATCTTGCTAAAGAACAATTTTTAAACATGGCCTTACAAGAAAAGTGCCAATACCATGTCCCTGGCCAGATAATTCCCAAACTGAAGTGTAAATGGAAGATCTAACACATGTCTCTTTCCCACTTTAGCTTTAATATATTTGTACAGAGAATGGCTTAAATAGGGTTTGGTGCTTTTCTAACTATTTATCATTCCTTGTTAATGCAATCACATTCAAGCTGACAAGAGACTGACCAAGGAGCAGTAAGATTTTAGAGATACTTTTACTATGTTCACAACCTTACTAAATACAGTGCAGTTTCCTTGTCAGAATTTTGATCAAATGCTTACTAAGAATGCTAAGCCATTCAGAACTGCACTGTACCTCTGTTTCATGACATGTGAGTTATTTGCTTTCATCTCCCCTTTACTGTATAAAAGAGGATCTAAGGCTGTAAAACTTCAATCCAGAGATTCATGCAGCTGGTACATAACAGATCCTTCCTCTCTCGTCATTGCAGCACAACATCAAACCAAACAAAATGTCTTAGAAAGCTACAGTATTTGCAGCTAGGCTGTCACAGATCTCCTTTTTTGCCACTGAAGGAAAGTGGCTAAATGCCCAGCAGCTGCCTTCTTAGTGACATTTTCACAAACATCAAGGTAAAGGAATCAACCTTTGTCAGTTTCATCCCAGCGATTTGTTTGAAACAATGAAATGAAAAGCCAAGGCCTCTCTCCTCGCTACTGGATTAGAGGATTAAAATAAAGGACACTTGATTTTATTGATTTAATGAGGGATGGGGGCTTTAGAGGAGCATCCCTCGTGATTAGAGAACAAGCAGTGTTTGCAGGTACCATCTCCCAGGCATTTCTTTCCTGTTTGCTTGGCTTTCATGGGAACTTGCTTATGTATTTGGCTGTTATGATGACCCATAGCGTTCAATCCTGTGCTGCATGAAGCAGTCAAATGCCTGCAGTGATTTCAGTCTCTCTCTCAACAGGGAAAGAAAGGCAGGCTGAAGGGATTGCAGCACAGTTCTGCAAACTAAAGAGATGCAGGAGACCAGAGGGAAAATATGCTTAAACATGCAAGATAAAGCAAAGCAGAGGGGAAAGAAATGACACCTCCTACCTGCAAAATACACTGTATGGAATGTATTATTCTCTTAGTATATTTTATCAGCTAGGAATTCCTCCCACAAGCTATGAAGTGTGAGGTAGGCTAAAGGAGTTCATGCATGGTGTTTTGTTGTGGATTGATCCATGCACAGCTAGTTAATCTCTTCCCTAAGACCTTTTACCTTTGTTCTCTTTTTCTTTAGGTCATTCATATGATATAACTGACATTTTCATATGGTAATCTCTCATTGTACGTTTGCTCTTAAAGATTAGCCAAAGGGATCAATCACACTGGATTGCTTCCTCACAAAAACCAAAATTAATTCTCTATTGTCCACTAGGCTGTGTGATAAGAAGAGTTAGTGCTACTTAGGCAGAATGTATGCATTTAACTACCATTCATAATATAAATGGATGGCTGGTTTATACATACATTAGTATGTATACCTAGAGAAATATTACTGTTTATGAATGTTTATAAATAATCCATACGTATAGTATCTACACATATAGTATGTACTTCACCCACAGATGAAACACCCCAAATTACCTGTAGTATTACTGTCGGTGTGAATTGCTATCTTAAAAAGAAACAGTTCCTAAAGAGCAAGGTTTCTAAAATGCATCCCTTCCCCCATCCCTTTTAGTTTACATAAAATGAGCAACTTCCCCTCCCCCACAGCTCCTTTGCTCTTTGTAGGCAAGTAAATCTGAAACCAGGGGGCAAAATCATTACTTCCCAATTATCTTAAGCCATGCAAAATAACCTCTCTCTCAAGGGCTGATGTTAAAATATGCACATGGTTCTGATGTCTAGACAGTTATGAAATATAGGTGTAGGGCTCTGTGTATGTAGAAGAGAAATGCATCCCAAATGAAGTGCTTTTATTAAAGTAGTATAATCACTCGGATAACTAATTACGTCAATACCACACAGTTAATTAAACCCATTATAGTTACTATCCCCGTGGAGGGGAGGTCAGACAAAGCAGCCATCCCCCTGACTCTGCTGTGCTAACAAAAGAGAGAGAAATTAAATAAAGTACAATGCTTTTTGCTCAGGTTAAAAAAGAAAAAAGTTTAACTACACAGTTGCTCAACAAAGAAACTCCACAAAGGTAATTTGTGTCTGTACATCTGCATGTGTGCTTTCCATATGCAGACCTCACAATTTACCTAGGCTTCCACTACATTCAAACTAATTGAACTGTTCAGGAGAAAATATTGCTCTTAGAGAAAAAACAAAGGGCTACATTCCAAATTTGTCACAAGTGTATTTAATCACACCCATTCACCATTGGACATACTTGATAAAGCATGACTGAATATAGGAATATGGGCTGGGAATGTCACTAGCTCTAGATATTGCATTTACACTAGCAAAACCTAGTTTCCTTCTGCTCCCACCTGGAACTTGGGCAGATTATGCCAATGCGTGACATCCACAAGTGCTGGTAAGAAGTGCTAGTCTTTACTTCCTGTCCCCAGTCACCTGGCATCAGTCAGGTTCAGATTGCAGACATCATTATTAGGGCTGGCGGGAAAACAAGAATTCCACTTTGTGAAAAATATGGAGGTTTCAACATTTGGTTTCGCTCTACATTGGGACAAGAAACCAGACCTTTGGAAATTTTTCAGTGTAAAGAGAGGGATCCCAAAACAGCCAATAGCCTAGTGTTCAGGACGCTCACCTGGGATATGGAAGACCTAGCTATTGGCTAATCTGTGTGGACTTGAGAAACCTTCAGGTCAAAAACAGATACATTTTTGGTAAAAGTTGTAGTTTTGATTAATCGGGATTGTCTCACAAAAAATATTTTGTTGAGAAAACCACAACTAGCCCTAATCAGTATCTTCTGCTTCCAGTGACAATAGTTAAAATGGGATCGTCCACAGAAACTAGGAGTTTCCTACATCTTATCCCCTTGATGTAGGAAGGAGCAAGACAGAAAGACCATGATTGCTTCCCAGAGATGGATTAAGGTATTCTGGCGCCCTGGGCCAGAGCAAGCGGGGGGGAGGGGATGCCGGAACTGTGGCCCCACCCCACCCCTTCAGCCGTGGCCCTGCCCCCTGCTTGCTCCTTCCCTCCCTGTTGCAACACTGAGACCGGTGAAGCTCTGTGCCCCCACCGCGGCCCTACGGCCACCGCAAGGAACGAGAGCTCCTCCAGTCCTGGGGCCACAGTGGGAGGAGATTTTTCCAGGGCTCCCAAATTGGCCGGGGCCCCTGGGCCCTTGCAGTAATCCACCACTGCTGCTTCCCCATTAGCCTTAATGACATGTTAATGAGAAGTAGTAGAGAAAAAGCTGAGGATCCTGCCATTTTTGTGAAGGCCAGGCATAGCTAATAGGGCTCACTCATGTCTGCCTGGTATTATATACATACACCTTCTTCAAAGTGTAAGGGATAATTTTCCTGGTGAAAATAAAGACATCCACATCCTGGTCCTTATTGTCCCTAGATATCTTAGAAGTCATTGTATGACTGACATCTTCTCAAAGCAGTCCATTATGCAAAGGGGGATTTGCAGTAACTCTTCTTCATAAAGAAAACGGAGTACAAAAAAAAATAAAAGAAGCTTTGCAGTGAGATTGGCTATATTTACAAATTTGACCCCACTGGTGGGGGAGGTAGGCAAGAAGAGAAAAGAAATAGAGGAGAAGGAACGCTTTGATCCTAAACATGAAATGCTGCAAGCAACTCATCGTAAAACTCAAGCCCTATCTTAACAGCAGCTATGAGTGATTTCTGCTGTTGTGGCATAGGTTGTTGAAGGAAGCAGTGAGCATTCTAGAAAGCGCTGTACATGGGGCAATGCAAATTCTTAACCTTTCACCTTTTACATTTTTTTTGGTCACAATTTAGCTGAGTTTTTTTGGCAAGTAGTACAGAAAAATTAAGGATACGTATAAATTCCAAGAACAGTTACATGAATGCATCATCCTGCAAGTTTACAAAGAAATAAAAATAAAAGTAAGGAGACAGAATGAAAAGGAGCAGAAAAAAAAAGACGGGAAGACAAGACATAGTGGTCCCTCTTTGCCTGAGATAAATAGAGAAGGGTACTCCAAAATATTTGCAGTATCTGGAAGTCTGCAGTAAAATTGTTATCTAAGCCAATTGGCAAGTTTTTAATAGTGACTATGGTAAGTGTTAAACCCGTTTCATTATTTCCATATTGTTTACTTGTATTACAATATTGCCTAAAGGATGCAACCAATATCAGGTCCCCATTGTGCTAGGCACTGAACATACACATAATAAAAGACCAACCTGCCCTGAAGAACTTAAAATCTAAATCAGACAGACAGAGTAGGAGAAAGGAAGTGTTGTTATTCCCATTTTACAGATGGGGAAATGAATCAGAAAGATTAAGTGACATGTCCCAAGGTCACACATAAGGACCGTGGCAGAGTCACAAATTGATCCCAGATCTCCATAGTGCCAGTCGGGTGCTTTAATCAGAAAAACATCTTTCCTCTAGACACCAATGACAACATTGTCTGCACCTCATCACAGAGCCTTCCACCCAAAGAAACATGGGGTTAGAGTTTACCATTTTTCTCCATGAGGACTTTCAACTATATGATTTCAAACAATCCTCCTGCTCCCCACCACACGTTCCCTGAACAGGAGAAAATTGTATTACTATGTTCTTGAGTCAATGATGTGAAAATCCTTGACCAGAAATTACCACAACCAAGAATTTTACCCATAAGTTTTGTAATCAGTCCCCAACCTTCTGCAAATAATTCTTTGGTGTCTTGGGTATGAGCAATAATGGGATATTTTTGTTTTTATTGATCTTCCATAATGGCTCTCTCCAAAGGAAACGCTATTTTTTTATATAATTAAATTTTGGAAGAGTGGCACTTGGGAGATCCAAATGCCATGAAACCAGGCATACATGTA
>NW_020664436.1:47719844-47735883 GCF_002925995.2 Terrapene triunguis
GGGCCACGCCTCCTCCCACCCCCACCAGCTTACCTGCTTCCTGCTTCCGGCTTCCCGCGAATCAAATGTTCGCGGGAAGCAGGGGAGGGGGCGGAGTTGGGGCGGGGGCATGGGCGGGGCTGGGGGCAGGGCTGGGGCCCCGTGGAGTGTCCTCTTTTTGGACACTCAAAATATGGTAACCCTACCAAAAGGATAGAAGACAAAATTCCCCTGCTGGGGTTCTACTTTATTAAAAACAAATAAACTTGAAATAAAGTCTCTCCCCTTGGGCTCAGTTGCAGAGAACTCCTCTTTGGGGCCTGAGGTTCTCAGTCCTGGCCTCTCTGGCCTGTAGTCTCTCCCCTCAGGTTCAGGAATTCCACAGTTCTCCTCCTTGGGGCTTGTGGTCTCTGGAAGCGCCTCTCTTAGGAAAGCTTCTTCCTCTGTGAGCACCACCCTGCAACTGACCCTTAATGGCCTTTTATCATAGAATCATAGAATATCAGGGTTGGAAGGGACCTCAGGAGGTCATCTAGTCCAACCCCCTGCTCAAAGCAGGACCAATCCCCAACTAAATCATCCCAGCCAGGGCTTTGTCAAGCCTGACCTTAAAAACCTCTAAGGACGGAGATTCCACCACCTCCCTAGGTAACCCATTCTAGTGCTTCGCCACCCTCCTAGTGAAAAAGTTTTTCCTAATATCCAACCAAAACCTCCCCCACTGCAACTTGAGACCGTTACTCCTTGTTCTGTCATCTGGTACCATTGAGAACAGTCTAGATCCATCCTCTTTGGAACCCCCTTTCAGGTAGTTGAAAGCAGCTATCAAATTCCCCTCATTCTTCCCAGACTAAACAATCCCAGTTCCTTCAGCCTCTCCTCATAAGTCATGTGCTCCAGCCCCCTAATCATTTTTGTTGCCCTCCGCTGGACTCTTTCCAATTTTTCCACATCCTTCTTGTAGTATGGGGCCCAAAACTGGACACAGTACTCCAGGTGAGGCCTCACCAATGTCAAATAGAAGGGAATGATCACGTCCCTCGATCTGCTGGCAATGCCCCTACTTATACAGCCCAAAATGCCATTTGCCTTCTTGGCAACAAGGGCACACTGTCGACTCATATCCAGCTTCTCGTTCACTGTAACCCCTGGGTCCTTTTCTGCAGAACTGCTGCCTAACCATTTGGTCCCTAGTCTGTAGAAGTGCATGGGATTCTTCTGTTCTAAGTGCAGGACTCTGCACTTGTTCTTGTTGAACCTCATCAGGCCCAGTAGCTCATCATTCAAGAACTACAGTCTCATTTCCCTTAAATTAGCTCGTCACAGGTAGCCTGGGCCCAGATTCCCCTTAAAGGAACCTGCACCCTGTGACATTAATATAGCAAAAAGATGCATACACAGAGGATAAAGCTAAATATTATAGGCCTTACTGTTTTCAGTACATGCAACTGTCCCTCTTTTGGAAAGACTGTCCTTTTCTCTCGCTCTCTTCCCCCCCTTTCCAAATTTTGTAGTATATCTATTTATTTTTCTATCAATCGATGGATCGATATATCAAGGGAGATATAAGCTGTGTTCATCCTACAATGTCATTAACAATAACTTTCAATTGTTGGGGATGGCTGGTACATAGTAGAGAATAGACCATATGAATGGCATCAGTCCTTGATAATAGCCTTCTAAGCAATGTATTTGAACTGCTGTCATCTGTGCTCAGCAGAGAGGAGACCCCACTGTATGCCTGCCATTTTTGGCTACAATTGAAGCCTGTTTAAAAGCCAAAGGAACATGTGTAGACTAGAAAGGAGCTTTATACACTGATATTGTAAAATGCTAAATCTGCAGCAGCAGCACAAGTGTCTGAGCTTTCCTCCTGCAATCTTCTGGTTTTTATTCAAGATGCATGTTCAGTGCTGCTACAAATGTTGTTACTGACCTCTGAGCAAGTCTAAATGCTAAGAATATAGAACAACTGACATTCCTAAAGGTGAACTAGGAGACATCTCATCCAGACTCCACTCTGTCTGCCATTCTTCCTGCTTCAGATTCTGATGTCAGTTCTGACAGCATTAGTAATGAATGGGGTGGGTGCTGACAGATGAAGATGAGGGGCCAAGGCAGAAGGAGAAATCTTTGAGACTGATCTAGTCTTATGATGTAGACTATGACTAGGATGTATAACTGAATAAAATACAGTTTAACATGTACTGTGCCACCTCCAAATTCACATCCATTGGATTTTTCAATTTTTGGAAACCAAAAGGCTCATGTACAGATTGTCTACATGGAGACAAGAGGACAGCCTTGTTGTAACAATGATATTATTAAAGGTTATAATGGGAACAAACAGCTTCTTGTCTTAATCAGTAAAGAAATATGTGAAAGTTAAAGAGAAAAAGCTGCTAAGAATATGAAACAGCCCAAACAACCAGAGTCTGAACTAAGCTTTCCAGATTCTATCCTGGCACTCCTTGACATGTTTATCAAAGTGGTTAAAATGTACATTAATATTATAAAAGTACAAGAACTGTAACTGGCACCCTTGTTGGAAATTTTGGCCAAGGAATCTATGAAGGAATGAGTATGACTCAATGATTCTTCTAAATCAGCATTGCACTATATTAGCAGGGCAGCACAGGTGTATAGAGTTACCCCCAACCTATTATTAAATAGAGAGCTGCAGTCTTCAGAACTGTCAATTTTGCATATTTTATAAGCAACGAATTCAAACAATAAGGACCTGACCCCAAAGCCCATTGAAGCCAATAGAAAGACACTCATTGACTTCAGTGGGCTTTGGAAAAGGCTCTATAGGTTGAAGCTAAAAAGCCTGGCCCAGTTAAAATTTAAGAAATCTAATCTCTGCTGAGCAGTAACCTGAGCTAACACCTGGCCCAGTGTGAGAGTCTCACTCATGTCAGTCCTATGGTAAACAGTCCCGTTGACTGCAATGACATCACATGACCACTGTGAGAAAGGCTTATACAGTTGAGTCTACTACAAGTAGGTTCAGCCTCAAGGCAGCTCCCCCTATTTCAACATCTGTGAAGGACTGAATATCACAAAAATACAATAGATCTACTGCAAGCTTAATGAAAAAGCCACAAAAATGTTACATAAACATGGATGCCCAACAAATACTTTCAAACTGCCAAATGCTGCTGCAGTCACAATCCAGTAAGTAAGAAAATAGCATGGTATTTTTAAAAGACCAAGCAGTACCATAAACTTTGAATAAACTCCAATATTAATTTAATCAAACACAGAATACAGGAGTTTCTCCCAAGACATACATCAGCATAGGATCTATGTGGGATTGTGACACAGGTCTATCTTTAACAGGACAGATACTTCAAAGTATGGTGCAAGCAACCCTGTAGTGAACAATTATGGAGCAACCTGCTCATAGAGGAAGTTTCTTCCTGACCTTCACAGCTTTGAAGGTCTTATGGCCTGAAGCATGAGGATTTATGTATTGCTTTAAAAAGTCTCTTAATACTTCCTAATATAACTGTGAATAGTCTCATTATTATCCATATGAACATCTAATCCTTTTCTGAATCCTACCAAACTCTTGTCCTCTTCTGATATCTTGTAGCAATGAGCTCCACAAATTCAGCTATAAATGACCTTGTCTTCAAATTAGGGGCTCACAAGATGTGTGCATAATTGAGCACCTAGTTTATGTGTGCAATTACCACAAGTGTATGCTCAAATGAAATAACTGCATTCAAAAATGGCCCATTAGATATCTAATATGTCATTTGCATATGCTTACAGAACCATGGTAACCACACATTCAGTTTTCATGCAACTTCCATTGCATCTAATTAAAAAAAAAAATCAAGTCTTGCATGTGTCCTGGAGGAAATCCATCTATATTCTGTGATAGCCACACCTTATTAGATTATATTCCCAATTTGCATGTCTAGTATGTTATGAATAGCTGTTTTCAAATAATACCCATTCCAGGGAAGCAGAGATTGGGCTTCATAAAATAATCTTATTCAGTGGGGTTTATGTCAAAGTTTTCTGTGTAAATTTAGAGCTTGTGAAAAGGTGCCAAACTGACAGGCCTCCAAGATTGAAGTTCTCTGTTTAAAGGACTGATACAGAACAGGCAGCAGCCTTGCTAGCTTCCCTCACACTGCCCTGCCAAGTATCCTTGAGATGTAGGAATTGGCCAAGTTACATATCTAACTGATCATATGTACCCACAAGTATAGAATTTGCATGGGAAAAGGTGGTGAAAAGGTGCAAATTATGCTTGCAGTTGTAAATTCATTTTTGTACAAGCTTAATTTAAAAGTCAGGCCCCAAGCATCTGCATAAATGGTTTATTTTTTAAACAGTGATTCATCAAGTTTCCATTTAATTTTATGGACCTACCTATATTTCCTTTTCACTTGACTATACTATGACTTTAAGTGCTATGGCAAACATTTGACAGCTTGCTCAGCAGGGTCTGGGCTCTGTGGAGCTCACACAATGTTACCTATTATTAAATGGGTTTCAAAATGCACTCTTCTGTAACCAGAGCTAAGATGTGACTATTGTACCTGTCAGCATGAAGCATGGTGAAGTAAAGTATTTGCAATATGGTTTATAAATCCTTGTAAATTTGAGCAGTTAAGAATTAAAAAGTTTACATAAATTTAAATTAAATAAAAATTGTTATAAATGATTATTGCAAGGCACCTGCCTATTCAGCTGTTATAGTTGCTTAATGTACAAAAATAAAGGTGGGGGATGTTGATCAGCGTGATAAGGCAGGACACGGTGTCTTTTTAGAAGCAACACTTTACATCCAGGAATCTCAAAGCATTTTATAAACATAAATTAAGCTTCACAACTCTCTTAGGCTACATCTTTACTGGGGGGGGATCGATTTAAGATACGCAAATTCAGCTACGCGAATAGCGTAGCTGAATTCGACGTATCCGAGCCGACTTACCCCGCTGTGAGGATGGCAGCAAATCGACCTCTGCGGCTCCCCCGTCAACGGCGCTTACTCCTACCTGCGCTGGTGGAGTACAAGCGTCGATTCGGGGATCGATGGTAGCATCCCGACGAGACGCGATAATTCGATCCCCGAGAGATCGATTTCTACCCACCGATTCAGGCGGGTAGTGAAGACGTAGCCTTAATAAGGGGCAAAGTAGCAACCCTTGAGGAAGAAATGAGATAATAGGTGCAGGCAACACTGATGGATGATGTCCTTTGATGTGATTTAGAAGTGACTGATGGCACCCATCTGGTGTTGGTGGAAGTTCTTATGGTCAGGGACTGCAACTTTGAACTCAGAGGGCCCTGGGAGGAGGGCATGCAAACTGGTGCTGTAGAAAGTGTATATCTGCTCAAGTGCACAAGAAGGAATTAGAAGAGGGATAGCATCTGTTAAGCTAACAGTATGAGTCCATGCAAGAAGGAGATAGAGAGGGTAAGCATAGGTATTTGCTGCCTTTCGTTTTAAGGTGCGCAAAGTCTCTCTTAAAACATATTGGAAAGTCCCAGTTTACATGGAATGGTTTCTAAAATGTTGAAGAAGTCTGCTTGTTGTAGACTTATATTTATCCATTCAAAAAGTTGACAGACTGACTTTTTTTTTTTTTTTTCAGAGAAATTTCCAAAGAGATGTAGTACACTTTATTAATTATACTATTTAGAAACAGAACCACACATTCATGGTCACCCCTAAAAATTTGCCACCTGCCTTAGATAACTGATTTCATCACAGTATTAGTAGATATTCCCTGTAGAGTATAGGGTAGTTTAAGAAACACTGCAACCAGAGCTTGAATTGTAGTCTGTGTATTGACTTTATTGGGTTTTGGATCAGGCCTTTACTAAAGTAATTATTTTCCAAGGCAAAACTGGCAAGTTTTTAAATGCTGATCACTGCTTAGTGTTGTTCTGCAAACATCATTCAGGAAGGTGTTTCCTATGTTCCTGATGTCTGCTTTAAGATCTGTCCTCATTGAAAGTTACAGGTGCTCAGCCTCTCTCAGAATCAGGCCCCAAACATGGATATTTTCATGCATTATTTAATTAAGTTTCTTTCAGCCTAGTAAATGGGCAGGGAGACCCATAATGCTATGGCATACAGACAGTACACTAGCATTATCAATTCTGATAATGCCGTTCTAGTTGATTGTTATAGCAAGGTACATGTTTTAATAGGCAATTCTATTGGGAGCCAAGCTCTGGAGCTTTATGTCCGAGCTAGCCAATTTATTACATAATATTCAAAAAAAAAGGGAAAGGCCCAGTAAATGACCTGAGTATCCACTGTTTTTCATTTTCAATGATGGAGACGAGGAGGAGATGGCTAACAGCACTTGAGGATGAAAAGTGAATTCTGGCCCTACACATTCTGGGCAAAACCCGCTCTGCTCACAGTTCATTGCAATGTAAACTGCTGCAATTCCCACAAAGTATATTTAATTTGGTCATGCAGCCCACTGACCTTGTTACCAGTGAGAAAACCATACAGTGTTGTCAGTTATGCTTCAGGCAACTAGAACAGTTAATACATTCCCAAAGCCTCAACCCCCACACACAACTTGGCCTGAATTAATGCTGTTAAAAGTTCATGAGTGTGTGTGTAAATAAGTTAATACACACACACACACACACACACACACACACACACACACACACACTAGAGAGAAAGCACTGGTGCACCAGGGTTTTTGGAAAGGTATTATGACACTGTAGATGTGGAAATACAAATTAATTTTTCCTCCTCAGTTTCCCAAATAATTACTTTATAAAAACAAAAAAGAAAAAGTAAATAGTGTTTATTTTTACTACCATTTTCCTCCTGCCATTCACACTTTTATCTTCACCCTATTTTTTTTTCCAGTATATAGATTCAAACAAAAACAGACTATAATTATTGGACTTACACTAGTTGGAGAAATAAAATAAAACAGTCTCCTCAAAAGCAAACAATGAAATAGATACTATATTTAAGTTTAAGCCATAGAGTACTCTTATTTTTCCAGATTGTATATATATATAGCCACCCATGCAATCATTATTTTGACAAACAACTGGGTATCTGTGACTGAGTTAACTGGGGATAGAGGATCTATGCTGAAGTCAAGAGAAGGAATCAACAAATCATGCAGTTAATAACTGGGACTGTGGGGTCAGCCATACCCATATACTGTATGGATATTGCTAAACGCTTTGTTTTAGGCAAATCAATGTTTATCTTGTTTTTCCCCCAAATAAAAAGTGTTTGTAGTTTCATATTCCTAGGGACTCCCAAGCACTAGTCATTGGGGAAGAACCTGGAAATGTGACCAGGTGATTTAAAATTTAAGTTTCTAAAACCTGGAAGTGGGTAAAGTTTTAGGTGGGAGCTCAAGCCGAACATTGTTTGTTTTAAAAAGGAAACTCTACACAGCATTGAACCTGGCTCTTACTGTTGCTGATGACACATGGCAAAAGGATCATATTTAAAATGATTAAATACTTCATTCTCAGGTGTACCAGTTTCACCAAAATTTTACCCAAAGGCAAAGTCACACAAGAAGGGGAGAAAAGTAAGGTAACAGCAGGCTGATGGAGCTGCTAGGGTCAAGCAGTAGGTGCTAGTGTTGCTAGCACATGCAGTCTAGTAAGCTATCAGGATCCTGCATTGTGCTGCTCCCAAGGGAACCTCCATTAAAGAAAGCTATTGATTTCCCCCCTCCCCCCCCAATCAGACACATGTAAGTGAGCAGCAAACTAGGCACAGCTCCTTCCTTACAACCTGTGATTTTGAAAGGAGGTCTAAGCCTTATGGATTTAGAATTCTGGTTGGGAGCAAAGAGATCTGGCCCAATATTGGTTTGCTTAAAGTACGGTACATACAGAACAATCTGAAAATCATTTGAATAGTTGATGGAGTCCACAGTAAACATTCTATAGCTCATTGTTTGATTTGGCCACGTTTCCTGCAGATGAGACATCTGCTCAGAACCCCTTTGTTCTGTGCAGCTACATTGCTTATGTAATCTCTCATCGTAGTGTTGCAGCACAACAAATGCTTATATAACATCACACAATGACGCACAACATAAGACCTGATGCACTACTGGAGTCATGAAGCACCATATAATTCATGTCAGGTTGGGAACCCAGGGGCAAATCTAATGGTATATAGCTGGTGCAGCTGTCTGAGGTAGTTTATATAGAGCAATTTATTTACAGCTTATATCAGTGGATAATTCATGACAGATCCGTCCAATTATTTACTTTAATAACTTTCTCAGATTCTTTTCATTCTATTTATTCTCTATACTAAATCTGGCTAAACCAGAAGAGGGAAGGCTAGGAATGGCAGCATTCCTAGACTCTCCTATTATATTATAGAGCATTGTATTGAAGAAATAAAGGCATATGGATGCAAATAATGCCTTTCCCTTAGTGCATACACTTACAAGATGACTTCCATGTCCCTTTTACTCAGCACACAAGACTGGAAACATTTTGGACTCCCTTCAACTCTGCTGAAGCCAATCCAGATGTTAAAAGTGCAAATATTTTTTGCTTTCATTCACTCAGTGATCATCGGAGGTCTGCTTCTGTCCTTGTGTAGCCTTTTACAGCAGCAGAGAAGAGAATGTAAATATACAGGTCATTTCCTGCCTCTTCACAATGGTATAAATGACTGTGTAAGATGCAAGGCAGTGGACACCCCCAGGCTCCAACTTATTTGTTGCCTGCCTGATGATAATAAAGGTGACTGGAGAATAAAGAAAGTAGTTTGTTTTCTCATTAAATTCAGTAGATCAGTCATCCTTTTCAGTTTAGTAAACTGGTACAGTTGTCTAAGACCTTAATTCTAGCAGGTCCCTGCCACTTCCTAAGCTCTGAATGCCGTAGCCTGCAAAGGAGCCAGGGAATTAAAGAGTGACCTTTGGAGTGGCCCATAAATAAGCACAAGTAGATAGGAGACCACCACCACCAAGATGCGGAGGTTTCCTTTACTGTATTACCAGTCCTGATATACATGCCGTTAACTGGGGACTCATGAATTAAATAATACTAGAAGACATCCTATGAAAGTTAAAGTCCTGAATAGTGTAGTTACTGGGGTTACTCTGTACCCCTAAGGGTACCTGTAGTGTGCCCAGTGTACTACATCTCAGAGGCAAGCACTGTAGGTGCTAGCTCTGGTGGGTCCCAGTAACCACATGGCTAAAGGAAAGGGAGTCTACTAGGGCTGGCAGGAAAAGGAAAGGTTGCAGATATTCTAGATACAGACGCTTAAATGATTATATCTCAAAATGAGCAATAACGGTTCTTGTTTGGGTCTGTAGGGCAGTCCAGTCGAGAGTCAGGGCTCTTCAGGACTAGTGTCTGGGGTGCCCTCTCCAGCCCAGGCTCTATTCCAGCAAATAGTATTACTCCTGAGGGCATTCTGCGCCCAAAAAAAAATTTAAAAATCTTTGCACAATATTTTAAAATTCTGCACGTTTTATTTGTCAATAAAGCAGAGACTCCTGTATGGCAGGGGGGAGCACAGGCCACTGGCTGCACAAAGGTGGGATATCACCCTGAAGCCCCCACCCACAGACACAGACTCAGTGGGGAGGCTGCACCCAACCCTGACACAACACAAGGCCTGGTCCTACCCCAGAAACATGCCGGGTCCCTGCCCCCCTGCTATAGGCACACCAGGTGTGGGGCAGGCAGGCTCAACCTGGCAGGATCCATGTGTGGAGATGCTCTATGTGGCAGTATCCAGGTGTGGGGTGAGAGGATTCTGTGTGGGACAATCTGAGTACAGGCAGCTCAGTGTGGGGTCTAGGTGTGGGGGGATCTGGATGCACAGAGGCACGTGGGGGGGGGTTTCCAGGTGCAGGGGCAATGGGACTCTACAGGGACTTCCAGGTGAAAGTGGTAGGGGCTCAACAGAGGAGTCTGAGTGTGGAGGTCTCAGCAGGGGGGTCTGGGTACTGGGGGAGTGGGGGTCTTGGTGTAGCTAGCTGGAGGTAAGTGGTGAGCGAGTCTGGATGTGCGGGCTCTGGGTGGTGCAGAGGGTGGGAAATCAGAGTGGGGGTTTGAGTGCAGGGAGCTCAGGTGCTCTGGGTGCAGGGGTGGGGGTCCAGAGGCAGGGGGTCTGGATGCAGGGGGGGTTCCAGATGCAGGAGTTGAGGTTCAGTGGAATGGGGTTTGGGTATGGGTATGGAGGGCCGGGGGGGTTCTGGATGTACCGGGTGAGGCTTGGCAGGGGTGTCTGGGTATGGGAGGTCCAGATGCACAGGGGTTGGGTTGATTGGGGAGCAGCTCCCTGTACAGTGACCCCCTCCCACCACAGCTGAGAAGCAATGTGGGGAGGAAGCAGGGGAGGATGCTTACCTTCCTGCAGCTTGGGGAGGTTTTTGGGGGTGGGTCTGACAAAGCCCCAGCCATTCCTTGCAGGAGAAGAGGAAGTCCCATCCTCTCTGCCTCCAGCCCAGCTGGGACTAGCAGCTGATCCCAGCTCAGGGTAGGAGCCAGTGGCTGGGGTGTCCCCAGCCCCATGGTGATTTACCTCTCCACTGGCTGCTCCAGGTGCCTGAAATGATATCCCTACGCTGATAGGGAGTGGTGCATGACTGTTCTTGCAGCTTCCCTTTACTTTCCTGTCAGAAAGTCATTTTTCTGCAGGGAAGCAAAGAAATCTGTGGGAGACATGAATTCTGCACATGCACAGTGGCACAGAATTCCCCCAGGAGTAAGATAGGTGCTTGCAAGTTTCCAGGCCAGGCTCAGTTAGTGTCTCTCACTGAGGCCCCTCTGCACTGGTTCCCTGCACAGCACTGCTGCTCCCCGCTAAGTGTCCCACAGACCTGCACCCAGCTGTGATGTCCAGCAGTCACACAGCTTATTCCACATGCAACTCTGGCCACAGAACTTGGGGCTTCTCTCCAGCACCCTGCTGCCATGAGACTCCCCTACTCCCAAGCAGAGTCCAACCAATTCCTGGTTCAGGACCTTTCCCTTTACCTGCCGAGGAGAAAGGAGGTGCAATGGGGAGAGGGCTGATGGGAAATATAGTCCTTACTTAGCCAAGAGGAAGGGGATGAACAGTTGGGAGGGGCTGATGGGAAACCCCCTGCTTTGCAGATCCATCGCAATAGCAAGACACATTACAGTATCATTTACAAATCATTCTTTCAGTTGAACTATGCAGGTACAGTCAATACCTAGCTTATTTGGAGAATTTTCCCTTGAAAATATTTTTTGAATATTGGCAACAATGCATGATGCTATATTATTCCGTACTACCACCCCCACCACCTCTTCCCTTCCCCCTTGGGTGTTGAAGATGACCTGGGGAGTTACTGATCTCTACTGCCCTTGCCATAGCTGCTGGGAATAAAAGAAGAGAGGGACACAAACTTGTATTCTAACCACTAAAGTTCTGTACTATTGAACAAAACAACCTGTGTTGGAGGACTCTTTGACTGACACCTAAATGGCTACTTCCAAAATGCACAACATGTTCCTAAGGTGGACACTTTTGCCCCCTTAACTTCCAAACTCCTAGTGACCCCCCAATCTAAATGTATGTGGGATTTTATAAATTGTCCAAAATTTGGTTGCATGTAAAGAGCTGCAAAACCTCCAGTTGAGACCTACAGATTTAAACTACGCCATTCCAGAGCACAGACAGAAGCCTGCAGAAATAAAGGGAAGAGAAAAATAGTTTAAGAAAATAAGAGAAGTGCACACACTAAAGGGAAATGTTTTAAAAAACTGCTTTCAAGTCTTCTTGCAAACATAGTTTTGTTAGGTTAAAGACGGCATGGTTTATTCCTTTGGCATTCAGATTTACATGCTAATAAAAATGTGCTTATAAATTTGAATAACTACACAGTTCCAAACACTGCGCCCCCAAATCTAAAAGCTGCTACTGCCAAGGTAAATATATTAGACCTCTCCATCTGCAATCAATTATATTGCCCTAATGTGACCAGAAATCCCAGTCTTTTATAGCATAATCCCATTATTCAAGTGCAGTTCTGCTGCCTGAAAATGACAAATGTCATTGGAGCATTTCCTAATTGTCATCTTCCAATTTCCATGTCAAGTGTGTTCAGTTTAATTATGATTTTTCTGTCAGCTTTGCAAATCCAAACTGGATTCTGAGAGTCGAGCTGAGCTGTTTCCATTTGGTTCATCATTGTCAATAAAGGCCTTAAAGAAAACAGAAGAGGCACAAGTTTATCAGCCAAGTGGCAGTTTATGACAAGAATTAGTGGCGGGGGGGGGAGGAAGAGAAAGAGAGACATAGGCCTAGGACTATGGGGAAGTGTTCCTTTAAGAGACTCTGGCACCAACCGGAACCAGTTCTCATGTTATGCAGAGGGTCATGTTAAGCAATGCTAACCAGACATGGAATGAAGCAGACCTTGGTCAGGCTCCCTGGCTCTCAATGATCACTGAACATCACAAAGACTGGCTCTTACAATTATGTCTTCTCTGCATTTAGGTATGTTAGGGATCTTTAAGCATCCCTAATTGAGGGGCATATAGAAGTCAATGGATTAACACAGGCATAAAAGCAGTGTAAGAAAGTACAGAATCAGGCCCATTATGTTCAGTGGATGTTCCTTGCACTTCTACAACCTTTACTGCTAATCCTGCAGTATGGCTGGTTGTAAGTGACAGCAAATAGCATTATCATACATGTCAGCTAGCAGCATCATTGCCACTTTCACCCCTCAACCTTGAGCAAAGTCCAGCGGTAAGATGTAGGGAAAGAGAAGGCATTTCATTTTGCCCAGACTGACTGTTAAGGACATAGGGTTATTTGTTAGTGTTCCACTGTCACAAAAACAAAACAGAGGAGCTGTTCTCATAAGGTTTCCCAGAATTAATCGTAGTTTATAGATATGAATGGCAGGATGAGGAGGGCAGGGTTGTTAGTGTAATAAATTTCCAGGGTGTCCTTGTTTCGTTTGTATACTTCTGTTTAACCAGCTTTTATTTCACATTGTCTCTATTTTCAGTGCTTCCCCAGTTAAATCCTTTTTTTTTTTTTAAAGTGATGACAGTTGGATGTGGAGATGATTATGTTGGAGATAATCACTTCTGAAGCTCCTCAGCAAGACAGAGGAAGCTAACATTTGAGTGAGCACATGATCAAGGGCAATAGAGGTTGTGAAGTTTTGTGGATCCCAGAAGGAACAGTCATTTGATTCTTCCAGGGTCTACCTAAGATGCAAGATTGGAAGACAGCAAGCTGGCCAAATCTCAACAAATCTTAAAAAAGGGGCTGATGTTATCTGGCTGAAGGAAAACAACTGGGGGAGATGGCAGAGAGAACATCTGTCAAAGGATGACTAAAATTCCCAAATTAGGAGTTCTCAGCTTCTTCTGCATTTCCTGATTAGCAGTAGCCTGGCCAAGAAGATTGGCACATTTCCTAAAAGAGTTGGCACTTACCACAATTATGTATGACTTTGTCATCTCCAGTCTGCATCCATGCATTATACCTTATGTGGGGGGCTACCTTTGAAGAGGACTGGACATTTCAGCTGTGGTAGAACATATCTCCCTACTTAGTGATAATGCACACATGAAGCATATTACACCTGTGACCTGAGCTCAGCCCCAACTTCCTATTAATTTTGGGCTGGATGATCTATAACTTTTCTTAGTTTGGGCCCTGGTATCTTAGAGAACTTCTCTCTCCATGCTTTGATTCTCCAGCTGACAGTCTTTGATTTTGGTTGTGGTCCATTACTCCGAAATTCAGGTCTGAGAGCTAAAGTTGGTTGATTTTCAGCGTACATTGCAAGGCTTATTTTGCTTATTCAGGATCTTCCTTAAGAGGTAGACAGGGGTTTAAATGGATAGCTATAGGCATTACATTATGTTGTAATGGGAGACAAAGGTTTTATCTGCATGTGTTGAGTGAGTTACATGGATCATCCCAAATGAGTGTTGATTAAATTTGTTTACTTCAACATACTCTACTGGGCTGTGTATATGCCAGGGGCTTTACAGAAAAAAAAATATTTAGAAATGTTTAGAGACAATACAAACATTATTGTTTCTATCTCATCCCTCTCTAAAACTAGGTGCCATAATTATCAATAAAGCTTTGAAGACCTCAAAGAGCTACCTAATAGATCTACAGTAAAATATAGCACCAAAATTGACAGATGCGCTGGATAGCAGTCCTGGCATCCCTCCTCATGAGATCAGCAGAAGTTAGGGCAGCACTTGCAATACTAGCAGCAGTTTCAGCACCATACCCAATACCGCAATTCGTTTCAGCACTTAGCTGTTTCCTGACTTATTCATCAACTCTTTTTCCAGATACCATTAGAACAAAATACAGACTGACACTAGTTTATTCCGCTTCCTCAGCATGCCACTTGGCCTCTTCCTGTTCTCACATGTTCAGATTCCAGATAAAAAAAAGCTTCAAAGTTAAGACCTCAATAGCAAGGACAAATATTCTTTAGATATTGAATATTACATGGCATTGGCAGAGAACTAAATTAAGTTAAGCAAAGTTATAGCTCATAAAGTAGTTATGAATGTTCTCTTGACTGAGTCCCCTTTGGGATATTTCAAGCATTTGGTCATAAGTTCAATTTTTTTAACAGTTATCAAAAACACTGTGAAAGCTTCTTAAGATTAGACAGTTCATTTTACAATCAACTTTAAAAAAAAAAATGAGTTGAAGACCAATATTTGCCCTATGCCACATCTGAGGGTGTGAGGGAAAACCAACAGGTTACGTGACCTTTTTGTGAGGTCCCGTAAAATAAAACAAATAATCTTAAGAAATCACATAATTTATTTTTATTATTCCAGGAATACTGAACTGGCACTCTTGTCTCTGAGCATATATTGCCAAAATGAATAGGATCTTGCACAAGAGCCCAGTTGTATGCAAAATAGATCTTATTCATCTTAATACTTCATGTTTAAGAAACAGCTTTCACATAAGAATTCCAAGTGCCATACAAATACTAATCAGTCAACCTTGTAAAGCAGGTAAATATTACTCCTGTTTTAGATATGAGTAAACTGAGACACAGAAAGGGTATGTACCTTGCCCTGCATCTCTCATCCAAAAGCAGCACTAGGAAGAGAAACACCAATTCTGTAAGTTACTTAAGCAGGTAACTAACATTAAGTACACTTCTTACATACCTTGCTGAATTGGGTCCAGATTGTCAGCTCTTTGCTTTCACTAGATAACACTGCCTTTTAAACATGATCCAGCCATGGAGTAGTTGCTTCCTAAACAGAACCACCCTTGGTCATCCCCCACTTCCCTCTCTCCCACCCCCACCATGAGTCCCATTAACATCTAAAGGAGTTCCATTACCAATCAAAGGCGGGTATGACACCTTTTCAAAGAAGTGAGAGTACCTTTTCCTGTTAGGCATTTTGGAAATACTGCAGTTCTACTTTCAAGCCATTCCTTCCACAGGATTAGAATGGTCGGTCCTTCCCCTCCAACCTAGAGGATATAACATATCTAGTTGATCTGTCTCCCAGTTGCCAGATGCTTTGGAAGTTCTATCGTAAGGAAGCCAGCGAGTAAGATGAAAGAGAAAAAACATGGCCACTCATCTTGAAAAAAACAAACTAATTTTCCTTCTCACATGCCCCTTCCTCAGTTCATACATCTTCCTGCCATGTCCCATTTTGAACTAGGGTATCTTTCTTTCCTTTCTCTTCCCTCCCTATCACAATCAGATTCCCCGACGCTTTTATTCCCCTTTATTAGCCATAATGCAATGTTATGCCTGCAGAACATTTCTTCATGAAGCCAGTAATACTCAGTCATTTGAGCGGAGTGTAACATACCTGCCAACACACCTCATCTGAGGTGAGACTCCTTCATTTTGGATTGATTTTAACTTTTGAGGCAATTTATAAAAAGTATTTAAAATAATTGTTCAGGGTTTTTTCCCCAGTGAGGCAGATACAATCTCACTCATAACTGTCTGACTCATTTAAATTGCCACAGTAGATATTAGTCATCCTGATATCTTCTAGGAAAAGAAAACAGATTCCAGAAAATAACTCTTTATTAACCATTTAATTA
>NW_020664436.1:47750883-47854684 GCF_002925995.2 Terrapene triunguis
ATTTGTTAGTCTCTAAGGTGCCACAAGTACTCCTGTTCTTTTTACTAATGGAAAAGTGTTGGAAAATTCAGTAACAGAATAGAGCCCCATCTAGAATTTAACTCCAGACCTTTGAAATATAAAACCAAAAACTTCATCTACCCATTCTAGCTATTCTTTGGTTAACATTTGTGGGAATTTTCAGGTATCAATTTGGCCATCAAAAGGATCTTATAGTTTTATGTAATAGAAGTGTAAGATGTTCTAAGCTGCTACATCTATAAAAGTTCAAAGTGTATTCTCTAATTCAGAGCAGTCCTAAGTGCATGCACAATTTAATGTAAAACAGATTTCATTTACTGCATGTTTTTCTCCTGCCCCCACAAGTATGAAATTTCCTAAAGGAACAAATGAGGGGGGATGTGGGGGCATTGCCCTGAAAATACCAAACAATTCAAATGTATGCCACTGCACGGATCAATCTGGTCTGAAGAGAATAAATGCAGCCTGTGTCTTTCCTTTTCACGGGCTGGTTCAGGCCTGGAAACTACCCTAATTCATGCCCCATGACGTTGATTCACAGAATCATCAAGGCATTCCCTTTCCCCACCTCAAAATGCCACTCTGCAAAAGGGTCCCCTGTCAAATGACAGCAAGTTGAGGCCAAAAGAAGTGAGGGGGGAAATTAGGGATCATGGTAGGCTCAGAAAAGCAGAATGGCTTCTTATCCAAACTGAGCTGAAGTGCCAGTCAAAACATGGCATCTCAAAACAAGATTACTTTAAGCAAGTAATCAGTTTTAGTCCAATACTTCCTTTGCCCTGACTGTTTTCCCCATCCCGGGGCATGGATTCCAGTCTGAAACACCTGTTTATTTCAGAAGGGAGACACTAACATAAGTAAAAAGAAAACATGAGCTGACAGAGAGATGACATACAAACAGTGCCATAGCAAACAGAACGTCCTGTGCACACCCCAATTTCTATTCAACACCCCTAAGCATTGGGCAAGGCAGGAACTATGCAAGATTCCCAAACATACAACTCTTATCAGTGCATTTTGATCCAGATACCATAGTTATTGTGAGTGTGGTATAATGTACCGATAATCAGATCCTGCCTAGAGTGGGTGCAAATTTTCAGATAAGTTTCACTGAAAAATGCAATTTTGGTCGACCCAAACCTATTCATGAATTTGCCAAATGGTTTCAGCCAAAAAAAAATTGGGGGACTTAGATGTGGAGGTGGTATCCTGTATAACCTTCAGGTCAGTGATTAGCACACTCACCTGGGATGTGGGAGACCCACCTTCTCTCCCCCCCTCTGCCTGATGTGGAGAAGGACTATGAATCTGGGTTTCCCACATGGCAGGAGTGTGCCCTGGCAATGGGATGACTATTATGAATAACAATGAATAGTCACTGAGCCAAAGGAAGAGTTTGGTTGCTAGATTTTCACTTTGAAATTCCATCCTCTTTCCTGTCTGTGTTTTGTTGTGTGTGGTGAGAGTGAGCATGAGCTGAATGAAACATGGTAGTAACAGTTTGTTGTTGTGAAATACAGCAGAATTCCACCCTCCCAACCCCACCCCCCGAATCTTAGTGCTGCCCTTTCATGGAGAAAAGAAAGGGGAATGGTTGGCTGGCTATGAATAAGTGGAAGAGCCAACTGAGTCAGGCCCTGCTAGTAGCATGAGTTCAGCAGGTCAGCAAATGGGACCCTGAGACACAGGAAACAGGATTAGAATACAGAGAGAGAGAAAAGAAGAACAGAAATCATGAAAAAAGAGATCTGTGGTCCAAAACTGGATAGAGACACCAATATGATTTTGGACCAAGACCCTTCTGCCATTATTGATGGTAACCTTGGTTGTGTGGGGGGATTGTTTTGTTTTGTCTTGCCTTGTCTTTGGTTCCTCGCTCCATGATAAAGAGGACTCATAAGTTCTGTTTTCTAAAGGAAAAGGGTGTTCCCAACCTATCAAGCTATAAGAAGCCAACCCAATCTCTTGGTCTGTATGACATGCTTCTATTACAATTGTGAAAATTGCTTGGTTAAAGATTGCCAATTGTGATGCTAAATTATGTGTTAGTTTTGTCATGTGACTAAATGAGGATTAGGATTTCCATTCCTATTTATTGCAGTATTTGGTAAACATTGGCAGTATACTCAGTGCTGTACAAGACAGTACCTCCTCCAAAGAGCCTAGAGTTCAAGCAAAAGAGACACAGAAGAGACAGAGTACACTGGGAAGCCTAGAGGAAGGAATCTCATTTATGGCTCAATCCTACAAAGGAATAAGCACAAAAAGGTCCATTTACCTGCAAAGTCCACCTGAAGTCAGGATCAGCATAAGGGCACACCATGAATGAGGCCCTTAAGTTGTATTATTATAGTCTATCATAGCACTTATAGCACCTATAGTCCTATTATAGCACTGAATCACTAACATTGATATATTATAGCACTGACTCACCTATGGTGGGCACCCTGGAAGAAGAGAGTCTTTAGGAGGAATATGAACAAAAGAGAGTGATATATGCGGGGCTGGAGTTGGAAAGCATTCCATACACATGAGTGCTATGGAAGAAAACACAAATGGTTGTGGATGAGACCAATCCCTGTGAGTAAATCAGAAACACATATGCAAATATTAAAAAACAAATAAAATAAAAAATTTAAACTGATCTCTCTCCAAATGTAAGAAGCCAGTGATCAAACTCACTATTTTCTTCTTTTCAGATATGACATTTGATAGTTTAGTTTTTTTCTGATCACTTGCAACTTTTACATAATAATTAAACTGCATATCGTTATATTCCCAGAAATAATTTTTATATGGCCAACAGTAGACCTAGACATGAGAGGTTTTTTTTTTTTAAAAAATTAGGAGTTTATTTGATTTTCTGGTTACATAAATGGATTTTATGTACTGTAAAAGTACCTAATCTTGATAGATGTGCAAGTGGTAATACAGCTGAAGCCAGACAGTGTAGCTTTCTCTTTCCAAGCCTCTTATTGACCAACTGCACTGATGCTTAAGTAAATAAACTGGCAAAAAGAAAATGGATAGAACACACAGAGGGAAATGATTAAAATTAAATTAAAAATAAATCAACAAAGTTCTACTGAAATGCAACTTAGGTCTCTGAAAGCTGCAGCAGCATCACAGCATAACACAAATGAAGAAAAATGTATGGATCTCTATGCATAAGCTTAGCATTCATCTATTCATACATCATTTGGGCATTTTAGAGAACATTTGTTTGTAATAATCAAATTGATTCAGCTTATGAGATCATCACATGTCGTCTCCAAAAAACTGTTGAAGCTTATCAAAGCAGCTGATGGATCACACTGCCCCACATAAAAATAAGCCAGTTTGAACTATCAAACTAAGCTTCAAATACTTTAATTTTGTATATACACAATTTGCACCATTATGCAAGTTATCACATGGCTATTACCACCCCACAAATTTGTATGTAATGTCTTTTTTTTCCCAAACAATAAGATACCATTTAATTTATATACAGCTCTTTTTTCCCCCTCAATGTACTGTGTCCCAAAGGAATGAGATAGATTCTGGGGAGCCAGTTCTCAATTACTCCATTCCTGTGCAGGGGTGGAGCAGGGAAGCAAAATTAGTTTTAAGCCCATATTTCTATACTGAGGCCATTCAGAAAGACCTTCCCTGTGTCACTATCAGTGGAACTGGAAGCAGAGGGCAATGTTTCCTGTGGGAACTTTTATTGACTAGAAACCAGTGGAACATGTGATGCAGGGAGTTAGGTTGGAAGCAGCTCAGCCACCTGGACAGAGCAATGCACAGGATTTAGAAAAGTTCCACTGGTTAAACTTAACCTGTATTCAGCTTCACTCTTTGTGAATGAAACACACCCAGACTTCCATTTTAGCTGTTCTGACTTGCACTCTGCTTTCCATGGCCCCTGGGAAGTAAAGTATAGCCATAAAGATGTGCACTCCAGCCATGCCTCTGATCCTTTCCCTACATTGTGGGCTGACAGTTGTAGCCATGTGCATGGAATTTAGAGGGAGGAGCACCAGTTGCAGGAGGAAAGAGTTTGGAGAAAGCACCAGTAAGTCAGTCTGTGTGTACATGGCTAGAATGCAGCATCTCTAAATAGCAAGAGAGAGTCCTGTGGCATCTTTAAGACTAACAGATGTATTGGAGCCTAAGCTTTCGTGGGTGAATGCCCACTTTGTCGGATGCATGCGGATTCACCCACGAAAGCTTATGCTTCAATACATCTGTTAGTCTTAAAGATGCCAGAGGACTCTCTGTTGCTTTTTACAGATCCAGACTAACACGGCTACCCCTCTGATACTTGACATCTCTAAATAGTTCTCTTAATAAAGATCAAGTTTAGTTTAGAAACAGAGTCCTTTCATTACCCAGCACACAGTACATGAAACAGGAGCAGAGCCAACGTAGAGACCTTAGGCATCAGCGCTACACCAGCGCAAGGAGCCCTCTGTGCAGAAGCTATTGTCAGGGGCCTATTTTCTGCCCACATTCAGGCTCCTGTACCCTGTGAGAGCAGCTTAAAAGGGCCTTAGTGCACCTGAGAATTGACTCATTGTTATGAATGATTGTGTAGGAAATGCAGCAATCATATTTTTATTATTTATTTGACTTGCAAGGCCACCTAAAAGCTTCAGCCATGAGCCAGAACACTATTGTGTGCAGCATTGTAAAAACACAGAACAAAAAGATGGACCCTGTATGGAGGTCCGTCTATAACAATGCAACTGCAAAATCAGGGCTTAATAAAGCAGCTTACATACAACCTTAGGCCTTGATTTTGCAAACATTTATATATGTGCTTAACTTTGAAGTCAATGGGTGTACCTGCATGCTTAAAGTTAAATACATATATCCATGTTCGCAGAATCAGGGCAGTAGATGCAAGTACAAGTTTACTAAGACTGAGAAATTCGATGGAAAGGTTCCCATTGATTTCAAAGGGAGTAGAAGACGACTGTTGAATCAGAATATTGCCTGAGCCACTCAGGTTATCTCCTAGTCCTTTTGGAAAACGCAATGGGAACTTTTTTGAGCTTCCACCTGAACAGTCACCAGGGACTTTCATTTAATTATTGAAATTAGAGAATGAAATAACCTATTACATCAGCTTGTCACTCAGGAGGAGAATACAACAGCACAGCCCTCTAGAACAGCATTGCAAATGTCAGCAATGAGCACAAGAACTTGCATTGGTCTTGAATCCATAACCACTTTTTTCCCCTCCTTTCATTTTAAGTTACAGCAACTAAACTCAATTTCATATAAACAATTCACTTAATGGGATGGAAGGATAAATGAGGTCAAGTACAAGAGCAAAAAATAGCCAACCCTACTGTGTTTATTATTGTGGGTTACTTACATGGATATCTGAAGTTAGGAGAGAAAGCAAAATGGAGGAAAGAGAGAGATTGGAGTGGAGTAGAGGAAAGACATGAAGCTTAAAAGAAAGTGGAAGGAGAACGTAAGTAATAAAAGATAACATAATACAGACTGCAATCCTGCAAAAAGCTTGGCATGGGGCATCTGCTTGGCCAATGCACAGCCCTGTAAACTTCAGTGGGGGTAAGCAGGGGTGCCAAGGTCCATCCTCAAGCAGATCCACTTGCAGGATTGGGCCCATATATATTTGGGGAGAGAGGGAAATAGGTAGCCACTTGGTGAATGAGAAATCCATAGTGATGAAGACACTACTTCCTGAATTATAATGTCATGCCTTTGATAGCAGGTAATGCTTAATTTCTTCCATTTATGAATTTCCTATGATTGATCAAATATAAACAAACACATATGATCCATATTGTAGTACAGAATGATGTAGATAGAATTTTCATTGTCATAGGCTGGGATAAAACATTGCTGCTTATTGATTAAAGATGACAGTATCTCATTAATAATTTTGGTATTTACACTACAGTGCAATAGCATGAATTTGGAAAATAAATGCATTACCCCACTGTACCTTTACACTCACACCCTCAAACAACGAGCAGATCAAAAGATATTAACACATATATGTATCTACCAATTTGAGTTAGAACATAAGAACGGCCAAACGGGGTCAGAACAAAAGCCCATCTAGTCCAGTATCCTGTCTTCCAACAGTGGCCAATGCCAGGTGCCCCAGAGGGAATGAACAGAACAGGTAATCATCAAGTGATCCATCCCGTCGCCCATTCCCAGCTTCTGGCAAACAGAGGCTAGGGACACCATCCCTGCCCATCCTGGCTAATAGCCATTGATGGACCTGTCCTCCATGAATTTATCTAGTTCTTTTTTGAACCCTGTTATAGTCCTGGTCTTCACAACATCCTCTGTCAAGGAGTTCCACAGGTTGAATGTGCATTGTGTGAAAAAATACTTCCTTTAGTTTATTTTAAACCTGCTACCTATTAATTTCATTTGGTGGCCCCTAGTTCTTGTGTCATGAGAAGGAGTAAATTACACTTCCTTATTTACTTTCTCCACACACATCATGATTTTATAAACCTCTATCATATCCCCTGTTAGTCATCTCTTTTCCAAGATGAAAAGTCCCAATCTTATTAATCTCTCCTCATATGGAAGCTGTTCCATACCCCTAATCATTTGTTGCTCTTTTCTGAACCTTTTCCAAGTCCAATATATCTTTTTTGAAATGGGGCGACCACATCTGCACGCAGTATTCAGGATGTGGGCGTACCATGGATTTATATAGAGGCAATATGATATTTTCTGTCTTATTATCTATCCCTTTCTTAATGATTCCCAACATTCTGTTTGCTTTTTTGACTGCCACTGCACACTGAGTAGATGTTTTCAGAGAACTATCCACAATGACTCCAAGATCTCTTTCTTGAGTGGTAACAGCTAATTTACACCCCATCATGTTGTATGTATAGTTAGGATTATATTTTCCAATGTGCATTACTTTGCATTTATCAACATTGAATTTCATCTGCCATTTTGTTGCCCAGTAACCCAGTTTTGAGAGATCCTTTTATAGTTCTTTGCAGTCTGCCTGGGACGTAACTATCTTGAGTAGTTTTGTATCATCTGCAAATTTTGCCACCTGTTTACCCCTTTTTCCAGATCATTTATGAATATGTTAAATAGGACTGGGCCCAGTACAGACCCCTGGGGGACACCACTATTTACCTCTCTCCATTCTGAAAACTGACCATTTATTCCTACCCTTTGTTTCCTATCTTTTAACCAGTTACCAATCCATGAGAGAACCTTCCCTCTTATCCCAGGACTTCTTATCTTGCTTAAGCAAGGTGAGGGACCTTGTCAAAGGCTTTCTGAAAATCTAAATACACTATATCCACTGGATCCCCCTTGTCCACATGCTTGTTGACCCCCTCAAAGAATTCTAGTAGATTGGTGAGGCATGAATTCCCTTTACAAAAACCATGTTGACTCTTCCCCAACAAATTATGTTCATCTAGTTTGCTCAGTACTGAAGTCAGGCTTACTGGCCTGTAATTGCCAGGGTCTCCTCTGGAACCCTTTTTAAAAATTGGTGTCACATTAGCTATCCTCCAGTCATTTGGTACAGAAGCTGATTTAAATGATAGGTTACAGACGACAGTTAGTAGTCTTGCAATTTCACATTTGAGTTCCTTCAGAACTCTTGGGTGAATACCATCTGGTCCTGGTGACTTATTACTATTTAGTTTATCAATTTGTTTCATATGCTTTTTTAAATCTTTACTATGTGATCTCATGAAGTATTTTTCAAAAGGAATTACAAAGAAAATTAAAAGGACAAAGCTTTATTCATTTCAGGAACTTTCAGTCAGATCTGCACTGTTCTACTGTATTATATAGGGAAATAAATCAATGTAAATATCTGAAAACAATGGAGCATCAAAACCTTAGGGTTTTTTGGTTGGTTGGTTGTTTCAGCCCTGGTGCCCCAGAAAACATTCTTGTTAGTAACAGCATGACTCAAATGTCTTACTAATTGTCTCATATTAAACAGAACCAAGGCCAAAAATAGAACACAGACATTAATAGTATAGAATCCAAGAGAAATGGCCTTATAGGAAAAAAACCACTGCTTTGTTATACTATTAAACTTGATTGCCATGAAAATAGCCCATAACACATTATGCTGATTTTGATCATTACATTCTAATTGTCAAAAAAATATGAACATTGCAACATTTTCAAATAAATATGTTGAATGGGGAGTGCACATCCATATACAAAGTAACTTAGTGTGAAGCATAGGACTTTCTAACCACATAGCTTGTTACAATGTGTTGTGGTCTAAATATTTTAAATATTATGAGCCTTGTATAAATAATGAGATACTCCAAAGAAGTCAATAAAGTTACACAGTATAAAGTTAGCATTAGGAGATGATCATGCACTGTGTCAGATAATTGCATTGTGTCAGAATGGGAGTGATTAGAAATCATAGAAATGTGGAACTAGAAGAGACCTTTAGAAATCATCTATGCAACCACCTGCCCTGAGGCAGGACCAAGTATACATAGACCAGGGGTTTTCAAACTGCGGGTTGGGACCCCTCAGTGGGTCGCAAGGTTATTACATGGGGGGTCGCGAGCCGTCAGCCTCCACCCCAAACCCCACTTTGCCTCCAGCATTTATAATGGTGTTAAATATATTTAAAAAGTGTTTTTAATTTATTGGGTGAGGGGGTCACACTCAGAGGCTTGCTGTGTGAAAGGGGTCACCAGCACACAAGTTTGAGAACCACTGACATAGACCATCCGTGACAGGTGTTTGTCAACCTGTTCTTAAAAGCCTCTGGTGACAGGGATTCCACAATTTTCCTTGGAAGCCTATTCCAGTATTTCACTATCCTTATAGTTGGAAAGTTTCTCTTAACATCTAACCTAAATCTCCCTTGCTGCAGATTAAGCCCATTACTTCTTGTCTTACCTTCAGTGGACATAGAGAACAATTGATCACTGTCCCCTTTATAACCGTCCTTAACATAACTGAAGACTTATCAGGTTTCCCCTCAGTCCTCATTTCTCAAGACTACACATGCCCAGCTTTTTAACCTTTCCTTTTAGGTCAGGTTTTCTAAACCTTTTATCACTTTTGTTGATCTCCTCTGGACTCCCTCCAAATTGGCCACAACTTAAAGTGTGGTGCCCAGAACTGGACACAATACTTCAGCTGAGGTGTCACCAGTGCCAAGTATAGCAGAACAAATGCCTCCCATGTCTTACATATTACACTCCTGTTAATACCCCGCAGAATTATTTTAGCATTTTTCACAACTGCATCACATTGTTGACTCATATTCCATTTGTGATCCTCTATAGCCCCCAGGTCCTTTTCAACAGCATAACTGCCTAGACAGTTATTCCCCATTTTGTACCTGTGTATTTGATTTTTCATTCCTAAATGTAGTACTTTGCACTTGTCTTTACTGAATTTCATTTTGTTGATTTCAGACCAATTCTCCTATTTGTCAAGGTCATCTTGAATTCTAATCCTGTCCTCCAAAGTGCTTTCAACCCCTCCCAGCTTGGTGTCATCTGCAAATTTTACAAGCATACTCTCCAGTCCATTATCCAAGTCATGAATGAAAACATTAACTAGCACCAGACCTAGGACAGACCCTTGAGGGACCCCCACTAGACTTGCGTCTGATGAAGTGGGCATTCACCCATGAAAGCTTATGCTCCAATGCTTCTGTTAGTCTTTAAGGTGCCACAGGACCCTCTGTTGCTTCCCACTAGATATGTCCTTCCAGTTTGACAGCAAACCATTGATAACTATTCTTTGAGTTCAGTCTTTCAACCAGTTATGCACCCACTTTATAGTAATTTCAGCTCAACCACATTTCCCTCATTTGCTCATGCAAACTGTGCAGTGAGAAACATAACTCATTACCAGGAAGTAGAGCTGGTGGGGAGGGTGCATACATAGAAAAATAGAACAGTTTTTGCTGACCACAAGACTTTTTGTTTTGTTTTTTGGTGGCAGGTAGAGTAATACTGAGTCTTGCATTGTGGTTGGGAATAAAGTGGATAAATGGGTCAATTTTAAAACTCTGTGGCTTTAAGAGGACTTTTGATCTTAACTTTTTTTGAAAGGTTATCAAGGATTGGGTAGTCACTAAAGAAACAAGAGTCGGATTATATCATTAATCTAATATTATGCAACCCAGAAAAGGCTAGAGTATAATGTAACAGTTTAGGTATTTTTAGAGACACCTTATGTTGTTTGCCATTTAAAAGTTGTTTGTTTATCATACAACAATATGGGCCAGTGAGATGGGAGGTGGTAGCTACTTACTTTTCATTGAAGGCATTGTTTTTTGTGATTATTTAATTTAACTGAAGTGGGTTTACTTAGGGGGAAAAGTTTTTTTCCCTGTTAAAAGGTGGGAATGAGTCACCAAGTTTTGCAACAGATGTCAGTTAAATAGAAGATTGATAGACTAGAAGAGGAAGATTTTAATTCTTTTGGATAATTGATTATGAATAATTTCTTCCCCCAAAGAGGCCTGAGTGAAGCACCCATGACTGGTGCCTTACAGTAGATTTTAGGTATGAGAAGGGGGCATAGGAACAAACAGAAAGCTGGATTTAGCCATACATTTTAGGGTGGGATTCTTAGTGCTTGTCTTCGCTTTTCACTAGCAATAAAAACCCTCCTTAAGTTACACAATAAAGAAAAATGACTACAAAGTAGAGAAAGCTATTTTTAAAGCAAAAGAGTTGTGTGTAATCTCTCGTTCCTCCCTCTCACACCCAAATATTGTTTTTATATGGCACCATAAGTGGACTAGAATAAAGAAAAACTCCCAAATCTAAAATAGATAGACAAAACACAGAAACAGAATTAGTGTAAGAGAGGTAGAATGTAAGTTGCATAAACAGGGGTAGACTAGGAAGCATTAACCTCATGTTTCATTTCCTGTCATGAGCCCCTGGCTTGTCTTCTTTCTCCTGGGTGTGACAAAATCATAGGCTGGGAGCACATGAAGCAGCATGACCATAGATCTCTGCTGACTTGATTGGGAGCCTTGCCTCACCTCCCTCACACAGCCCAGCATACCCAGCTAGCCTTGTGCTGATTTATTGTTCCCCTACGGCTGCTATCTAAAAGACAGATGCCTAATTCTTCCTCAGAGTTATGATGTAACACAGCTGAAACCACACCTGGTACCAAAGGAGCAAATGAGTCCTCAGCCAGTCTGTCCACATCATCAAGCCAGCAGTCACCTTCATTTTTTGTCTGGCCAGATTCCCCTCTCCCTATACCCTGCTTTTCCTGACTCCTCAATCCTAGGTCACAGTGAGTCAGGAGAGAAAGGGTAGTCAGGCTTAAGGTGAAAGGTGGAATTTTTCAGCCAAAGCGATGGAATTGGTTGGGGGATGGGATTGTTAAACAAGGAGAAGAAAACGGATGGGGGGGGGGTGCAATGGAAATGAAGAGATATAATAAGGGATAGATCAGATGAGTCAGCAGATCAGTATCAGGTAGTTGAACGAGTGGCCTCCTCCTAGGAATGCCCTGGTGGTTCCACAGCAGCCCAACAAATAGCCCCTCACTTTACCTTTTTAAGAAGCTCCTTAAATGAACTCCACACAAGTTGGGTCCCCCTCACCCCATGCCTCTTCTCCCTGGGTCTAATTTACTGACTTTTTAAAAAAATTAAACCTTTAGTCCTGGGGCTTTACTCCACCAAGTCTGCTCTCTGCAGGTCTTCCCTGCCTTGCCAAGCCATTCTTATCCCTATCCGGCTGAAGTCTATTCTTCCAGCTGTGGAAACTGCTCTCTTTCCATCCCATACCTTGGGATCTGGTTTTATCCACAGAACACTTCAAAATAAAGTCTCCTCAAGTCCACACATATACCCTGTTATTATGATTCTTCCAAAGCCTTTCCTGCCTGTAGTCTCACTCCTAGGTCTCTCCACTCATACCTACTCGCTCCCAACAAACTCTGATCTCCCTGAGTGCATATTCACCCCAGTAGCTTCCTGCTGCTCTTCATAGGGGAACCAGGTGATCCCTCGTCAGCAGAGGTTCCTTAGTAATGAGGGTTGAGTGGCCCCAGACTCTAGCCCATAAGAGGCAAGCTGCCCTGTTACATAGCAAACATCAAAAGTTTTAGTTTCTGAAATGAAGTTACAGTATCTATTTTGAGGAGGAGGAATGTTAGACTGTGATCCTGCAATTAGATGCAAACAGGCAGGGCCCTGAGATTATATGGAGTCCCCCTGAAATTGGTGTTTCTCTGCACGGGCACAGATCTGATTGTAGGATCAGGTTCTAATCTCTGCATGTAACATGTAATGGTTTTCTGAAGGACCTCAGTTTACTATGATGTGGGTCATGTATTAAAGTGATTTTTAAATGAAGGTGTGTATCACAGGTATGTTTTCTCTAAATAGAGGATAGTGTTTGTATTTTCACTTTGAAAAATATCTGTTTAACAGGTGGATATTCCAGCGCTTTGTAAAGTGTGATGACATTGGGTCAGCTTGATTAGATGATCCTTTTAAAAAGGCCTTTTAAAAAGTACTGGGAAAACAAGTTTTGGGTGCTTAGTACTAAGTTATCAGGCTGAGATATTATTTGTCCTGTTTTCCCTTTCATTTTGGGTTTGTCAAATTAGTGGCCACATTTGAAAAACTAGCCATAGTTAAATAAAGTCTATTTCAGTTGAAAACAATAGTGTTTTATAAAGATTAGGTCCTCCTAGTCAGAAAATAGATTTAGGTGGCCAGGCATTCAGTTCAAGTATTGAATCACTAATATAGATTAGTTAAGAAATACCAATAGCAAACTATTTGTGAGCAGTCCAAAAGCTGAAATTTGTTCACACAACACTGTGTGAAGAACTGTGACTAGCAGCAACAACAACAAAAACCTTTCGCAGTCTTTTCCTGGGGAACTTGTGAACAGGAGAAAGTGGTATTTTCATCAAATAATTTTTTTAATTTTTTTCTTGTGAATTCTTTGCCCAGTTCTTTCAGCCTGCCACAAGGGCTCTGTGCCTAAATCTGAATGTTTCATATGACTCCTCAGGTGATTGCTATCACTGAAGGATAAATAATAAAATAGCCAGGAGCAGAGGGGAGGAAGTTCTTGGCAAAAATGGAATGCTAACCAAATGTTTTAATGCGATACATTCGGGTTTTTTGCACCCTGCCGATAAACAGGAAAACTGTCTCCATTCAAATAGATCTCTAATATGCATTTTCTTCCACCTCCAAACCTATCTGAATTACACCAAATTTACCTGTATGAAAATAGAAGTCGTCATTGGATTTTACACATTTCATAGCATAGTTTTACTGTGATAAAATAATAATAATGCTATGACAGACTGTGAAGAACTCTATTTTAGAAAATTATCATGCAAGACTTGGTTCAGGTTTATAATAATAAGATTGGCTTTAGCCTACTAATTCTAATCTTTCCTGTGTCAGTAATGAGTGAAAGGCCTTACCCATCTGATGATTGTTTGGTGACCTATTTAAAATGAGTTGTTGTTCTCAAGTTCTTTACTACTGAAGAGGTGTTCATGTCACAGAAGCAGCCACCATGGTTAGAACTAATTGGTACTTTTATAGCAGTTTCAGCAGAGAGAGCAAATACTGAATAGTTATGGAGACAGTCTACACTCACACATTTAGGCCACATCTACACTACAAACTTTGGTTGACAAGTTACATTAACTGCGGCAGCTTTATTCCGTTGTATCACTTATGCGCATGCATACTTGGCCTGAACACTTGGCTTGGCACTGCGTGTACTCACCAGGAGTGCTTGTGTCAATGCACAGTGAAGTGCACTATGGGCAGGTATGCACCTCGCCATTGTCCAGTGCGTAGGACAGAAACTAGTTGCATGGGGATGACTAGGAGTCGGGGTCAAGTTTCCATCATGCAACTTTCTCCATCCTGTAATGCCATCCATATCCCATAATTTTCACCCCTTTTTCTGAAATCCCACAAACCCACATGGTAACTTTTCACTGTCTCTGACAGAAGCATGGAACTCTGCACTATTGTCATGAGCGTTGCAAACACAGGATGAAAGAGCCTCCAGAATTTGCAGTATTGCAGGGAAAAATCCCACAACAATGGACAAATTGCTGCAGGATGTAGCAAAAACCAATTCAAGGTTGTTGATGGTGTTCACAGAGCAGCTGCAGAAGGTGGAATGCTGGTTCTGGGACCAAGAAATGAGCACTGACTGGTGGGATCACTGTGATGCTGGCAGACCAGGTACCTGCTCCTGCCAAGGTCCAGGGCCTCACTGTACATTGACAAATGCATAGCTGGAAACCAGTCTGGCTCACCTGTGGGATAATATACTTAAAATAGATATTAGTGTTATAAGAAGATGCTTATAGGATGCTGAATGTATTAATCCTGTATGCCAGGGTATGAAGTTATATTGAGTGTTTGCATTGTAAACCTCTGTAATTTTATAGCTCACCAAACAGGAAAAGAAGCACTAATTAAGGTAAAGGATTCGTTCTGCACACAAGATGTCCCACTGAAGGCAAATGAGGCATTATGTAGCATCAAAGGACAGAGACCTTGTGGACTCCCTCACTCCCTCCAGGAAGGGGAGACCTATGTATGGACTCATCCCATTAGTTTAGATTCTGGGATGAATGGGATAAAAATCCCTGACAAGGAGAAATTTGGTCTCTTTATGCTGCCTGGACTCTGAGGAGCAAAGATTCCTAAGCATAAGCAAGAGATCCCCATGCTGCTTGGCCTGGGTCAGTCCTAAAGGACATTAGAGCTGCTTATTACAGAAGCTTATATTACTTTTTTAAATCTAAGACTGCAACTTATTTCTGTGTATGTTTCCTGTTTTAACCTTGTAAATAACTCATTTCTTTTCTTAGTTAATAAATTTTTAGTTAGTTTATTACAGGATTGGCTTCAGACGTTGTCTTTGGTTTGAAATTGGAGTACAATTGACCTGGGGTAAGTGACTGGTCCTTTGGGACTGGGAGTAATCTGAATATTGCTGTGATTTTTGTTGTAAAGTGATCATCTATCAAATAGTCCAGCCTGCCTAGGTGGCAAGGTAGTCTCCTGGAGCATTCCAGTCTATCTGTGAGTCCATGGTAAGACTGTTAGAGTGCTTTAGGAGTTCACATTTGTTACTGGGTTGGTGAAATCTAATTATAGAACATATAACCAATTTGGGGTTTCTGTCCGTTTTTTGACAGTCTGCCCTGAGGTTGGCACTCATGGTCATAAGCCACTCCAGACAGCATGACAATCACCTCGTAATGCAGGTTTGGGATGATGAGCAGTGGCTGCAGATCTTTCAGATGCACAAGGCCACATTTCTGGATCTGTTTTTGGAGCTCACTCCAGCCCTCCAGAGCAGAGAGCTGCACTGACAGTTGAGAAGTCAGAGGCTATTGCTCTGTGGAAGTTTGCAATGCCAGATTGCTACCTGTCAATGGGAAATCGTTTTGGAGTTGGAAAACCCACAGTGTCATGCAAGTGTGCAGGGCCATTACTTTTCTCCTGCTATGCAGGACCATGACTCTCAGCAATGTGCAGGACATAGAGGATAGATTTGCAGCAAGGGGGTTCTTGAGTTGTGGTGGGGTGATAGATGACATACCTATCTCTATTTTGGCACCAGCACACCTTGCACCAGAAAGTACATCAACAGAAAGGGCTTTTTTTCTATGCTTATGCAAGAGTTGGTGGATCACTTGGGACAATTCACTGACATCAGTGTTGACTGGTCAGAGAAGGAGTATGTTGCTCACATCTTTAAGAACACAGGAAAGTTCAAAAAGCTGCAAACAGGGACTTTCTTTCCTAACCAGTGGATTACCATTGACAATGTTGAAATGCCAATAATGATCCTGGGGGATGCAGCCTAGCCCTTGCTCCCCTGCCTCATGAAGCTGGACACTTGCCACCTCAACAGCACCAAGGAACGATTCAACTACCTGCTCAGCAGGAGCCGAATCACAGTTGAATGTGCTTTTGGTAGATGGAAGGGACGCTGGCATTGTTTACTTACAAGATTGGATCATGGTGAGAAAAATATCCCAATGGATATAGCTGCCTATTGTGTCCTGCATAAATATATCTGTGAGGCAAAGGATGAAAAGCTGCCATCAGGGTGCAGGGCAGAGTGGCTGTCTGCAGAATTTGAAGAGCCAGATGCAAAGGCTACTAGAAGAGCTCAAAGCAGGTTCAGGGAGGCCTTGAAAGAGCACTTTAACAGTCAGCAACAGTAATGTAGTGTGGTAGACTGCGCTCTCCCTGTTCCTGACATTTTGGGGGCTATTAGGAATTGTGTGGTGCTTGGTGTACATGCATGAATATAACACTGTGTTAATGCACCTGTTCATTTTCCAGTGCTTGCTGTACTTTTATAATTATTGCAGTGTTTGTCACTGATGCTATGAGGTCTGTCACCCCATACAGTAACAAGTAGTGGGTGCTTTCAGTAGTGCTAGTCATTCTGCAGCAGATAGTGTGAAGCAATAAACATGAATTATACCAAATAATAGATTTTTACTGTGTACCAAAGCCAGTGCAAAAAACTATGTGCAATTAACAAACAAATACAATCAAAACTTCTGAAATAAATTAATGGGCCAGAACTTAAGAGGAGAGAACATTGATGTCCATTTCAGTTCATTTTGGCTACACAGATAGCAAGCATGGCTTTCACAGGAGATCACGTATGAAGCTGTAGTTGTCCTTACTGTTTCCGGTGTGGACTGGTAGAGGTAGAGATGCAGCCCCTGATGTCACATGAAATGTTGGGAGGTGTGGGGCGGTGCTAAAATGGAGTTTTTCCATTGGCTGCAAACAGAGGCAGGTCCATGATTATTGAACCTGTAGGTCAACAAAAGTTTGAAGCATTTGTGTTTCTGCTGAAAAAGCCCCATTATGTTCTTTTTCTATGTTCCTCTCCTTTTCCTGCTGGAACTTTCTCTTCTCCACTCTTTCCTTCTCTATACAGTCTGAAATATTCATCCTCCAGGCCCTCTGTTCACAGTCTGATGTAGCACTGTCTTGCAGGATCTCACTGAACATATCTTCCTATGTTCGCTTCATTTTCCTCCTTATCATGGTCAGGTATTCCATCGGGAGGCGGGGAGGGAGGGAAGCCATAAAGGCAGCAGGTACAGATAGAACACATAGCGATATCATTGTCAGAATAGTTACAATGGAAGGCAAAAATTAAGTTTCAGAACTCCTGTTGCTCCCCTAAAGTTTTAAACAAGACACGCTTATTGACACTTCAGCATTGGAGCATCTCTGCACAGCACTGCTTTCCAGTCCCAGCCATAGTGATATGGCCCAGCAGGGGTGGTGGGTGGACCAAGAACAAGGAGGGAATTGTTCATGAAAAAAATAAAATTTCAACCCCCTATTTCCTTAGGTACAAGTCCTGGCACTTCCCCCCCAGGCAGTGGTGATTTTGGCTGATCTCTCTCCTCAGAGTAACAAGGGGACAGAGGCATCCCGAAGCCACCTCAGCTCATATGCTGCTAACCTGTTTACTGGAACTGTACCTACCAAAGTCATCATGGACTGGCATGGGAAAGCATCCTACCACAGAGAAAGAAATAAGGCTGCCATCCCTAGAAACCTTCGGGAAAGGAATGCAGCATACTTCCATCAAAATTTCCTCGAGATGTCTCAGGAGGATTCAAAGGACATCCCTGTGTGCATAAACAAACTGCTCCACCTGCTCCCCAGCAGGTACCTAACTCTACAGGGGAATTAAAAGTAGATAACAACTCTACCTCTCTTATAGTGCAAGTAAATTAATGAAAAGTCACTACCTGTGTCCTGCTACACTGGGGTCAGGCACCAGCTGTACATTTAAACATTGTAATGGGAAATGCAGTCACACACTTACCCAAGGTTCCTTCCCCTGCCTCAGGCTCACCCTGGCTAAGCTGCTGGGAATGACTGGACTGTGGTGAGTCTTGGATAGATCCTGGCTTGCGGCATAGCTGAACCCCCACAGTCTCATGTCTCTCATCTTCCACTGCCTCTTCCTCCTCCTCCTCCACAGTGCTCACAGCAGGGGTTTGTGTCTCGGGCTCCATTGAAGTATCCATGGTGACCTGCAGGCTGTTGGTGAGGTCTCCCCCAAATACATGCAGCTCACTGTAAAAGTGGCAGGCCTAAGGATCAGCTCCAGATCAACTGTCTGCTTCCCTGGCCTTCTGTTGTGCCTGCCGCAGTTCCTTCACTTTCACGCAGCACTGCTGTGATCCCTGTCATGCCTCTTGCATCCCCCATGCAGGCCTCTCATAGATGTCTACATTTTTATGACTGCTCCAAAGCTGTGATTGCACAGCCTCTTCTCCCCCCAGGCCCAAGAGATCCAATACCTCCTCTCTACTCCAGGCAGGAGCACATCTGGAGCGTGTAGCTGGCAGGATCAGTTGGGCAGTTGCACAAGACAAGCGAGACATGTTAGGTGTGCTCACCAAGATGGCCAGTCAGCAAAAGGCATTTCAAAGATACACGGGGTTTCTGAAGGGAAGGGGCAGCTTGCGGTCTTCCTAACCCCGAGCAGTGAAGTTCACAAGTGTGATCAGAGCGGTCAGTGATGGGCATTGTGAGACAGCTGCTGGAGGATAGTTAGATCATATGGTATCTACACATATGGTGTCGACCACAGAATGGTGACCATGCTCTATGCCATTCAGGGAAGTGGTGTTACTGTGTTGCCAGAATGGTGCACGTATATTGGCAGGAGACAAATTTGAGCATAGACACATGCACAACAAGGTTGACACAATTGTTAAGATGGCATAAGCTTGCCTGATGATGTGCTATATAGTATATTTTCTGTAGATGAACAGAGGACTTAAGGTTCCAAGGCTGTCGAGTCAATACCTGACCACTAAAATGAAGTTTGGCTGAGTGACTCATTCATTCTGTCTTAATGTTTGTAAGCTACAATGTTCTTGAATTTTTATTTTCAGTTTAATTTTCATATTACAAATAACTATCAAGATTACAGCTCCATTTTAAAGAATGCATGGGAGTACCAAGAACAGCAGTCATTCTTCAGTAGTTTTAATGTCCTTATATAAATGTTTGTAAACACCAGGCCATAAGCCTGGTCATGGAGCCAGCAAAGTGATGTAATCCTGTGCATGTAAAGCTGTCCTATGTAACCTAACCTATGTTCCTCTTTGAGACTCAAGAAGATACAAGTCAAATGTGAGCTTTCTGCGTACCCTTCATCATCATATGTCTTTCTACTATAGCCCAAGGGTAACTGCAGTCAAAAAAAGTCGCTAAAATAGCAAGCATTTGGCTGACTCAATTTAGCCAAAGTTCTAACTTCACACGTTGTTCACATGCAAAGTGAGATACAATCTCTGGCGAGATGCAAGCTCTAGGGAGCCGATAAGATAGGATGAAATGTTTAATGAATGCTATTGCTTGTACTGTCCACTCAGATAGCTAAAAAGAGAATTTGTATGATAAAATCTTAAATCTGTGAAAGTAATTGCTTCTGACATCTCCAACTAGGCAGCAGGCTGCCCAAACATTGCTGTTCAGTCACAAATTCTAAGGCTAATGAAGTGAGAAGAACACAGTGTAGATACAAATTAAAACTTATTTATGATGAACAGCGTAGGGTTTTAAAACTCCCTTGTTTTGTGTAGAGAGGGCAAAAATAATCTGTTCATAATAATCCCACTTTTGTATTTTTAGAAAATGCTGTAGACTTGTGATTCACAGCAAGAAATGGCCATAGGATAATTCTAATATGCTAAGGAACCCCCACACTCCTGTAGTGCTCCCTTGTAGATTCTTTTTGTAGATTTTACATTGTGGAGGAAATGAAGTATAAAAAATGTACTACTTCAAAAATGATAAATCACAACTTGCTTGCATTCTCTTTTTTTACCGTATCTCTCTACAGCTTACCCAAACATTTCAAAGTCCAGTTTTTCTCTCCGTGCATGTCTTTTATTTCTGATGGGAATTTTGTTTACAAAGTTGAAATCTATGGGCCTTATTTTCAAACTTAGTTGACTAGGTTAGATACCTTAAATGCTTATGTTATTTAGGTGCCTAAATGGGTCCTGATTTTCAAATTTGCTGAGCATATGCACTGCTCATTAGCTTAGGTGTCTTGATTAGGAGTTGAGAGTACAGTGTCTTTGAAAAATCAGACCACCTAATTTCAGACACTCAAATTTAAAAAATTTGGCAATAGCACATCACCTAGGATAAAGAACCAATAGCTAATTGATAATTTTTCATAGTGGGATCAGTGCTAAATACTATACTAGTTCTTGAGCTATACCATCAGTAGCAAATTCCTACACTTTTAAAATATTGGTCATGTACCAACATCAGAGAACACTTCTTACCTCTGTGGATGTATCTGTGTCTATGAAGTAGACACAATAGTACTGGGGGGCGGGCGGGATCAGAGTTAGAGAACTGAGCACTCTCAAATTTGCTGAGGCCAAATGGTGCAAACATTTGAAGGGAAGGCACATTGTGCTGTGATGAACACTCGTTGACATTGTTTGATACTCTCTGGCATAACAGAAGCCTTTGATAAACATGCTATTAAACCCCTGTGAATAATGGAAGATCAAGATAAAAAAGCAGAAGCCATTTCATATTTAATATCAAAATATGCATCATACAGTCATTGCATTCCCACAAGAGAGAATGCCTCCCTCTAACTCGAAGCCACAAGATTTGAAGGACTTGCATTCCCAGTGGCTTCAATATGGCATTACACATTCTTCCAGATCAGCCTAGTGATACAGTCCAGGATCTTTGAATTAGAACAGTTACATCATTCAAACTCCTTGAATCATTATGCACATTAACCTTGAGAGTTATCATTAGAGAGCGTTCACTGATGCACAGATAACCACAGACCAGACAGGAAAAAATTGTAGTAGAACAAGGGTTCAAGGTCAGATGTCACCCAAGATTGCACATAGTGTGTAAAAGAGTTTGCTAATAAAGATGCAGACAAGATTCCTCAAGGTCTCAAGGACAATTTTTCAATCAAATTTTTCAATATCATTGTGGACGCTGCCATCAATTTTATGAAGAAGCATTACGAGCAATTTAGCAAGCACACCATCTACTGGACTTTCTCTACAACATAAAAGAACTTTTAGAGGACATTACCTAGCTCACTGAGAAACCTGATATTTTCCATCTTGGTGAATCAGACTAGCTGTTTAGGTTCACCTGAATTCAGCAACCCAAATTTTTTACTTTGAGGCTTATGTAAACCCCAAATCTCAAAATATAACCCAAAACTTAAGTGTGGTAGGTAGTGAAATGTGATTACTGTTTGGCTACAACTTGTGCACATAGTTAAACAACCCTGGGTAAAATTTTCAAAAAGCACCTAAGTCCTATTTTCAAAAGTGACTTAGCATTTAGGGGTAGGTCTACATTGCATTGTAAACCCAAGTCTGTGAAACCCCTGCTTAAGAATTTGGTGTTCATACTGCATTGTAACCTGGGTTTACAATTGCTGGACCTGGGTCTCATAACCATGCTAACATATCCGTACTGCACTATGCAGACCTGACTCGGATCTGCGGCTTGAACTGCATGCACTGTATAAAATGACAGGCTTGGACCTGAATCTCAGTGGACTTGGGCTAGAGGGTGGGTTCTAGGACACGGCTGACCTGAATCAGGCTGATTTGTGTCAGTAAGAGGGTTTGGGCTCAAACCTGAGTCTAAGCCCAGGTTTATAATGCAGTGTAAACATAACCTAGGAGGCTAAGTTCCATTGAAAGTCAGTAGGACTTAGGATACAGTCTGCAGCAGTGAGCCTTCCAGCCTGGGTCAGACTCAGACTTGCACTAGCATTCTAAAAATAGCTGTCAGCATTGTAACACCTGTCTTTAGATGCACTGATGCCCAGTAGAATACTCAGCCCTTAGTTAGGAGGCCAGGGTCCCTATACAAAGCACTTGGAAAGTCAGGCACCTAAGAAGAGGAATCATAGAAGCCAGCAGACTGAGTGGGAGCTGCCTAGTAGGAAATGCTGAGGAGAAGGCTGTGGCTTAGGCTGCACCCCTCAAAGAGAATAAGGTGCCTAAGCCAGGTCAGTCCTTTCTCATAGAAAATTGAAAAGGTAACATGGCTGACCTCCCTATAGCCCACTGGTTAATACTGGCCTGAGGAGTGGAGGCCCAGGTTCAAATCCCTCCTTAACTGATTCAGAGGATGATCTTGAACCCAAGTTTCCCAGGTGAGTGCCTGAATCACTGGGCTATCAAGTATTCTGGGCGGGTTATATTAGTGTCTCCTGGTTATATCAGTGGTTTGCGCACTGGCCTGTTAAACCCAGGGTTGTGAGTTCAATCCTTAAGGGGGCCATTTAGGGATCTGGGGTCAAAAAAAAAAAAAAAAAGCCTGTCAGGGACAGTACTTGGTCCTGCTAGTGAAGGCAGGGGACTGGATTTGATGACCTTTCAAGGTCCCTTCCAGTTCTATGAGATAGGTATATCTCCATATTTGTATAAAATATTTAAATAGTCATTGGACCAGAGAGAGTGTGGCAGCCTCAGGTTCCAGCCCCTGCTCCACTGTATTACAGGCACACACCTCTCCTCCTCCATTTTGTACAGGGCCCAATTCAGTAGGCATGCTCTTAGGTGGCCTCTGAGAATGCCTACTGGCTCGGGCCCCTCAGACAAGATAGGTGGGGCAATGCCAAGCTTGGTGATCCTGCTGGGGCTTAGGCACCAAGCACTTTGTGGTGTAAGAAATTAAGCAACTTTGCACATGCCCACAGCGGATATGTAGGTGTCATGTGGACTTTACCAGTGGAAAATTAGGTGCTCTACTGACTTTAGATGCCTACAGGGTGGAACAGGGGTGTTAAAGACGTACTTTTTGGACTTAGGCACCTAAAGTAGCAGTTAGGCCCTTAAATCCCTTTGTGGAGCTAATCCTTAGTACCTAAGTCATTTTAAAAAAAATTGGCCTTTGGCTCCTAAATCCTTTAGGCAGTTTTGATAATTTTATCAACTATTATTTTTGTTACCTTCTACCGCTCCTTCATCCAGCCTACCTGTTCGTTTCATTAGCCTGTTATGTCTTGCCTGATAGTCCTTACCCCAAAGAACTGTCCTTTTGTTCTGTGTTTGTACATTGTCTGTCACAAAGGAGCTCAGGTCCATGACTGTGGCTCCTAGGCGCTATGTTAATATAAATAATAAATAATAGTAAGCTAACTGTTATGTACAGTGCCTCACCCAGCAGGACTCCATCCTGGCTGAGGACTGTAGGGGCAATATCAACGATTAATCAGAAATAATACCAAAACATTAATCTGGATGACTTTTGTTACATGTAAGGATTTATTTATTTTTACTTACTAGCATGTGCTCATCAGTATAATAAACTGTGCTAAAGTCCACCAGGTATATGACAAAACCTTTCCTTGCTGTTAGGTTCATTTGACCAGAGGCAGAAATTTGATGGGCATGAAGGCCAAATAGTTAAATGTGATAGCAGACATTTAGCTATGCCAAATACCAAGACCTACTTATAAATCCCTTCCTAATTTCTCTCAACATCACACTACCTCCCATTGGCCCAGGATTTCACCACCCATCCTCTGTTTCACACCCTTTTGCTGCACCCTGGCCGGCTCCCTCCCTTCTCCCCAGCTCCAAAACCCTATGCTGGTCCTTTCCATTGGCACAGCCTTATCCCACTCACTTCTATAAGCATGTCTCTTTCCTGACACCAATGACCACTAAGACCCACTTCTGCTGGCCTTGCTCCTTCCTATCACACCTCCTGGAACCCAGAGGCTCCAATCCTTTTCCCTAACCTACCTCACTACCACTGCCCCTCTATATTCATAGTCAGTATTTAAAGAATATTCCAGTCAATAATTTGGTGTTTATGAAAAAGTGACAGATTTCTAATCAAATGTTCCTTATGACTGTCTGATGCACTCTGAGGAATCTATCATGGTTTGGTGGAAATGGCACTGGATTGGGAGTCGAGACCTGGGTGCTAGTCCTGGCTTCTGAACTGCTGTAGGACCTTGATCAAATCACCTGACTTCTCTGTGCCTTAATTTCCTCATATTTGTAAAGAGTTTTGAGATCTGTGGATGAAAAGAGCTATAAGATCTAAATATACGTAGGGCGCGTATCACTATATATCCAAGCACCTAATACAATCATTAAGATAGCGAACATCATATTGGATTCTGCTCTTCTCCTCTCCCATGGTCTTGTTACCTCTGTTTGTTTAGGAGTTGAAGGCTTGCACATATGTTTTATCTCAGCTCTCATAAGCATCAGCCTGGGCACTATTAGCTGCAATGTTCCAATGAGTCATGAATGGGCAAGCAAGGAGGCAGGATCCTGAGCCAGCCCAACTTGAGCTGAGATTCAAGACCTTCAGTGAGAAATTCATCCGAGCCTCCATGACATGTTTACTTTCCTAATGAAACCTGGGTTGGGCTTTAGGCATAACGTTTTAGATATTATTCCAACTCTGCAGGGGGGGGAAAGTGCAGATTATAACAAAATCCAGTCATGATTTGACACTTGAAGCAGATGTACTCCAAAGGAGGAGCAGCGCACACTAAGTGCTCTCCCAACATTTCTGATATCCATGGCTGCTGCCACCCACAGCTTCTCAAGCTGAAGCTCATAAAAATTTATCAGCAGTTGACAATGCATTTGGAAAGACTGAGCTCTCTGGAAACTTGCTTTGCTGAGGAAACACAGGAAAGTTGGATTGCTTACAATGAAGTGATTGAAGCCTTTGCCAAGAAAAATGCATGCAAGTTTCATTATAACTATTAATCTAATAGGTTCACATCAAGCACTCTATTTAAATCAGAAACATATCTGCAATTTCCCATACTTGTTTTTACTATTAGATTTAGGTAGAAGGGAAAAGATGAAGCAACAGGCTTAGGCCTGCAAGAGCCGTGGGTGAGCTAGAGATACCATAACCATTTTCTCCAGAACTGTGTAAATTAAAGATGGGCACAAATGTCTCCAGATAAGAACTGTAGTCAATGGGCCTTTCCACCAGCAGCCACAGCCAATTCTGTTTTTGCCTTCAAGGCAGGCTCTTTTATTCTTCTACAACACAAATGCAAGAAATATTGAAGAGTAACCCAAAAATATTAGTCCTGACCTGAACTGGTACTGTAGGGTCCCTTACTCCTCTGTAGCTCAAGGTCCTCCCTTAGCCTCAGGCCTTCTGCCTCAGTGGAAGGCCTACCTGCCTTGTTACAGCCGTCCACTGATGTCCAGGAAAATCAATCAGTCCATCTATCTGTCCTGGTCCCACTCTCCCCATTACAGAGCTGGGTCCTTACTTATATCTCCCAGATGGGAATCAGATCCAATCATTAACTGCTGCTTAGCTGGATCAACTGATTCCTGACACCTGCCAGTTGGGCTTCTCCCTAGGATAGGGCTTGCTGCTCCAAGGCTCTGCAGGCCCTCAAAGGAGCAGACCATCCTGCTACATACTCTCCACCTAGATCTCTAGTAAAACTTGCTCTTTGCACAGCAGGCTACACTCAAACTCTACTTCCAAATGCTCCTGAATTTAGGCATTTGAAATCTAGATTGAAATCCAAATTTTCCCCATATTTCAGGCATTCCATGTCCAGATTTGCCTCATGTGAAGGGGCACACCCCCACTCTAGTAGAGAGGAGGCTAATGAGCTTTTCTGGCCTCAGCCAGCACTTGGGCACCTGTAAGATTTCCTCTATCTGGAGGGGGGAAGCTTAAAAAGGGAAAGCCTGCCACAGGAAGAAGACTGCTGTACCTCAGAGACAGATCAGCAAAAGGGAGACAGTCACAGACCTCACCATCCCTGAGACCACATGGATTAGCTATAAAGTGGGGTGACCCAAGAGAAGGTGCTGGAGGCAGACCCTAATCCTGATTAAAGACACTATACCAGCTAATAAACCAAGCAGTCAAGGGATGACCCAAAAGACTGCCTAAGAAACAGACCACCTTTGCCTGTCTTTTCGTTTACTCTGCTTCTCCTCTCTGTCTCTCAAGGGAGAGAGAAAAGGACCCTTTCCCCCCTTGTTTGTTTTGTTTGGAGAACCCTTTGTGTGCTATAAATGGGGGAAGGATGTTGTAAACAACTCAAACATGGTCTGGTAGGGACACAGGGGAACACCCTAGTCCCCACAAGTGGTGGAGAATGTGGACATGACTATGCCTGATACAAGGGATTTTAAAATAAAGCCATAGAGGGGATAGAATTCAACAGCTTTGTATAAGATGGAACCAGAGTGGTGGTATAAGTGGCTAGCGGAGATGCAGCAACAGCAGCAAGCTGCTTAGCAACAGCGGTTTCTGCAGCAGTGGACCACCCAACAGCAGGTTCAGACCACGCAACAGCAATAGTTACTGAGGGAACGGATGGCCCAAGAACAAGAGTTTCAAAAAGAAATGCTACAACAGATACTGCTGACCCTATGTCCCCAGGGAGTCCCAGCCGGTCATGTTTCCACCAAGGGGGTTTCCCCTCTGGTACCTGTGAAGCTAACCAAGTGGGGCTGGATGAGGATCCAGAGAATTGGTCCTGCTTTGAGCAGGGGGTTGGACTAGATGACCTCCTGAGGTCCCTTCCAACCCTAATATTCTATGATAATATAACAAGAGGCCTTTTTAATTACATTTGAGAAGGTGGCACTAGCCTCCTGGTGACCCCCAGAACAGCAAGCTTTGATTTTAGTCTCATACTTGAGCGTCCAACACAGGGACCCTATCTTAATATGGCCTTGGAACAGTTAAAGGACTATAAACAAGTAAAGTCTGCCATTTTGGACTATTTGGACATTTCTGAAGAAACCCACTGCCAACTATGCAGATCTGAGAGCTACCCCAAGGGGGCCAGAACCCGAATAGTACTGCAACAGTTCAGAGAACACTGTTGGAAGTGGCTCCATCTAGAGGAACAATCAGAGGCCTAAGTGGCCAAGGCCATTGTGACGGAACAATGTATAAAGCTATCACCCATAAAAGGCAGAGAGTGGGTATTTCGGCACCATCCTGGAATGTTATCAAAGGTGGTGCAGCTAATGGAGAACTCTGTAGAAGCCAAAAGCTCACTAGAGGCAGAATCCCCCAAGGCCTCCAGGGGGCAGGGGACAAACTGGAGAGAGACCCAGGTGGGTGAACTCAAACCAGTTAACCCCTTCTGAGGGGTCCAACCCAAGGATGCCATCCCAGAAGGTCAGACCACCCATTAGACGAGAGGTAGTCCAAGGAGAACAAGGGGGTCAGGCGTGGACACAATACTGCCAATGGGACCATCAGGCAGCTCGAAAAACTGGAGTAGGACTCGCAGACCACTGTTCAGCCACTATTCCACAACTGAGTTCACCCCCCGACCTAGGAAAGATACTCGAAGCACCAGCCAGTAACTTGTGAGTCGTGTGGGCAGATAAGACACATGAGGAGGGAGTGCCCTGTTATGGAATGTGAAGATGCACAGAGCTGGATGGCACAAACCTGTGCTCAGAAAAAGACTCCCTCTAAGAAATTGATGGCCCAAGGGAAGAGGATTCAATATACCATACTGTGGAAGTTTGTTTTGTATACTCACCATCCCATTCCGATTGTTGGACAGGTTCCTAGTTCCAGAGAATGTAGATGTCATGGGAATTTGTGGTTATGGAGGGAGACCATTCTCTTGGTTATCTAACAATATAATAGGGTTTGAATATGGAGGCAGAGACCTTGAACTATACTATGGGTTCATCACAGAGCCACTGCAGAAAGCAGAACACAAGGATACTGTGTTCATGATGCCATGTGTTACTAAATAGGCAGGCTGCTGTAACTGGAGCTATCCCTAAATACACCTCTACCCCGATATAACGCTGACCTCGGGAGCCAAAAACATCTTATCGTGTTATAGGTGAAACTGCATTATATCGAACTTGCCTTGATCCGCTGGAGTGCGCAGCCCTGCCCCCCTGGAGCACTGCTTTACCACGCTATATCCAAATTCATGTTATATCGGGTCGCCTTATATCGAGGTAGAGGTGTAAAGGCAGTTGAGATCATCAAGCCTAGAGGTCACAAATGCACCCCACAGAGGGTGCATTTTCCCAATAAGCTGCAGATGGAAATAGCCTTTGTTTTGTTTTTTTCTACAATGGCTATTTGGGCATCCAACAGCATTCAGGAGTCTGAAAGAACTTAAGGCTGCTGCACCAATTTAACTAACTGAAGGTAGAATCTCTTGATAGTGGAGGATGTTAAAGAAGGAGGTTCTACAAAGCACTTTCCTCTTGCAACCAGCATCCCCCTTAAGTTTTGCCTGAGTTCAGGTGCCAAACTCAGCTAAGCACTGACCAAGCTAAAATAGGATGCAGGTTATATTTGTAGGAAAAAGAGATGGTAGAGGTGGGTCTCCTCTGACACTTCAGCCCGTGATATCTCACCAGCTCTCCCAGCAGTTTCTAAAACTGTATAATATAGTAGAAAGCACTGAGCCATGCGAGACTCTCCTGATGGAAGAAAAGTTGCCTATAAACAAACCATTCGGTTTGGTCTGAAAGGAAAGACTTGAGCTCCTTCAGAGAGTTTCCAATCACCCTCGCAGCTTTTTGGAGTCAGGATGTGAGTTAACACTATCAAATGTTACACAGAGGTATAGCAGAATAAGTATTGATAGAGTTCCCTTGTCTAGAGATAGGAGGAGGTCATTTATGGGAGCAAAAAGTGCTGCCTCAGTATCATAATGTGGCCCGAGGTCTGACTGAGAAGGATTCTGGGAGCTGACAAGTTGTACTGGAGACTATTTTCTGCTACCTCTCAATTAACTTGCTTAGAAAAAAGAAGTTAGGCCCGGGGTGGTCTCTGGTGTTGAACAAGGGTTTCTTTAGTATAAAACATACTAATGCGTATTTTAGCCTGCATGAGATTAAAGAAGGTGTTGACAATCTGTGTATTAGAGAGTCCCAGGTGTTTTCCACTCTGCTACAATCCACAAAGTGCAGGGCTCAGAGGCTACATCTCCTTTTCTTCAATTTTGATTGCTCTGGTCTCTGTTTTACCAGCGTTTGACAGAGGTAATGATCTGAATAGGAAAAGTTGGATTCAACTCAGATAAGAAGCTGTCAGGAGGACTGGGGCTGGTGGGTTATGAATGTGTCTTGTAATGGAGGTAGATGTATAATTTTCCCAATACAATTCACCGATGTGGGGACATATTAGATCCTTTGCTACTCCAGGATTTCCCAGACATTTGTGGAATATAATGCCTTTCTCATCTGCAGTAAGCTTGGAGCTATGACAGTTCATCTCAGATGAGGACCTTGCCAGGCCTTTGTAATCTCAAGGCTCTACGTAGTGCTATTTCTGAAAAGCACCCAGAAGCTTTTCAGTGCAGCCAGTCTCTTGTCTCCAGAATGGACCAGGCCATATAATACCAACAATGATTAGGCCAGCCATGATGACATATGGTTCAGAATGCTGGCCAATGGGGAAGAGAGAAGAACAGCTGCTTCACACTGCCGAGATGAAAATGCTCAGATGAATGCTGAGTAAGATGAAAATTGATAGACTATACAATGAAATGATGCAAGCCATGGTGCAGGTAGCCTCCATCATGGAAAAGCTGAGCGAGAGTATTAACTGAAATGGTTCAGTCATGTGAGACAATGAGACGCAGGATAAGTTGGCGAGAGAGTACAAGATCTAATAGTCACGGGACAAAGACCAGGAGGAAGACCCAGAAAAAGATAGTTCGAGGTGGCGAAGGAGGACGTGAAGAATGTCGGTGTCAGATTGGAAGGCACACTTGACAGGAATGCTTGGAGATGAAGAACAAGAGCTCAGGACAAAGCAAAAAAGAAGACTTTTAATTTCTGTAAATTGCCTACATGCGAAGGAGATGGGCAATGTACCAAATCTTAAAGAACTAATTAAAGAAAGAATAATTGACTGGTTTCTGGTTAAATCATGACCAAAAAAACCCCTGATACTATAACAGATGATTATATATAGGAAACAATATGGGATCTTCTTTATTAGAGCACTTCCTCATGCACAAGGCAGTGTCCAGTTTGAAAGGCATTATAGACAAGATTAACTAACAACAGTATTTAAGAGAGACCTATTTTCTACTGCACTGTAAATCACAGTTTGGCTGTATGAATTGAAAAAACTGATTTGTTTTGAGGGTTTCCCTGTTTGGATTTAGTAGAGGAAGAAGGATCGGAACAAAATAAATCAGATCCAGTCTGGCAAATGGAATGAGCTTTGAAACAGCCAAGATATTATACCCTGAAAATGAAGATATTTAAATACAGGTTAAAAAAAAGCAAAGCTGTGCAGCAATATGCCAACAGTCAAGCTTCTTTGTGGGCTATATCACAAGGTAATTGGCTGTGATGTGAATTATGCATCCTGAGCCAAATGTGAGAGTGCTTAACAGACACAAAGGTCAATTATCTCTCAGTACAGCCTGCTGAAAAGAAAGAGGTTATTGCAATTAGAACACACTATTAAAATGGTTAGTCATTTTTAGTATTTTAAATCACTATGTCTCTTTAAAAAGTTGTGCCTTGTACTTGTGGTAGCTGTAAGCATCACAGAATAATCTGGCCTCAGAAAAGAGATCACTAAAATATTACTCATCTAGGCTTCTTCTAATATGAGCCTCAGAAGCTCAAGTTATTAGAATAAGGGATACATTATCAAAAGAGATGAGGCCTTAGCTTATTTTCATGGGTTCAAGTCTAAACATATGCTTGCGTTACTACCTAATTTCTTCCCACAATGAGGCACAAAGGCTTGCATCTGCAGAAAAACATACACAAACTACACTTGCAAAAAGGACTCTGCATTTTGAAAATGTGGCCCTGTTTATGTTTGATAGCCTGCTATGGTGCTGAGTATTGCATAATAGATAGATGAGCCTGAAGCAAAACTCTGGTCCTATACCCAACCCCACCCAATATTTGGAAAGATCTTATCTGGATTTGACTGTAATTGTTTGTTTCTATCCCTTGTATCTACAACAAGCTTAAGCAAAATCCTGGATGTGAAACAACTCCATACACAGCTGAATTTTGAAAAAACTATTCAGATTTAATTTGAGATAAAAACTTTGTCTCAGACCCATCTAAAATAGAAAGAGTATGTGCCATAAGAGAGACAAGATAGGTAAGGTAAGATCTTTTATTGTGGACCAACTTTTGTTGGTGAAAGTTACAAGCTTTCAAGCTACACAGAACTCTAGTAACAGGTTTCAGAGTAGCAGCCGTGTTAGTCTGTATCCGCAAAAACAGGAGTACTTGTGGCACCTTAGAGACTAACAAATTTATTTGAGCATAAGCTTTCGTGGGCTACAGTAGGTTAGCTAGTAGGTTAGCTATTCAGCATACACTGCAGTTCATATCTACATATAAATACTAGGACTATTTGTAAACTCTCTCTTTTTTCAGTACAGCAAAGACACCACTCTATATAAGGGCTTATTATATGCCATTTTTTTTAATATAGCCTTTGACAATGGAGCTTAGCAGACAAAAGACAAACTCTTTTCAACCATTCATTATCAAAATTAGATTGCCCAATTTATACTTTTTGTTTTAAAAACAAAAACAACTCTTTCAACCTTCATATCAGGTTTCACCCAGCAGGATAGAAATATAGGACACAGGTGTTGCCTAACTAGCCAAGACAGTCTTAAAAAGATGTGTGATATAAATCAAATACACTTTCTTTAAAATAATACACATACTTAAACTTGCATCCGAAGAAGTGAAGTTTTTACTCACGAAAGCTTATGCCCAAATAAATCTGTTAGTCTTTAAGGTGCCACCAGACTCCTTGTTGTTTTTGTAGATACAGACTAACACGGCTACCTCCTGATACTTGATACTTAAACTTAAAGTATTTTTAAAGTTGCTTGGCACCAATTTCTGTACAAAGAAGGTTACGCCCCACTCTATCTTCAGTATGCTGAATGCAGAACAAGTCAAGGCCCTACCACAAAAATAAAAATAAGATATAGGGCATAGAACATGACGTTTCACACATATAAAATACAACCTCTCAATACTCCATGGGGCAATTGGCTTTTTGTCATCCACCATTGTGTGATAAAAGTGAGAGCCTTGTTTAAAAAAAGGGATATGTTTGTCTGTTTTCCTCATCCCTAACATCAAAACAATAAAAATTATACATACAGTGACCCCTGTGGCACATATGAATCGCCTGTGCAAATACGTAAATCCAAACCCTTACTTTGTGTAGAGTTTGGAAAGTTTTACTTTTAAGATCTCTGACACATTATTCCCCTCACAACTTGGATTTTCACGTCACTGCTCTGTGTGCAGCTCTTCTGTTGTTGTTTTTTTGGATCATGTGGTTCTATTCTATTCTATTCAGGTGCTTATGCCACACCCAAAACCATAGCACCTGCAACAGCTTTATGGATGTCTATTTGTGATGGATTTTCAGACTAAACATTGCAAAACACATCCCATAAAAAATCCTAAATGTCAGGAATTTCTCCTTAGACTATAACTTGGTTGGTTGGGCCTTTTTGATAATTTTACACCCAAACAGTATATCAGCTTCCAGCAGGGCACAAAAAGGAATTTTGTCAAAATTGAAACATTTCATGGAGCTGTACCTGTTTCAGTGAAGTTTCATCAGAAAGGTTGAGAGGAAGACAGACTATAGCCTGGGATGTGGGAGACCCAGGCTGGTTCCTATCCCTGCTTTGCCTGCTTCAGAATGATCTGGGATGAAAAACTGTGCTATGAATCATGCAGAGCAGAGACATGAATCAACCCGAGTCTCCCACATCCCTGATGACCAGGCTACGCACACATTTCAAACAGCCATTTTTTGCAAAAATATTAGAAAAGGTCATGGTTTTGTTCCAGTGTGGAAGAAAAATAAATGTCTAACGTTGCCATGAAACAGAATTTTCATCCTCCGGATACCTCTACTTGCCACCTCTATGACATCAAAAACTTCCAGGAACAGTGTCTGACCCTCATATCCTTCAGAGAGTCCACAGCTCTTCTGTTTATCTGGACTCCCCACTGCTTCTAGGTACACAAATAGCCATGGCTGTGACAAATACTTGTTTCTATATAGAGCGTGCTATGAGACTGCGTCCCCTCCTGTTGGATTAAGATGTCACAGTGATTCATGTATTCAGGACCTCATTGTAATCCTTTGGAGCTAATATCTACCTTACAAAAAAGTAAGAAAGAAACAAAAAGCTCCAAATGGTTCAGAACACAATAGCCCATCTGCTCAGTATCACAGCCCTTGACAGCACGTCACTTCACTTCTCTGCTCTTTGTTGAATACTGGGTGATATTCAAGATTTCAGTCTTCATCTTCAAAGACTTCCATGAGAACGGCCCTACTTCCCTGAGTGATTGCCTCACTATGTATGATCATGCCCTCCCATGACAACTGTATTCCCTTCCACTGGAACAAAGAAACTGTTACCCTCAAGGGAGAAACTCACTTCTGGAGGACAGAGAGCTTTCTTTGCAACTGGCCCATGAATCTGGAGCTCACTCCTGCAAGAGATCAAGATGGCAATAAACCTCAACACTTTAACAAAAACCCACTTTTTGACCCACCCTTCCCCAATAACACCAGCACCCAAATACACACAAGCACAGATTCCTACTGACTGAAAGAATATTGAGAAAGATATACACAGTACAATATGTATACACTGTATAATTCTGGGAGTTGCTAGGTCACCACAGGGAACCATAAGAACCTAACTAAGTTAAGTCTGTCTTAAATACTAGATAAAAATGTAGTAACACTGAAAGCAGTCACTCCCAGAGCCACAGAAAGACTTAGGCACCTAAGTCCAAAATTTTGGTGTCACTGAGATCTTTAAAACACCTGCTCAGTCGCCACCTAACTCTGGAAGTGCTTAAAATCCCTTGGCACCTACATTTTTGCCATAAAAGTCCCCTAGGCACCTAAATTTCTGACACACACACACTGCCTCAGTATAGGCGCCAGAGTGTTTACCTCATGCCGAAGTCCCAGCACAGTCATCACACACAATGTGTATCTCACCTGCAGGGACTGATCTGGTAGGCATTCTCAAAGCATGCCTAACCCCACACAGAATGGCTGGGGGACACTCACCTGGATGTGGGAGACCTGCTTTCAGTTCCTCCCTCTGCCTTATGTGGAGAAGGGAGTTGAACATGGCTCCCTACCGCTCAGGTGAGTGCCCTAACCACTAGGCTATGTGATATTCTGATGAGGGTCTTTCTCCTGTTGAAGCTGTTCTACTGTATATAAATAATTCAATATGCAGTGTGTAAGAGACGGTATTAGAATGACTGACTCTATAACCCAGGGGTTAGGGCACTCACCTGAGAGGTGGGAGATAAAGATTCAATTGCCTTCTCTTCAGCAGGCAGAGAAGGGAATAGAACCCTGGTCTTCTATATCCCATGTTAGTTCTTTAACCACTGGGCTAAAGGTTATAAGGGAGGCTGCTGTCCCTGCCGCTATTCCCCCCTGGCCATTTTGTGTGGCATCAGGCATGCACTCCATTGTTCTTGCAAGAACACCTGACTCCAGGATAGGATTCCTGGTTGTGAATCCCAAGCGGAGAAAAATACTTCCTTCCAGCCTGGATTTAGGTGCCATACTCCACGAAAGGGGTGGGGCTCAGGTCACACCCCTTTCCTCAGCATCTCCCATTGGCTATTTTAAGCAGCTCCCTGCTCACTCCCAGGCACCTATCTCTCCCCATGCATTGCATAGGGAGCCTACATACCTAACTCAGGCTGTGTGGCTTCTACTGGGTGGCTAGGTGCCTAAAAGTTAAGAGATGCAATGCTCAGCATTGCAATGCCAAGTCCCTTTGTACAGTGAGCCTCAATACAGTAATTGTTTTTAACAACTTTCTCTGGCAACTTAAGTTGTATCATGATACCAGATTTTTTAAAGTGTCAGTTGACCGCATAGTGTAAAATGAAACAAGTAGAGTTTGCTAATTTGAAACGAGTCCTAAAGGCTTTAATATTCCTTGCACTATAGCAATGCAGAAAGTCATTCCTGTTTAATTAGTTAGGCCAAAGTATTTGCAAAACAATTAAGAATGTAATTTAATTTTGGCGTTTGGTAAACATCCAGGGATTCATTCATTGTGAACTGATGACCTACATGTTGAGTTTACTTTGCAAAGTATCATTAAACCAGTCAATTAGAACTTACAATTAAAATACATGATATGAGGAGTCATATATATATCCTGCAGAACTAGAACTATGCTCCATAAATTCATTTTTGAAATATTTAAACATTTTAAAAATATGCAAAAATTAATTGTGGGGTCAAATCCAGATTGCTTTTTCCTCACACCAGAAGTCTCTTTGAAGCTATCAGGGTAAGGCAGACAGCATTTGGCCCTTACAGGGAGCATCTTCCATTCCAGCTCACTGCTCATGTAGAAAGGTTAGTCAGCTTAGCCTGTTTGCTCAGAGGCTGCTCCTGCAAGCAACCAGCAAAAACAGTACAGTAGTCCTCCAAACAGATAGGCAAACTGTGGTATTGGTGTATGTACTACAGCTAGTCTGTTGCTAGGCAGAGTCAGCAAAGCCCTTAGCATAGCCAGCCAGGCAATATGAAAATTATGATGTAGTCACCACCTAGTAATAGGCAAGCAGCAGCACTCCCTAAAACCACACACAGAGAGCCATCAGAGGCTGGCTGCCCATGTAAGAATTATGAAGCACAATAATTAAATTACATACAAAAAAATATGTTAAAAGAACATTGCCGTGGGAAATGCCAGAATGAGGGTTGCTTGTGCAACCTTAATTTGGTCCCTTTGTGCACATGCATTACAGTACAGTCTTTTATTGCATGATCACATACTATTTTTTCCACAGGATTCCTACCTCATTCAGTGAATGAGTAGATACTTGTTTCTATCTTCCTCATCTGATGTGTGGCCCCAAGCCTTATTTAACACACATCACCTCCAAGCCTTTCACTGAATACAGAATTATTAATTTCCCCTGAGTGTTTCTAGGGTGCTTTCAGCGTAGTATCTGAGTGCTTCACAAATAATGAATATATCTTCATAACACCCCTGTGAGAAGAGGTGTTATTATTCCCATTTTACAGAAAGGGAACTGAGGCACAGAGAGATTAAGGCCAAAATTGCCAAAAGTGTCTATTAATTTTGGTTTCTCAACTTGAGACACCAAGGACCTGATTTTCCAGAATACTTAGCATTTTTATAGCACTTCACATGTTCAAATAACAGTGCCCACTTACTCCAGTTGCAGTTCTGTGCATTCAGCACTTCTGCAAATCATGTTGGGCAAATGAGAAACACACAGCTAGTGGCCACCTGTGAAACATTTGATTTAAGTGACTTGCCTAGCATCATATAGGCACAGGCAGGGATAGAATCCAATTCTCCAGGGCAGCACACAGCTGTCTTAACCAGGGATCCTACAGACAACAGCCTCCTTTCCTACACGGCCCTGATTCCTCCACAGAGCACCATCATCCTGTGCACTGAATGAGGCAGGGATCCTCTGGAAAAAATAATATGTGATCATATCATTAAAGACTGTAACATAATGCATATGCACACAGGGATTGAATTAAGGTTGCACAGGCAACCTTAATTCTGGAATTTCCTAACTTTTGAACGCTTGGCTATGCAGCCTTAACATTCTTTTAATACAGTTTTTTTAATGTAATTTCTTAGTTTAAAAAATAAAGGAAGAATAGAAATTCTCTCGTGTGGAATCATACTGACTCCCAAAGTGGGTCATCAGCGGGGTTTGGACTGTTAGATCCACAGCACAGACCTCTACTGCTTGAACTCACAGCGTAACTGGTAGCAGTAGTAGGCTGTTATTATGCAGGTGGACCGGCGCTAGAAGGGGATGAGGCACACACTTTGTCAGTGAATTTTGCAGCTATTTACTGACAGCAGAAGAATGTAGGAATTCGGGACTCCTGCATTCAATTCCAGGTACTGAAGGGGACTGTTAGTTACTTGTGGTTAGATCTTTCTGTCCCTGTCCCTTTCCTTCTATCCATATCTATCCCCTTCCATCTCTAACCCTACTTTCTGCCCAGATTCTATCCCCTTTTGTCCTGCCCTTCCTATCCACCACCTTGCACGTTGGCTCCTATCTATCTCAACCTTCCCCACTCTGGGCTTTTATACCCTCCCTTTCTGGTTCCCTTCAACCTGGAACCCCTTGCCATTCCTCACCCCACCCCTGCATGTCAGTCAAGCTGTTTCCTTCTTGCTGTCTGGGTGCTGAGAAGGGGAGCATTGAGACCGCAGCTATTCCATTGCCCAACACCATAGTTGCCCCGGCGGAAAGAAGGAGCAATTGCAGGGAAGTCCTGCTCAGCTCCAGGACACAGCATGCTCAGAGAGTCTGTGAGGATGTCACAGGCATGTTCAGATTGATATGTAGAAATTATGAGGTGCTGGAGCATGCTCACTGCAAATAGAATCTTTGGAGAATTTAGCTTTCAAGCTCCCATAAGTTTCCACCAAGTATGTGCAAATTGAGAATTTCCAGAGACTCATAACTTGGCCAAATTTGGGTGAATTTTCACTGGGATGGCAAAAAGCATGTCTCTGACACCAGGGTGATGTCCCTGCCAAATTTCAAGTCCCTGCACCAAAACACAGAGCCACTAGAACTTTTCACAAAATACTGTAGCTATAAGAATTTTTTTACATGGGCAAAACAACATATTTTCCCCTAATCTCATTCCTGGAAACAGCTGAACCATTTTTGCTGAGCCTTTCAAAATAAAATTCAGCCTGAGGCATCCACCCAGGGAAAACATCAGTTTGAATGGTGAAATTTAGGCAAAATTATAAACTGAAATCAGGATTAAATCATGAGAATTGCCAGGCAACTTTAGTGATCAGTGGCATTACCTGTGCTGCTTATAATGTATATACACATACAATGCTTTGGCAGAGTCTTGTATAGTATTTTCCTCACACTGATGTCAATACATCCCGATCCTGCCTGGTCTGCAACACCCTTATTGTTCCAATCTCGGGACTTCTCTGAGCAGAAACTGCCAGCCATGTGACATATATCAAATTGTGGCTTGATTTTTGTGGTATGGCCAGACACCCACTAGGGACAAGACTGAAACCACCAAACCCATGTTACATATGACCTAAGCTACAATCGAGCTCTCCAGAGGCAAAAGGCTAGTGTATTAACCTACTTTGTCACCTAGCCCTTCACTATTGATTAGTAATTATTCTTTTCAAATGAAACAAGGACAAGGATGTAAGGTCATCTGCAGTATATCCTGAGAAAATCCAAGACTTCTAAACCTCCTTCAATCATTCATTGCTGAAGGTTGATTAAAAAACAATGGTTCTCATTGAAATACAATTAGAAATGTAATTTAATTCAGGTCTTTGTAAAGAACAAAGGGTTCATGCCTGTGAACTAGCTATGAAGCAGCAATGCCAGATAGGGTAGGTACGAGCTATAATCCAAATACTGTATAATTTGATAAAGTAAATTGGTCAATTAATAAATAAACCACGCAGGGACCAACAGACACTGATGACATCATCAGACTGCTTTCAGTAGTTTGTGCTTTGAACATTCTCTCCCTGTGCTGATTGGCTGTTTGCTCCAACTCCTCCAGCCCCCTTCCTCATGGTCTCCCTTCTGCTCCCTTCTTTTGGCTTTGTGTATGGCTCACTAATCCCCTCCGAACATAACTCCATACACATGATTATTATAGACTTTCAACAACCAGAATCCCTGATCTAAATGCCCACAAATTTTGTGGGAATTGTAAATCTGAACCCAGATCCAAATGTTGTAGCTAAAACCTAGCTCTATAATTGGCTGGATTAAAATCCTAGCTCCAAACTCCCATCCAAACTTTCCAACTCCAGATCCATCTTGGGCCTTTTATCTTTATCCATAATGCATGCAATACCATGCCATAGCAGGGGTAAATACCTAGGTAGATAGTTACAGTTGATAGAAATCGGATTTCTTCTAAATCACAGCTGGTATTCAGCTAATTCCATGAAACAGGAGCATTATTGTCAATTTTCAATGTAACAAATATTTTGTTCAGTTCTAATGCCCATCACATTTTCCCAGAATATGGAATGGAGCTGCCTTAATTAGTGCTAGGAGATACAGTTTGATGGTGTTGATTTCCTTCCGTTTTTTTCAGCCTCTACTTTAATTCAGTTTCTAAAGTCAGATGACATCCCATCTCTGAGATACATAAATGCTTTCCCCAGCATGTAGATGCAGCACATTAGCATTTTGTATTCGCAAGTGTCCTAGTTATACAGCAGAAGTTGCCGCATGCACGGTCATACAAATAGGTGAAATATATCCTGACACACAATATATTCACAAAGTAATGAAAATTGGTCAATCTCATTATGTTTTACAGACTTTCATTTATATCATACATTGTCAATATAACTTAAATATATATGGGGCCTGTTTTATTTAAAATATAATATGGAAATAAATATTTTTGACATATGGGATTTAGATTAAATACAGGAAACTACATTTCAGGGCCTGACCCTAAACCCACAAAATTAAAGAGTCTGAGTTGGGGCTATCATTCTATCAATAACTATTTATTTTTTCCTTAGGTGTAACAAAAATGTCTTGGAACAGTTCTTAGTCTTATGCACGTTGGACCAGATTCTTAGCCCCAGCTTTGCCTGCTGCTATCAAAAAGTTTCTCTGAAAGGAGAGCCATAGATTTCCCCTCCTAACGGGAAACATTGGGTATAACCAGCTCTATCGCATCCACATAGAGGGTACATGAGGGAGAGGGAGTGAAGCAGAACATGCTCACAGCACAGCAGTTTGCCTCACTCACGGCTTTGTGTTCTCCATTTTTTGGCAGCTTCCTAATTTGGTTTTATATCATGCTTTGCTTTCTGATCCATGTTCTCTTCCTCATTTCTAGTTCTAATTCTTACCTGTCCCCTCAGTCATTCAGGTTTGGGTCTTTTTTTATTTCTGTCCCAATCTACTACACTCCTGTCTATAATTTGAGTGTCCAGTTAGTAGCAAGCATCCATTTCTCTGTATCCATCCTGTTACTGAAATTGACTTTGAATATGTGAGAGACCCATTCACAATTCCTTTTCTTTCTTTTACTCATATCAAGAACCCCATTACTAGGGTACAGACATCTTAAATATTCTCAGCTAAATCGTCCACTCTTCACAAACTATCCTATTTTTAAGTTTTAATAGCTTGCTTACCTCCCCCCTTAATATTATTTTTTCTGTATTATGCAAAGGTTTCTTGCAGTAAAGACACAGGCCAAGAGGCTTGGCTTTCCAAAGCTAGAATTTCAAATGCTTTTCAAGATCTGTCTGTGACCCACTCACTCTGGTATTTGTTCAACATATGTTGGAAGAGCAAGTTCTGTTTCTTTATTCAGCAGCTGTAACAGTCACTAGATTCCCTCTTCTCAATCCAAAACCTTTGTTGGATCATTGTCAGTAGCCATCATCAACTCCTCAGCATTTCCTTGACTGAACAGCATTCCCTTGAGAGTTTAAAACTGAGGTGTATGTTTGTGTTTCCCATGCCAAAACGTAAAGACCCTTTCCACTGTTGTTGAATGTATTTGTACTAATCTAATAGCCACATCATTCCCTTTCTCTTTCTTTCTTTCTTTCTTTTATGGAGGTGAGTAGGAAATGAAATGTGAACTTGCAGACACTGTGATACAATGGTGATAGGTGCAGGATGAGTCTTAAAGCACATTTCTTTAAACAATTCTATATCAAACATATCCTTCCTGGCATTTTTAAGTTATGCGTTGGAGTTTTCTATGCACCATCCCAGTACTATATAAGAATTAAGCATATACGCACATGTTTACAGACAGACTGAATCAAGGGATTGATAATGGGATGTAGGTTAATGGGAGGAGAGGGGAAAATCAGTTGGTTACAGGCCAAAATTCATTAATGTTGTTCAGTTCTCTATATGAAATGAATTGACTGTATCTCAGTTGAGGACCTAATGACCAGGTGTAAAGCCACCACAATTGTCGCTAGTTGTCAACCTCAGCAGAGAGGTTAAGTGTTCAGCGGACATAAAGAATGAGTTATCCCTAGAGACAGTCACTCAAAGTCAAGGCTGAAGCATGTTGGCAGTGCAGTGTGGGGAACCTTGAATTGCCTTTGCTGATGCTATACCTGTTCTGTGAGTGAGCAGAGGTTCCAGGGCTGCCAATCTAGCATAACTCATGAATTACGAAATTTTCTGGACAATAACAGGTTCTTTGGAGTTGGATGCCAAGAAGTTTGATGTTTTTTAAATGAAATTTTGCAGCCAGTCACCTTAGTAAATGTAATAGTCCTGTTCAATTTGGTATTTCTTTCTCTTTTTTTAAATTAAAATAGACATTATTATCATATAAATGTCAGCTGCTGTGCATATGAAATTACTTTTTTTCTTCAAGTTTTTTTTAATATGCATATCTCTATTAGAATCATAATGGCTCTGACACTATGGACTGACGTGATACATGGGACCACAATTACTCCAAAGCAGCCATTGCAATCTGGCAAGGATAAAATACACATTTTATGAATGTCTGAGTTGAGAGTACAGTCTGTCATTCAAACTCTCATACATTTCAATGACATTTTTTTTCCCCTCTGACACTAGTGGTTTCAGTGTATCTGCTGCCTGGAAAGCACATTGTTCTGGAAGGTTTAGCACAAAAGCATTAAAATGAAACCACAAAAAAGATTTCAAGTAGCATTAAGAAACTGATTTAAACCCACAAAAGCAAGGACATTTAGTATTAAGTCAGACAATTAAGGCTGACATGCTATCCTTAACTCACTCTAGAGACTGCCTGCCATGCATATACGATGTTATTGAAACCATTAAAATATATAATTTGCATCGGGGCAGCCAGATTTCAGAGCATAGTAAATTACAACTAAGGATGGGTAAACTTCAAAATGTTCAGAGGTTAATTTGGTTCAGAGATTTAACTAAACGTTCAGGTGATTGTGCAAACCTTTGTAGCCTGTTAATTGAACTGTAAATCTTATCATAACAGCTTTCCTGCAATATTTTCAGCCAGAATTCCCCAACCTGGTGACCTAAAGTTAGGCATCTAAATCAATATATAGACAACCAAATAGAAGTGACCTTATATTCAGAAGTGCTGAGCACCCATAAGTCCTGCTAAAGTCAATGGGCACTGCAGGTGATCAGCACCTTTAAAAATCAAGCTACTTACACTTAATATTTAAATGTGGATTTTGGAACCCATTTTGAGGAGCACTTCTTTTCTCAAGACTAAACATGCCCAGTTGTTTTTTCTAACCTTTCCTGGAAGGTCAGGTTTTCTGAACCTTTTATCATCTTTCTTGCTCTCCCCTGGAATCTCTCCAGTTTGGCCACATCTTTGCTAAACTGGACACTGTCCCAGAAGTGGACACTGTACTCCAGCTGAGGCCTCACCAGTGCCGAGTAGAGTGGGACAATTACTTCCCATGACTGACATACAACACTCCCATTAATAAACCCCAGAATTATATTAACCTTTTTTGTAACTGCATCACATTGTTGACTCATATTCAATTTGTGATTCACTATAACTCCCAGATTGTTTTCAGCAGTACTATTGGCTAGTTTCAGTTATTCCCCATTTTGTAGTTCATTTGATTTTTCCTTCCTAAGTGAAGTACTTTGCACTTGTCTTCATTGAATTTCATCTTGTTGATTTCAAACCAATTTGTCAAGGTCATCTTGAATTCCAGTGAATTAATCCTCAACCACACTGTGAGGTATATAAGTATTATCACCATTTTACAGATGACAATATTAAGGCACAGAGCAGTTAAGCAATTTGCCCCCAGGTTACACAGGAAGTCTGTAGCAGCGCACAAATGGAATCCATATCTCATGAGTGTCAGCTCTGTACTTTACCTACATAATCATTATTTTCCCAAGACACTGTCTTTTTGTGCATGTGTCCTTAGTAATAAAAAAATAGGGAAAAGAAATACATTAAATATATGATACAGTCTATAAGCAGAACTGTCTCTAAACAATATGTCTTTCAATTTTTTCCATGAGGCATCAACATCACTCTAAGGACTTTATCATCATAACTGACACATAATCATTCCTTGCAGGTGGAAAACATTGTGCCAAGGGATAATTGGGATAGTTATTGGATATGACTCCTCACCAGTTTTAAGGCTGTATCTGTGGCATGATTGCATTCTGCTCAAAGAGAAAAATGAATGTTCTTTGCACTTATGTCAGATTGAGTGATTTATGGGCACAGTATGTACTGAATTCAGTGATGAGGGCTAACATTATCTGATATGTTGCAATGTGATCTTAAAATATGTATGTTTTCCTCCTGTACATAAATATAAATTCTTTGGATGTCTGGAGTCACCCTGCTATTAGTTTATGTATGTGGGTAATTTGACCCCAATTTATATGGAGGAAACTATCATTTCAAAGCAGAATATTCATCCTAAGAGAAGCACATAGTGTTAAAACTCATGCTGAAATAGTGGTTTCACTAACAAACAAAAGTTATTAGCTGCTGTAGTTGAGAACTTTAGCATAACTGTTTTTTCTACACTGAGCTGACACATTTGTGAGCATTAAATTACTCACATGAATCCTCAATCCAGTGGGCAGATTAAATGACTAAACAAGTTCTGGGTTTCTCAGACTCAGGTTGCTGTTTTTTTCTAAGGCATGCAAGTGGGTCAGAATATGGGCAAGATAAAGGCCATTTGAAGTGGGAAATTCTTTAACCAAAGAGATTTCTGAGATGGAAATCTGTGCCCAGATAGAATTCCTTGCTGAGACACTAGTTGGGAAAAGGGAGACAAAATACCCATATATCTGGAAAAGCAACCAACAAGAATGAAATGTGCTACCACTTTGCTCTCCAATATCATATTCCACCTATCAGAACTCAGGAGTCCAGGAAAGAAGAATAGGGATGCAAAGTCCCTGAATAAAACTTTTTTGCAACTGTGGGTTTTGACAATTTTTTTAAATGAGTTTTCTGACCATGAATTATATACATACTGTAAATCTGGCTTCATATTTTTCATTGTGCCATTACCAAAAAGGAAATTAAATAGAAAAACATGTACGTAATGTGAACTTTAGGTGTGTAACACAGAGAACAGAAGAGCAAGGACATTTCTGTAGTAATGCTCACACTCCATCTTTAACTCAGAATGGGCCTGATCCAAAAGCCATTGAAGTCAGTCTTTCCGCTGACTTCCCATAGGCTTTGGATCAAGTCCAGTTTCATTCCTGTTGCCAGTGCTCATTGTTTAATTTTAGTAAAACAAAGTTGTTTAATTTCCTTTTTAGCAGTAGAATTTTCTAAAAAACACATTTCAATAGTGTACACTATTGGATTAGAAGCTTTTTCATTTCATGCTAGGTCAGTAGAACAGTTATGTTTTTGCCATATTATTAGATCCTAATTTCAGTAAAAAGGATGCCCAAAACTAACAGCCCAAAAGTTCACACCTAATGCCATGGAAACCTCATGAGAAATAACAGAGAAGCCAGACATAATTTTATTGGCAAATTAAGCCCTTAGTTATTATTCTTTTGGCGCCTTCATGGGATACAGTGTCAGTATGTACAGTACTAGAGGCATATCCTGTCATTGTTCCACACGCGGAACTCCCATTGAAGTCAATGGCAACTTTGTGTGAAACTCGATGGCAGGATATGACTGTAAGAGTAGTAAATATTATTCTAGTGTGAAAAATCAGACTGCATAGAAAGTATGTCACAACTCTCAGACTGGTGATGACAACCGTGAGCACAGGTGTTCTTTGGAGAAGATAACAAACATGTAATTTTGGTAAAAGACACTAAAGCCCAGATCACCTCTGCTGTAATTCCACTGACATCAATGAAGTTACACCAGAGATGAATTTGACCCATTCTGTTTCTTATACTATCTTTTACCCTTCCATCTTACATCCCTATCTCTCTTTCTCTCTCTCTCTCTCTCGGGATTGAGGGAGTTTCTGAGAGTGAGGCTGTGTTTGGTACATACTAGGTTTCTGTTAGACTGTGTTTTGTGTATGTGTGTGTTACTTGCTGTTTCTTCGCTTTATGGATGTTGTTTGTTCCCCCACCCCTTTTCCTTAGTGTGGGATGAGGGGTCCACTTCAGATGAGTTTAGTGATTTGACCCACAAGCATGGGGTTCAGCATGTGCCTGCCATCTCCTGCACTGTGGAGGATGTTTTGCTGTGTGTAGGTTTCTTGGCCCAGGAACAGCTTGTGAATTGTTTGATACAGGAGGGACTCAGGGTCAAGGAATCTTTTGTTCAAATTTTTCCCTTGTTTCCACCTGTTACTAAAGCAAGATTTTTTCCAATGGGTCCCCCCCTTCCTTCACAACAAGATGCTAGTGTGTGATCATTCCCATTATGGGAACGTAGTTTCTGGTGTTATGAGGATTCTGTTAGGCTGTGAGAACCCAGATATGAGGCATGTCATGTTGTTCCCGCACCAGATTTTTGTGGTTCTAAATAACCCCGGACAGCCTTTGAACCTCTTTCAAGCACCATATAGATGGAGCAGTTTATATAGTATTTGCTACCTCTGAAAACATGAAATGTTTCCTGTGTGGTGACCTGGGTCATTTGAGGGGTTCCTGGTCATGCACTGCTGGCTCAGGGGTCCCTGGGAAGATAGTGTGGAGGGGGCTGGGACATCAAGGGACCAGCAGGAGACAGAGCCTGCATCTGCACTGCCAGATTCCATCTCCCCCACTCTGTGGTCTACCACTGTCCAAGGAGCAGCCCACCTCCAGAGGAATGCTTTGTTGTGACCCCATCACTTGTGCCTGCAGAGAAGTAAGTCCTGGAGGTTGAGGAGCACCTCCCTGCAGAGGAAGCAGAGATAGGTTCCAGATAGGGGGGTGAAGGACAGACCGACAATATGGATTAATGCAGGACAATTTCTAAAAAGGCTAAGACATTGGAGGCCTCTGAACTACTGGCAGTGGCTGAGTATGGAGCTGTGTGCCCTCAGGAGGAGGATAGCATTGCATTGGGTAATAGCTCTATGTCTGAGGCTCCCAGTGGGGTCCTGTCTTTTCCTGGTAAGGCAACTCCTCCAGCTGCCAATCCTGCATGCTGCAGTGAAGACACTGGGTCCTAGCATGGGGCTGCACTGCCTCCCACTCTTGGGAAAATAGATATGCTAGCTACTCCCACTGAATGTCCCTCCTTTATGAATAATGAGAATGTTACAGTGGCAGCTCAATGGTTCTTCTGAGCTGATGGAGTCTGAGGTAGATTAAGAGGATTATGATGATCTCTCTGAGTCATCACTGGTTCCTAATGTCCCAGAAAGTCAGCTAGATAGGAAGGGTGGATACAGTGTGAAAGAGATAGAGACTTTTTGGATAGCACTAAAGGGAAGTGGGGAGTTGAGATTTTCACTGAGCTGCCCTTGTCTTGAGAGAGACCTCAGTTGATTGTAGGAAACATTTCCATCTCAAAAAGTTGTTGAGGAAGGTGAGGAAGCGTACAGGGATTATTCAAGATAAAGAGGCCTCCCCATGGCTCATTTTCTTCAAAGTACTTCCACTTTCCATTGTCTCTCTCTGCTGCTTGGCTCTCTCCTTCTAGTCTCTATGGCTCTCTAAATATTAATGGATGCAGGATGTTCATAAAGGGCACAACTCTGAATTTCTCAGACAAAAATGGGCTGATGTCCTTTTGCAAGAGATGCACTCAGACCCTGATAATCAGGAGAACTGGTTGAATGAATGGGAAGGGGAAGCTTTTTTGAGCCCTGGCTGGGGTTGCTGTTCTCTTTTCCCCAGGGTACCAGGACACAGATCCTCTCTGGGAAGAAGATTTGCAGGGCCAGCTCCTCCAGGTGAAGGCATGTATTGGCACTATTGTTTTTAATATTTTTATTGTGAATGCCCCTACCCTGGGGCGAGATCATGACTTAGGGTGACCAGATGTCCCAATTTTATAGGGACAGTCCCGATTTTTGGGTCCTTTTCTTATATAGACTCCTATTACCCCCCAACCCCTGTCCCGACTTTTCACATTTGCTGTCTGGTCACCTTATCGTGACTCCTTCTGCAGACACTTGCCCAGGCCATGCTTGGCTGTGAGCCTGATACTATTATTGTCCTGGGAGGGGATTTCAATTGCACTGCAGATTATGTTTTAGACAGGAACCACAAGGAGCCACACACTCAGTCAGGCAGGGAACTGTGTTGTCACCTGCAGACCTTTGGGCTAGTAGATGTCTGGAGGGTCTCTGACCCCACTGTTAGGCCGTGCTCTTGGCTGAAGGGTCTCCCAACCGAGTCTCAGGAGCTAGATTGGATTGCTTTTATTCCATGCAGGCCAGTGTGAATATGTTTTTTCAATCTTCCATGTCTCCCACTCACTTGTCTGATCATCATTATGTCTCTGTCAATGTGTCCCTCCCTCTTCCTGTCTGTGCTTCCCACTGGCGCTTTCATACCAAATTATTACAGGACTTGAATTTCACCCAGATGGTTGCTGTGTTCTGGGAGCGTTGGCGACAGCACAAGGCCTTATATGAATCTCTGAGACAGTGGTGGGATGTGGGAAAGATACAGATCCAACTGTTCTGTTCTGCCAACAGCATAGCCAGGCTGCCATGCTGTCCTTGCATCAGGCCATGAGTGCTCTGGAACGAGACATTCATGGCAACCTTCATGTGGGAAACACAGTGCAAATTCACCAAACCTTAACTGAGAAGTACCGATTCCTGAGGTGCTTGTTGGAAGAGAAGGTGCAAGGGGCCCTGGTTCAGGCCTATTTTATTCAGCTACAAGGTTCTTTCTTGGGTTGGAAAAAAAGTCTATGGACCATGGGCAGATTTTTGCCTGCTGCTGCCAGATGGTCATCTGATGGCTGACCCTGCTGAGATCTGGAAAGCAGTGGTTTCTTTTAACAGTACTCTGCACTTACCTGAAGCCTGTAATGGGCTGGCAATGGAGGAGCTGCACTGGGGTTAGGAAAAGGGGCTCTCTTGCAGTCCAGCAGCTCTCCACAGGCAAGGTCCCAAGTATTGATGGGCTGCCATCTGAATTTTACAAGCATTTCTGGCATCTTATTGGTCCTGACTTTTTCTCTAGTGGTACTGGAGTGTATCCAGAATAAATAGCTGCCCCTTAGTTGCTGCAGGGTGGTGATGACCCTGCTGCACAAAAAAAGGGAACTTTGGGACTTACGGAACTGGAGACCTATTTCCCTTCTCTGCTCTGATTATAAGATTTTATCCAGGGCCTGAGCCAACTGGCTGAAGGACTGTCTGGATTCTTTGATACACCCTGATCAAACATATTGTATCCCTAACAGCTGTATTTTTGATAATTTGTTAATTTGTGATGTTTTTACTGTTAGCAAACTTTGTACTCTGGATATGCAGCTTGTTTCAATGGGCCAGGAGAAGGCCTTTGAAAGAGTTAACCATAGTTATCTTTTAAAGACATTAGAAGCTTTGGGATTGGGCCTGTGTTCTCTTCACATATTTCTTTATTGCACCATAATGTTTTTAGTGTTCTAAAGATTAATGGGGGTCTTAGATACTGCTTCCCAGTCCTCAGAGTCATTCGGCAGGGGTGTCATTTGTCTGGAATGCTGCACGATCTTAGTTTGGAGCCATTCCTGCACCACCTGAGAAGCCGTCTGACTGCCCTTTCTGTGCCAGGAGTGCCGAATGCTTTCCTGTTTCATCTGTCAGCTTATGCAGATGATATCTCAGTCTTTATCACATTTGACAGTTACGTGCAGGCACATAGTGCTTGTTTACAAGTGTATGAACAGGCATCTTCTGCTTGCATTAACTGAGCTAAGATCAATTTGATCTTACTGGACTCTTGGCAGTGTAGCCATCCCCCTTTATTGCCCAAACAATTGCAATGGGGCACCTCTTGGATTAAGGTGTTGGGGGTCTTTTTTGCATCTGAACAATATATGCTAATAAAACTGGGAGTGACCTGAGGAGAAGATGCAAGGCCACCTGCAGAAATGGGGCTGGCTCCTTCCTGGATTCTCTTTTGGGGGACGGATTTTGATTGCCAACAACCTTGTAGTCTCAATGTTGTGGCTCCAGCTAGTGTAGCTGGACCACACACACACCCAGTCCTTTTAGAGTGGATTCAGAGGCATGGTAACCATTTTGGGGCTGGGGGCGGGGGGAGAGAGGAAATAGTTACCACTAGTTGTGCCCTGTTTTGCTGTTCCTTCCATTAGATAAAGGGGGTCAGAGGCTCATTGATTTAGTCTGCAGGGTGGAAGCCTTTTGCCTCCAGTCTGTTCAGCGGTTGCTGTACTCCTGTACTCTGACTCTCTACTGGTCTGGAAATCCTTCGCCTTCTCTCTCCTCCGTTGTGCTGAGGGGATGGGCTTTGACTCTCACCTATTTTTGTTGGCACCTGGTTGATTACAGAATCTAGATTTGCCTCCATTCTATAATGGCCTTTTTGATGCCTGGCGACTTCTCCAAAGACTTCTCCAGAAGATCCGCTGTTTTTTAACCCTCTTTTTCCCAGTAAAGCTCTCTCTTCCAGGAGTCTGTTTTCTGCCTTTATTCAGGCTGGGTTGACCAAGCTGTACCACCTGATTGTTCCTAGCAGGTCAAGCTGGAAGTCAGCGACTGCTCTTGCTGTTTAGAATCCAGCCTGTGTGTTTTTTTGGATAAGATCCTCTCTGAATTCCAGGCGGTGCTCCCTCAGTGGACTGCTCAGTCTTTCCAGAAAGTTTTTGCAGGGATAGTTCTTCCAGGCGGGAATCCTGTGTTCCCCTCAATAGCTGTCTCCCCTTCTTTTGATGAGATCTTTGTGCAACCAGGCAGATTGTTGTCCTGGAAGGGTTTGGTGAATATGTTCCTTTTGTAATCAGGACCAAGAAACAGCTCTATGGCATGTGTCAAGGTGCAGCATTATGCCACCTTCTCTAGTCTCCATGATACAGACTGGAGGGTGCCTCTGTACTTGGGTGACTCTATAGCCCAGGCTTGGAGGACGTTGTACAAAGCTCCTCTTCCTAAGCGCTCTGGGGACTTGCAGCAGCGAGTCCTACATAGTATCATGTCAACCAATTATTTTGTGTGCCATATTGCCCTTGAGATGTCTGCGCAGTCCCCTTTCGGTTTGGCTTCAGACATAGTGTTTCATTTTTTTCTTACATTGCACCCAACTGATTCCTCTCTTTGTTTTTTTTGCAGCAGTTTTTCCAAGGTTTGGGACTGGTAGTTCTCCAAGTGAGATACAGTACTCACATTTGGCTGGTTTCCTGTCTGGCTAACTTTTTGCTGGGTCAGGCAAAACTAGCCATTTTGAAATCTAACCAGAACAGAATGGCCAGGGTAGAGCGGTGTGATGTGCTAGGGCTGTTCAGAGCACTGATTGTGGCCCGGCTGTGGAATGATTACATCTTGTATAAATTGACTTGTACCTGGATGCTTCTTAGTTGATTTGATGTGTTAATATTTTGAGTGAACTTGGTGATGATGATGTTTTAATGATCTATGTACAATGTTTGCTTAAGATGTGTTTTGCTTTATTTTATTCATATCTTTTGTGTATATATATTGTAATATTATAACATTTTAAATAGTTTTAATGTAATTTTATGAAAATAAAGGCTTTTTCATGTCATTTCTCTCTCTCTCTCTCTCTCTCTCTCTCTCCTTTTCTCCTACCCACTGTCAGAAAAAATGGCAAAAAGAAAATCTAGTTTCTTCGTAGTTAAGGATGAAGTTAACCTAATGATATAATGCTAGTTTTGGACACACACTAACTTTACCAAACTCAATGCAAAGCTAAACCTATCCACCTGAAATTTTATACGGGTGATGTTATGCCTATTCCATCAAGATAGATTTTTTTTTCCTGAAAGTTTGAGGCAAATCAGACAAGGCATTTGGAAGGTATGACAGTTTTTTTGTGATGTGATCTCAGTTCTCAAATACTTTCTTAACTTTCTTTGACTCATCATAACCCCAAAATAACATAGGTTTAATTTGTTCGTCTTGATGACAAAGGCTGGTGCCTTTGTCTAGTTCCCAGGAGATTTGTTGTAGGTCTCATTTAGTTGTAGGTCTCATAGTTTACTCTGGGTTCTTGACTCCTCATAGCCTCAGTATGGGCAAAGCACAATCAGTCCAGAGGAAACATACTGTTTTGGAGGAAAATGACAGCATGCTCTGCCAGACCAGCTTTCTGTTTCTAATACTGTGGAGGTGCTACATAAATTGCTTACTGCCACATCCAGGGTATGCCCAAAGTCTAAATGTTGTTTTTAGGAACCCCTCATTTCACACTCATAATTTTCCCAAATATTTGGTCATTAGGCTGATATTTTCAGTTTTTCAGTTATTGGACTCTGCCTGAGCTGATGTTTTTGGTTTTGTGAGGAAATTTTGTGGAAAAGGCCTTCAGCAGTTTTATGAGTTATGGGGCATGAGAAAAAATACTTTTTTTCATTATAAAAATTTCTAACACAGCTACAGCAAAAAATGAGATTTTTTGAGATGTGAAACTTAGCATGGACATAGTTGTCATTGAGGACAATTGCCTATGCTTGGTGTGGGATAAGAAAATATTAAATGATAAGCAACTGAAAAATCATTCTTGTGCATAGTCAGTGGATAATTGGCATGAGGGGTTAAGGAGGACAATGGCTGCTCTTTTTATGCCCTATGTCACTGACTAAAATAACCCTGTTTAAAAACATGTGATGGATCTGTAAAGCAGGGACTACAACTCCCATGAGTCCCCCACCCCTGCACTTCACTTTCCCCCGTGCAAGTAAGGGAACAGGTCATGAATGAAGAAGTGGCTGGGCTCTGCTTGGAAGTAGGACTTGCATGGCATCAGGAAGCTGTAGAGGCTCGGGAAAAAAGATGCAGAGCCTCACGTGGAACAGGCTGTGAGGGCTGGATATTACAGCTGGGTGCAGGTCTATATGGAGTTTGTGAGATCAGCTGTGGAGGTAGCTGATGCAGAGGGGTCCAATGAGAAACACTAACTGAGTCTGGCCTGGACCCCTGCAAGCACCTATTTTATGGAATAGAGACTGGACTGGAGAGGGCACCCCAGGCCCTAGGCCTGAATAGCCCTGACTCTCAATTGGACTGCCCAGGGACCCAAACAGGAACTGCTATTGCTCACTCTGAACTGTCATTTTTTAAGCCTCTGTACCTAGGGCATCTGCAACCTTTCCTTTCCTGCGAGCCCTAGTAAAATACCCTTTCTCTTAGTCATGTGTCTGAGTGGCTATTGGGATCCACCAGGGCTAGCGCACCTACAGTGCTTATTTCTGAGTTGCAGTACCCCTAGTATGCTACGAGCACCCTAGCGGTTAGGTATATTGGTCAGTCACAATAAATTACAAACAGTTATGCAACAAGACTGTGGGCTACTATACGGTTTTTTTATTGCCAATGTGGATGGGAAATATGATTCTATAACTATGTTAGCAAAGAGTGTTTTTTAGCCTGGAGGCAGTGTGTCCTAGTGGATAAACACTGCACTGGCACTCAGGAGAAGGAGTTCTGTTTCCATATCTGCTGAGTGACCTTGGGCAAGACACTTCACTTCTCTGTGCCACAGTTTCCCTACCTGTAAAATGGGTCCTTTGTAAAGCACTTTGAGATCTACTGATGAAAAGCACTATATAACAACTAGGTATTATTATTATTAGCCTAGACTGACACAGGGTTACTGACTAGTCTATGCTGGGCCTTTTTTGCTGAAAAATGTCCTGATGTTAACACTGACATGGTGGGTGTATTAGTGCAGACAAGCAGCAAAGTATTAAGGCCACTCTTTCACAAATGGCCACTGATTTTGAATGCCTCTATTTTGGGAAGCCCGATTTAGATGCCTGAGACAGGATTTCAGAAGTGCTGAGTACTCATAACTCGAACTGAAATCAATGGGAGGTGTGGCTCTGCTCAGCACTTCTGAAAAATCGGGCCCAAGGTATCTCCAGTTGGGCTTCCAAAAACCAGTGATCTTTTGTCATGTAAAATATATATAAATGTAAACCAACTGATTTATGTGAGAATTTTGGGAGCACAAGGAATGTAGAACTGGGCCTAGTCTGCTTTCATAGAAATAACTTCAGAGAGTAAATATACATATATTTCAATCAATATTAGGTTTTATAAAACCTTCAAAAAGAAAACTAAATCTGGGCCTTCAACAACTGTAATTGACAATGTCCCTTGATGCAGGGATTTATTTTATCAGGGGGCATGGCACAATTTTACTCAGGGATGAGGGTAGCAGGGGTGTTGCCTTTCTAGAGCAATCTGACTGGACTGAACTTTTGAGGTCTATGGAATCTTTCTTGTTTGTAATGCTTTACAAGCTCTGACAGGACAGTATTGCTTCCAGAAGTACAGCTCCTTAATGAGTTTCCCAGAATCCTTAAAATATTATATGTAGGCAACAGCATTCTAAGGGTCACCTGTATCCTGCTAGGATGACCTGGAAAATATATTATTTGCTCACTCGCTCTCTCTTTTTCCTGGAGATATGTTCAAGACCAAAACCAAAACTGTTCTGACATTAAGGGCACTCTGCTCTAAGAAGGCCACATTTTGGGAAGCAGGAATAGTGGATTTTTTAAATCTTTAAAGAGTTCTCACTTAATAAAACCAAACACCTTAAAATTTGTTGTCTTTTATGTTTACCATAAAGCATATCATGGCATCCATTTAGTGTTTTTCTTACACCATTTGTACATAGCATTTCAGGGAGGGCACAGAAAGGGGGTCAGAGTTTGAAAGTCTAGAAAGTCCTCATAAAACCTGATCCTGCAACCTTTTCTCAAGCAAATAATACTAGTTAGTAGCACTAATTTACATAGTGTTTCCATTAGAGCAATAAATCTACTCATGTGAGTAAAGATCCTGTGATAAAAGCTTTAAACTGTAGTTCCCAGATGCTAGCCATGCAAAATCAAGTGGCTGCAGACTGCGCAAATGTATTTATTTGTTCTGTTTGTTGAACTACAAAGTACCTATCATGGTTGCCACAATGTGCTTTCCAATAATATTAAACCAAACCAAATGAGTGCTCAAATGTTGACTTAGTAATCCAGCTCCCTCCCCTCAAGAAAAACTTGCCTGCCATAAAATTCCAATCAGTCACACACACACAATTATGAAAATATGAGCCTAAAAACTTCATTCAAAAGCCTGATTAGACTAAAAATAGATCGACGAGTAATTTCGCCATCATTTCTATTTTAAGTCCTGTTTTTGACATACATTGAAACGATAGTGAGTACTTTGAAATTTTTTGTTGAGTGCAGGGTTTTATGGAGGGCTTTAAGGTTTTAATAGCTTGAAATATTCTATATTAATGTTTTTAAATACTAATAAAAGTGATGAAAACGCATGAAAAATCATCATTGTTTGCATAGGATTTCATTTAAAATATGATCTCTCTCTAGCTCAGTTATGATTTGCAGTGGTGTTCCCTTACAAAATGGTAAAAGGCTAAAAAGAGCTTAATAAAAAACACATGCTTTTTTCTATTCCACCACCATACTTGGATGTATCCCCTTGTGGCAAAGTAAACCAGGCTAACCCACTGCTAGACAGCCGTATTGTGAACTGGATCTGTGTCAAAACATTCCCCAGAAATTTCTAATGGATCTTTCCGAGAATATGCCTCAGAGGATGTCTTTTTTTTTTTTTTTTAAATAATTCTTGCCATTAATGTTAAAAGGGGATGTGTAGGGGAAGGCCATCTATATTGTTCCAAGCTAATGAAGGGCTTAGCAACTGTAAGCAAAAGAATGTTTATGTTGAACTTGTATATCTCTTGCCATCTAAGGATAGATAATAACTATTTCCCCCATTTCACAGATGGGGAAATGGAGGCATTAGATCAAAGTCATACAGTAGATCAGTGGCAGAGCTGAGACTAAAAGCCAGGGCTTCCCAATTCCCAATCCACGCTCCCTCTCTGAAGCATGGTTCCACTCAGAAACCTTTATTTAGACTCACTATCTGACCAGCCTTGGAACCTAATAGGCATGTACAATAGCTGCACTTATTTATGTACTGGGGGTGGGGAAACTGAGCAGAGACCTTTGTAAAAGGAGAAGGGAGTGCTCTCCAGCAATGCCCCTCTCCTCCCCACCTACTCTGTTCAAAGATCAATGGATCATGACAGGCTCTACAGGGAGCTGCATCTGAATTTCCTCACTAGAGATAGACTCAGAGCAATGGAGGGCCTTGAGCATAATGCAAATAAAAAGGTGGGATCCTTGTTCCAAGAGAGGGGCTTGGAGCATGCATCTCCCCTTGCCCTGGAAGATGAAAAATAGTCAAGGTAGACAATAATAGTTTTGGTATGAGGGCAGAAAGTTTTCTGGGTTAAGATGGTTTTCAGGAGAAGAATCGAGGTAGCAAGAGTGAAAATTAAATCTACACTATGATTTAGAACATACCACACGGATCAGCTACACTGGAATTACACAGACAATTTTTTTTCCCCACACAGGTGATATGATATGTGTAACCTTTATGTCAGGAAGGTGCTCATTTTTCTGAGTTTCTATCTCGGACCATAAGAGGTTAAAATGGGCAGAAGCAGTTCTCCTCAGTCCATATTATGCTTCATTTCTAGTAACAGTAAAATGAAGGAATTACTTCTAAGGCCAGAAATGTCATTATTTTTGCACTCATCCTGACCCCAGCATCTAAAAATACAAACTACTGGAATTTTACAGCAGGTGACATTTTAAAAAAGGGCCCAGGGAAGTCTCATAATTAAGGCTAAATGTACTTAGGTGGTGGGCATACAGAAATAGAGAGGTATCTCTGCTACTGACCTAGGTTTAGCAAGATTGGTGACATAATTCATTTCAATGACTTCTTGTCTATGGAGTTTACCTCTGGGTATAGACAGAAGCATTCCTCTTTTCACATAATGGATCACAGAGTCAAGCTGGCTACCTCCCATCTATGAGTGGGGTTAATTTTAGTCTGATCCTCTTGTTGAACACACAAGGAATTTATATTACTTATCAACCTTTGCCAAAAACATAGGATATCATCTCTGAGACTTAAAGGAAGTCTGCTATTTGAAAAGATTCAACTGCCTGTCATTAATTGATCCAATTCTCCTTTTATGTCCTGGGTAGTATGATAAAGCTATACAGGAAGGTGGTTAAAATTTCTAAAATGCTGTCTCACAAATTTTGAATACCAATTCTGTAAACGTTGTACTTTTCCTTTTGTAAATCACTCTCCTTTTGCTTGACAGAGACTGAGGGCCTAATTCTTCACTCACAGAGATATTACTCTAATGTAAATGAATTGTCTCCTGCTTAAGGGTCCAATCCTGTAAGGTGCTGAGGGCCCCCAGTGGGTGCTCAGCACCTTGAGGATTGGACCCTGGTGCGGATGTCAATCAGATCCTGACTTTTGAATTATATACCTCACTCAGGATTTTATTATTATATTATTTTCTATTGCTGAAGAGTCATTGTTTGAGGGCATAAGTGCTAAATACTGTCACCCAAGCAGAAATGCAACAAGACTTTGAGTCATCGCTACTAAAGATGGGCAAATAGAGTCAGAAAAATTAAGAATCACCCTATACCTCCTCTGAACCCTAACCCATTTCCTTTCTAACAGTTAATATTCTAGTGTACGGTATGGAAGGGTGTTAGCAGTCTACCATACATGTTGTGCCCCTTCTTCCAAATTTCCCAGGCAAGCTCCCCTCTTCTATGTCCTCAAAGCAGTGATTCAAGAGATTTGGCTGGGAGGTCCGGAGTGGCTCTCTGGGAAGAAGTGTGTTTGATACGATCTCAAAAATCAGGATCTGATAGTAAGCAGCACTAGTTTTTTGTCACTAGGCTTCTTGCTTTATGTTGGGGCGATGGGGGTTCTGGATGTGTTATTAACTTTTTCAGAAGTTTAAACACTCTGAAATCAAAATAAAACACTCTGAGGTCCAGATCCTCAGTCGTTGTAATTTCATATAGCTCCATGAAAATGATGCTGACTTACAATAACTCTACCTGCCCTTTCTTGTGTGTATGATTCATGAAACAGATTTCAGTTACAGGATTCTATGTTGCTTCTCAGCGAAACGCAGCCAGTGGGAGCCGCAATCGGCCGAACCTGAGGACGCGGCAGGTAAACAAACCAGCCCGGCCCGCCAGGGGCTTTCCTGAACAAGCAGCGGACCAGCTTTGAGAACCACTGGGCTAAAGTTTTGAGAACCACTGGGCTTTAGCCCACAAAAGCTTATGCTCAAATAAATTTGTTAGTCTCTAAGGTGCCACAAATACTCCTCGTTCTTTTTACTGTATAGTATTTTTGTTCACAGGATACACAGAGAGAAGTTGGATATAAACATTCTCAATGGAAGGTTGCAAAATAGCACAACTTTATCTCTTAAAATCCAGAACCCTAACACACAAGAGCAAACAACATAGAGACAGAGACGAAGCAGGCTGCTCGCCCCCAAGCAAAGAGGCACAACTCAATCCATCTTGACTGAGGCTGGCTCTTTTCAGGCCCACTCCGATGGCACACTTCCCTACAGAGCCCCCTACACTGCAAGCAGGACCAGGAAACCCCTTGCAAACTGAAGTGATACTTTTGTAACTTTAGCACCATTTTCCATACGCCACAGTTTTCAATACTTCTTCGATGCATGTGTAGCATCTTGTAATATTCTTATATTTTTTCCTTCCTACACCAATTTTATTATCATAATGGCTCAATGTATATTATGGATGCTGCTTGATTAGATTGTAATTGGCAAATGAATCACTTTTGAGGATTTCATTCATCCACTAGAGATGGGCCCAAACTGAAGTATGGGATCTCATACAAACTCCAGATTTTAGATGCATTCATAATGTGAATTGTGATGTGAAATGAACAAACAGCCTCTATCTTTATGATAAGATGAGACAAAACACATGGTTCCAAATACCCTGAAAACTGGAGGTTTTCTAAATCTGGATTTGAGTTTTGTAGCTGGAGCCTATTTGTATGTAAAGAGGACCCTATGTCCTTCATAGGACACTTCTTCCTCCTCCTGATTATTCTTACTCCAATGTCATAGTCTGGTGAATATAACAGGATTGACTGCATCATGATTGTTGTTATAAAAGAAAATGCAGATTGTCCATGCCTGGCTATAAACATTCACAAGAAGGAAAGGTGAGGGAGAGAGGACGAAGCTTCCATCTATTCTTCCCTCTCCCCACACTCAAACAATCTCTCTCTCTTTGTTATGTGAATTGGCCATGTGTCTGAGAGCAGAATTGGGACAAAAACTTTACTATGCAAGAATTTTTATGAAAGGCAGCAGTAAAGTATTTTATGTCTACATAGAATGTTCCCAAAATTGGATAAAGGACTGAGAAGGTTATTGCTAAAACTATGATTTTTCCATAAATTGTTTCTTCCCTTCCCTAGTATCTCTCCATCCACCACTATCACCTTTGTCCTTCTCCTTAGGGTCAGATTCAAAAGCTGAGAAACTAATAGGCCAGCAGAGGCTAAGCTCCCCTGGCACAGCTGCCACCAACCCGCTGCCAGACGCCTGGGCTGTGGTGGCCCCGCCTGCGCTCTGCCCCTTCCCTGAGAGGCCCCACCACCCGCTGCTGCCTGGTGAGTTCCTCCTCGCTCCTCTCCTCCACTCCACCTTCCCTCCCTCCGGAGGTCCCCATCGCTCGCCACATCCCTCCTGTCCTCCAGCCCCTCCCCACAAGACCCCCCCCAACCTGCCATGTCCCTCCTGTCCTCCACCCCTCTCCCCGTGAGACACCCTCCCCCCCCCGCCCACCACTCACCGCATCCCTCCTCAGACCCTGCTCCCGTGGGGGAAGGTGTGGAGGAGAGGAGGGGCACGGCAAGTGGTGGGGGCCTCATGGGGGGGGGAAGAGAGGAGGGATGTAACAAGCAGCAGCAGGGGGTTGAGCAGGGAAGGGACCAAAGGGCGGGGCCTGGGGTGGTGTGTGGGTGGAGCTGCGGATGGAAGAGGCAAGACAGGGAGCTAGCCTTCCCCAGGGGAAGCTTCACCCACTGCCCATGGAGAAACTTCAACTCACATTGAAGTTAGCTGGCCTCTTTGGGCCAGATCCTCAGCTGGTGAAAATAGAACCATAGCTGACTTCAGTGGAGCTCTGCAGGTTTCCATCAGCTGAGAATTTGGCTCTTTAACTTGAATGGAAATTCAGGAAACTCTGCACCTATCTGGCTCAGACCCTTAGACCTTGATCCTGCAAAGACGTTTGCTAAATACGTGCTTACCTTTGGGACACAGTGGGGCTACTCACATGCTTAAAATTAAGCACATGCCTCTGTCTTTGGAGGACTGGGGCCTTAATTCCCTTTTCTCTTCCTATTTCCCATTACGTTTTCTCATTGGTGTTGAAACTCTTTCTCTCTCTTTGGCAATAAAAATAGGTACTTACACTAGAGAGGAATAGAAATCGGTGCCAGTTGCCACTTCCGATTTTCCAAAGCTGATAATCTAAGTAAAAATTCAAGGATTCACAATATTACTGCACTATCATTTTCCACAGAGATAGAGGAAACCCTCAAACTCAATTTGTCTTATGGTTTGTCTAGGCTATCACACCACAGGTGTCATATTTTGGTTTTAACAATGAAAAAAAGTCCACATTCTTTCTAGTTCAGCAGAGAAGACATGACAAAAGATAGTTATCATGAGCTAATTACAACCCTTTGAAAATTATCTTTATGCCTGGAAATATGCATTTTTTCCTTTGCTGCTGATGAAAAAGTTGGCAGTTCAAATAAAAAATACTATTTAAGGTAATAGTACAGTTACATAACCTGTTCACAAAAATCACAGGATAACTTTTGGAGCTTTGCATTGCTTAAAGGATTGTGCCACTTGTTAAGAAGATCTATGTGGATGATAATCTATAAAAAGTTTTTATAAAAAATAGTTTTTCCAGGTTGTAACCTTTGGGGAATGTAGCAATACTGAGGGTGCAGAAACTGGCAGCCAAACCATCAGTCTTTCTCCTATTTATGACCATTTTTCTATTATGGCAGATCCTACCCACAGAACTGAGGTCTCCCTACCTTTGAGACCATGGGAAATGTGTACATACTCAATGACAGACTGTGGCCCTTATTCTAACTACATTTTCAGAAGTAGCCATTAAGTTGGGATGCTTCAATTTTTGGCTGCCCAGCTTCAGATATCTTGAGCCTGATTTTTGGAGTTGCTGATTGCCCACAGGTTCAACTGAAATTAGTGGTAGTTGTGGGTGCTCAGAAGCTCTTAAAATGAAGTCCAAGCTGTCTCAAATCCAGGCACATGCACACTGAGACAACCAAAATCCATGACGGCTTTTGAATATTTTGGCTAAAACTGTACAGCTGTCCAGTCTCTCCTGTCTTTTGTAAACCTATGTGTATGACAGTTGACAGGGTCATGTAGGCAGCAGATATATATAATATGACAATTTATAGTTGATTGAGGACCCATTGTGCTAGGGGCTGTACAAACACATGATGAAGAAATCCCACCCCCATACAGTTTATAATCTAAGTAAATAGGGAATGGGAGGGGAAAGGAAAACACAAAGATGTAAAGGGCCTGCCCATAGTGACACAGAAGGTCAATGGCAGAACTAGGATTAGTAAGTAGGTCTCTTGACTCAGAGACCAGCAACTCATCTGCTAGACCACACTGCCTTACCTAGGGCCAATTCTATTACCCTGTCTACACTAAATGAAAGGTTATTGAAAAAGACATGGTCTTTAATACCTAGATTATACACGTACAACCCCTGGCAACTGCACACAACAGCTGCTACAAGCATTTCCCAAGTGTTTGTTTTAATGGGTTGTAGTGGCTAGTACAAGATCTGTAGCTCAGGTCTAGCTCAACTATCAGTTTATAAAGTTTTCTCCTCAGTATGGACATGAAGCTCTAAGGGTTGTAGCTCCATTGTAGCGTTGTAGCTTATTCAGTCAGTCCTCCTATCTCCCACAATGAAGTGCTCTTGTTCTGCGGGCATGTTAAACTGTTGCAAGGCTCAGAGGTGTAACATGCCATTTAACGCAATTGCTGTCCCTGCAATTTGATACAGAGTACAATATGGACATGAACTGAATCCACAGAGATGAAAAGTTAGGTGCTCAGCCATTGTGAGGATTTTGTAGGATAGCTGCTATATGGGAATCATAGATAAAGATACCAGCTGATTTTTGATGACTGGTCTATTTGTCTAGTGGATGTTGAGGCATCTGAGAGTGACTGGAAAATGAAGGGATGGAGCAGTCAGGTGGAATCTCTCTTAGTAATCCCTGCCAATGTGAGACAAAGATTCAAAATGAGGGTCACAGGACAAAAAATGCATAATTTTGGATTCATTTCTTAAAGTAATATTTTCTGTAATCTTAAATTCCTGATTCAGCATTTCTGATGCAAATCATATACTATGTACATTGAGAAATTCTCACTTCTTTTGTTGGAGGTGCTAGATTTACATCTATATTGAAGGACTATAAGAAATAATCCTCCACCAGCCAATCCAGAGAGCTATATTAGCCCAGATTTCACCAGATGCCACTCCCCCAAAATTGGTGCAGCGATTGTAGATAAGTGTATGGTAAATGTAAGGTGTTTTCATATGGGGAAAACCAAACGCCATGTGAATGGTGCATGAAACCTCTTATTTTTCCAGGTCAGTAGAACAAAAGAAGAGATCTCTCACAGAATCTGATATAATACCTCTAGATCCATCCTGCCAACCAAAAAATATATTACAAAATTGTAAAGAAGGGTCATGGTTTATTCACTATACCAGAGCAATTTGGGGATCATTGTAAATCTCTTCAAATTCTTGCTCCAGTTTTGATGGAGAACATTTAGTTCTATAATAATAGTACTTGGGTAGCCTGTACTTGACCTATCTTTGGACAGTGATGATTTTCCATACAAGATGTTTTGGCATGATAACACAGTGATTCAGATGCTCTGTCTTAAGGCAGCTAACGTACAAGTGGCTGGTTCTGGAATTTTTTTTCTTCCACTGCTGACTATGAATATAAACTGCATGTTGAAGGCCTTTCATGCCAGTCACATTTTCAAAGTACTCCACATAGTTAACTCATTTCCATTAGAATTCTTCTGGTTTTGATTTCGAGAACATAGCATTGTACCCATGGGAGCTGAGCTTTTCAGGTGTTAAAGAGGATTTGTTACAAAGAAAGTGATTATAATAGGATTTAATGTAATTGAAAGTCAAGGTACAGTAGCCAGGCACTGTATCAGAGTGTATTAAAACTTGTATTGAGGATGGAGGCGGTATCATGAAGTAAACAGCAAAAATGGAGCCCAAAAAATAACTACACCTCTACCTCGATATAACACTGTCCCCGGGAGCCAAAAAATCTTACTGCATTATAGGTGAAACCACGTTATTTCAAACTTGCTTTGATCCGCCGGAGTGCGCAGACCCCCCCCCCCCCCGCCCCCCAGAGCACTGCTTTACCGTGTTATATCAGAATTCGTGTTATTTTGGGTCGCGTTATATCAGGGTAGAGGTGTATCTAGTAGGTTCTTCAAATTTGCAGCTGCCATGAATAAAACAATGATGAAGGGTAGTTCAGACCCTGCACAGTTGTTCACTTTTAGTTGGATTGCCACTCCAATGCATTTTCCTCTGCAGTAATCAGGACAAGCAGCAGAGCTGAGTGATCAGAAGTGTGTAGCAGAATGTCAGAAGCCACAGGAATAAAGGGTCCAGTTCCCATCCAGAGGATCTCAGCCCATCCACATTTCCCACATGCTTCTATGCTGCAGCATTGCTCTTGTTCCTATAAGGCTACTTTTAGCTGTGCCCCTACCCCCATGCCATCCAAGGTAGATAAATGTCACAGAGGTGGATTTATTGCTGCACAGGGCATGCTTTTTGCATCATAACATATGCTGCCTTAAGACGGGCATATGCCACTTAGACAGACCATTCCCCAGGATCTTTGAACTCCTGTACAGCAGATGTGGAGGGTAAAATTAGGTATCTTCACAGCATCACTTTCACACCATGTAGTGAAGGGATCCGCTGTATGTCCATTAGTCATCCTGATAAGACAAGGCCAGATTCTCAGTTGTGTAAATCAGTAAATTGATTTCAATGGTGCTTTCGTTGATTTCAGTGATGGCTCTGTAGATACCCTCTGCTATATGGTGAGAGAGTAGAAAGGGCTTTAAGGGGGTCATGCAGAAAGGAAAGGTGGTTATGTTGCCCTGATAACATGAAAAGAAATCATTCAACATCTCTGCAATATCCTTATCCTCCTCAATTGCTCTCTTTCTCTCCTTGATAGTCCAACAGCCTACCTATTTTCTAACAGGCTTCCCATTTCTTATACACTAAAATAATTCCTTGTTAATTGTTTTTATATCTATGACTAATTGCTCTTCCTCAGACTTTCCATTTTACTGCTTACCTGTCCTAGTTTATTCTGCTTTCTATTGGTTTCATCTGTGCTGGGTCGTCATTATCTGCAGGATACTTGTTTGGCTCAAATAGCATCTTGAACTTTGCTATTTAATCATAGTGGGATTTATTCTTGCCTCCCAGCTTCCTTTTCTGATGCCTTCTGTGTCTGTGATACAATATCCTTAAATAACCTCTCTGCTGACTCCTGTGGGTAGTTGAAGTCACTGTTATTATTTTATTTTAATTATATTTAGTTGCCTTTTTCATGTCCCTCACCATTGTGCCTTCAGTACCCTTCTCCTGATCAGAAGGCCAGTAATGTAGCCCTGCTACTAGCATAGTTGTACTCTTATGTCTTGAGTCAAGTTGGTTGACTTTTTTTCTCTGAACATGAACGTTAATTTTTGATAATATTTTCCACCAAAAACTGAATATTTTTGGTGAATGTTTTTCTCTCAAACAAAAAATGTTTTCTGAGAACAGATTATTTTTCTTTTCTTTTTTTTTTTTGATGAACATTTTTGACAAAAACAAAAACCCGCACATTTTTAAAAACTCCCCACGAAAAATAATCAGCAATGTTTGCCATCTCCAGTCTTGAGATTTGTATCCATACAGAAGTTTGGCTCTTTTTGTTTGTTATGTTGTTGTCGGTCCTGTGTGATAGGCCTCTGCTGATCTAATAGCTAATGACAGTGGGTTTACCATGTAAGCACTTTCACTGGTTGCCAATAAAGTGCAAAGCCTAATATGCTGTTATTTATTGATTTGTTTATGGTATGGGGTGTGGGAGATGGAAAAGACTTTGGAGGTGCATTTCACTGTATGCACTGCTGATGGAACATGTTCCTGATCTTTAATCAACCGGAAGATGGATAACTGGAGTTGTGCTATATACACACACCCATAGGGATCATTTTGCCTCACCTTCCCATCACTGAAATGTACACACCTTTATGGTGCTACATGGCAGTCATATAACAGCACCAGCAACAACGCTTCACCCATGCTAATTGATTCCCCCCCCCCCAATCTTTGTCCTGCTGGGAATGTCTTCTTGCCCATGGTGTTTATAACATGGGTGAGGGGGGAAAGGAGGTATGATTACTAAGGGTAGCAACCTACTGACAAAATACATGCGGATAACTCCTGTTTAACTGAAGGCCCCTCCAGTGGTAAGTGATGTAGTTAATATCTTCCTGCTATGTTAGTTGTTATTTTAAAGGGCTACTTATTAGCTGTTCATCTTGCAACCACGCTTTAAAGTTCAAATGGGTTGGGAGCTGAATTGGTACATTCAGCCAGAGGGAGGCTATCATTATCGCACCATCCACCCTTCTTGTCATGCAGGGATTGGGTACTTGCTTGACTTCCCCTGAACTTACTTTTGAGACATCACTCGAGCTCAGTTTCCCAAATTTCCAGTGGACACATACTTCATGCATTCTTTAGATGTATGGGAGGGAAAGCTGCTTACACTATTATTTCCTTTAATTATTTCTGGCATTTCACCTCTGGTATTGTGTCAAGCCTTTTTTTTCTCTCTTTCCCAGGGAGAAAAAAGAACAATTGAGGAAGTTCATTATAAAGAAAAGTGAAATGTCACCAATAATTAGTTAAAAACACCAACCCAAGGAACCAGTTTGAGGACAAAAAAACCCCAAAACAATTAGTGTTTCAAGCTTAAAATTCGGGGCCTTTTGATGAAAATGTGCAGTGCGAGAGGATCAATTTCTGATGATGTTCTTAAAGGGCAGAAACCGAGATAATAACTTTGATGTGGGTTCTTTGTTTAAATGACTATTGTTTGTAGTTAGCTGCTATTTAATCTCCGCAGCAGAGAGGAAGCACTTCTCCACAGCTAAACTCTCTTCTAATGAGATCATTATTTTCTTACCACTCTTTCGGATGAATGTCATTTTACATCGCAAAACTACAGAGACAGCATTTTAGAACAGTGCTACCTTTTATCTAGCCAACATAAGAGACACTTGAGAAAAGGACAAGGAGGGTCAAGAAGAAAATTTATGCAGCATACTTTCTTTGCCTAGTAGGCAGGGAAAGGATAAAGGAATAAGTCCATGATAACAAGAGTGACCAGGGTTATTACTGGAGATAGTTCCAAGCTGCAAAGTTTGGGGATAGTTGGATCCAGTATTCCGGTTTGGCCCAATATATACTATGGAGACTGCCATAAGGTTTAGACCTGAATGCAAGCTTCCACAAAGTTCAGGGGTTTAGGCCCATCTCTAATTATTATTAAAGAGTTTGCCACTTGCCCTGTCTCCAGTCCACACAGATAATGACAACTGTGATAACGTAGAAAATGTCTATTCTGCTTCTGTGTGCTGTAAATTTAAATGTGGAGGCATCTCCCTTCCTCCTAAAGAGGCTAGATCTACTGTAGCTCCTATTTTGTGTTTCATTTTAGGTGCATAATGTTTGAGGATCTCACTCTGTGTTAATATTGCTGTCCTTGAGCATTCAAATATCATGAATCTGGCCACAAAAAAACATAAGATTGGCAAGGCCCTACTTCACTTGCGATATTGCAGAAATTGCGGATTCCTCAATATTAGGCTTCCACTGCAATTTTGACAGTGGAAATCCCGCTGTGCACGGGACTGAGAGTCGTAGCCCCAGGAGCCACAGGGCTGAGAGCAGGAGCCCCTGCTGTCAGCCCCAGGCAGCCGCTGTAAGCCCCAGGCGGCCAACAGTGGAAAAATCACAGAAAAATAATGGTGGGCTTTATTACCATAAATAATAAGGTCCATTATTACTTTTCTGCAATTTTCCATGGCTTATCCGCGACTCAGCTGGACTTTTTTGACAATCATCCCCCAAATATATGTTGGGAAAATAACACAGCGGGGCACAGACTATCCAACAAGTGCTTGGATTGCATTGCAGGCAACTTTTTATTTCAGAAGGTTGAAAAAGCTACTGGGGGGGAAGCTGTTCTAGACTTGATTTTAACAAATAGGGAGGAACTCGTTGAGAATTTGAAAGTAGAAGGCAGCTTGGGTGAAAGTGATCATGAAATCATAGAGTTTGCAATTCTAAGGAAGGGTAGAAGGGAGAACAGCAAAATAGAGACAATGGATTTCAGGAAGGCGGATTTTGGTAAGCTCAGAGAGCTGATAGGTAAGGTCCCATGGGAATCAAGACTGAGGGGAAAAATGACTGAGGAGAGTTGGCAGTTTTTCAAAGGGACACTATTAAGGGCCCAAAAGCAAGCTACTCCGCTGGTTAGGAAAGATAGAAAATGTGGCAAAAGATCACCTTGGCTTAACCATGAGATCTTGCATGATCTAAAAAATAAAAAGGAGTCATATAAAAAATGGAAACTAGGACAGATTACCAAGGATGAATATAGGCAAACAACACAGGAATGCAGGGGCAAGATTAGAAAGGCAAAGGCACAAAATGAGCTCAAACTAGCTACAGAAATAAAGGGAAACAAGAAGATTTTTTATCAATACATTAGAAGCAAGAGGAAGACCAAAGACAGGGTAGGCCCACTGCTCAGTGAAGAGGGAGAAACAGTAACAGGAAACTTGGAAATGGCAGAGATGCTTAATGACTTCTTTGTTTCGGTCTTCACCGAGAAGTCTGAAGGAATGCCTAACACAGTGAATGCTAATGGGAAGGGGGTAGGTTTAGCAGATAAAATAAAAAAAGAACAAGTTAAAAATCACTTAGAAAAGTTAGATGCCTGCAAGTCACCAGGGCCTGATGAAATGCATCCTAGAATACTCAAGGAGCTAATAGAGGAGGTATCTGAGCCTCTAGCTATTATCTTTGGAAAATCATGGGAGATGGGAGAGATTCCAGAAGACTGGAAAAGGGCAAATATAGTGCCCATCTATAAAAAGGGAAATAAAAACAACCCAGGAAACTACAGACCAGTTAGTTTAACTTCTGTGCCAGGGAAGATAATGGAGCAAGTAATTAAGGAAATCATCTGCAAACACTTGGAAGGTGGTAAGGTGATAGGGAATAGCCAGCATGGATTTGTAAAGAACAAATCATGTCAAACCAATCTGATAGCTTTCTTTGATAGGATAACGAGTCTTGTGGATAAGGGAGAAGCTCTGGATGTGTTATACCTAGACTTTAGTAAGGCATTTGATATGGTCTCGCATGATATTCTTATCGATAAACTAGGCAAATACAATTTGGATGGGGCTACTATAAGGTGGGTGCATAACTGGCTGGATAACCATACTCAGAGAGTTGTTATTAATGGTTCCCAATCCTGCTGGAAAGGAATAACAAGTGGGGTTCCACAGGGGTCTGTTTTGGGACCGGCTCTGTTCAATATCTTCATTAACGACTTAGATATTGGCATAGAAAGTACGCTTATTAAGTTTGCGGATGATATCAAACTGGGAGGGATTGCAACTGCTTTGGAGGACAGGGTCATAATTCAAAATGATCTGGACAAATTGGAGAAATGGTATGAGGTAAACAGGATGAAGTTTAACAAAGACAAATGCAAAGTGCTCCACTTAGGAAGGAACAATCAGTTTCACACATACAGAATGGGAAGAGACTGTCTAAGAAGGAGTACGGCAGAAAGGGTTACAGTTGACCACAAGCTAAATATGAGTCAACAGTGTGATGCTGTTGCAAAAAAAGCAAACGTGATTCTGGGATGTATTAACAGGGGTGTTGTGAGCAAGACACGAGAAGTCATTCTTCCGCTCTACTCTAGGCCTCAACTGGAGTATTGTGTCCAGTTCTGGGCACCGCATTTCAAGAAAGATGTGGAGAAATTGGAGAGGGTCCAGAGAAGAGCAACAAGAATGATTAAAGGTCTTGAGAACATGACCTATGAAGGAAGGCTGAAAGAATTGGGTTTGTTTAGTTTGGAAAAGAGATGACTGAGAGGGGACATGATAGCAGTTTTCAGGTATCTAAAAGGGTGTCATAAGGAGGAGGGAGAAAACTTGTTCACCTTAGCCTCTGAGGATAGAACAAGAAGCAATGGGCTTAAACTGCAGCAAGGGAGGTCTAGGTTGGACATTAGGAAAAAGTTCCTAACTGTCAGGGTGGTTAAACACTGGAGTAAATTGTCTAGGGAGGTTGTGGAATCTCCATCTCTGGAGATATTTAAGAGTAGGTTAGATAAATGTCTATCAAGGATGGTCTAGACAGTATTTGGTCCTGCCATGCGGGCAGGGGACTGGACTCGATGACCTCTCGAGGTCCCTTCCAGTCCTAGAATCTATGAATCTATGAATTCAAGTAGGGTCATAAAGATTGGCTTAAAAATCAGAAAAATGTAATAAATACTAAATTTAGGATTCTTTTATTTGCCTTCTGATTTTAGGGGGTCATGTTTGCAAGTTTTCCTCCACAATCATGAGGACCAGAAACTTCCTTTAAAAAAAATTGAGATTCTCATGTAATCGTACAATTCAGGAATGGGGTCTTTAAAAACAAAGACGACAAATGTTGTGAGATTTGTGGTAAAATCACGAGATTGTCCATAGTGTAGTATCTCTGAGTCGTCAAGATTTTTGTATTTGTTCTTTCTTTGTGTTTCCCCTTAATCTGCAGCAAATCATCTCTTTTGCCCTTTATTTATGGGAAAGCAGATGATGGGAGGCTTGAGGAGAAGAGAATCATTGCTTTACTCCTCAAACACAGAGGTTCTTCATTCTTAACTGGAATGACCTTTAAAAAAATGCATCTGGTAGCCATTTTTAGTCTGCACTCAGCCTTACCAAGCCCTCGCTATACCATGCCTGACTATGACGGGTGGTGTGGGAAAAGCGGGCCTCTTTACAACGTTTCTATGTAACTATCAGAGCATTCAGGCTTATGCAGCCATGCCAGTCCCGGTGTGGGCTTTCTTTTATTTGTGTGTGTGTGTTTGTTTGTTTGAACAGCTGCTAATCATTATATTTCCTGCTAAAGAGAGAGTTCTGGGGAATCAGGAACTTTGAAAGCCACCAGACTGATAGGAAGGGGAAGATGCTGCTCCCATCCCCCCCTCTTTCTTCATGTTGGAATTCTGATACAAACAGCATTCCAGCCTCATTCCCCTCTGAAGTTAAAAGCCTTAAATTCTTTACAAGGAAGGTCATCTTTTCATAGCCAGAAGTCTGCTTTAGTCTTCCCCCTTGCTTGCAAATAAAAAACGAGGGCATACTCCAGCCTACTTCACCAATTCAAAACTTAAGCATAATAAACTCAGAAAAGAGACTGTCTCTCAGTTATTAATGTGTGTGTTAGGTACAGACTGCTTTCCAAAAGCCTTTCCAAGAATGCTGTAAGGATTGTTCTTAACTTGACCTGATCAACAGTTAAAGAGGCCTGGAGTACAAATCACATATTGTTCAGAACCTCACTGTACTTACTCAAAAGAACACTGTCAAGTACATCTAATAGTATTAAATATTACTTATTGATTCTCCATTGTTTGTAATAATAACCTCTTAGAAGCTTGAGAATAATGTTTTTTTTCCCCTGCAGATTTTGTCCTATCAAACATTATTTTTTTCCTGGTGTTTCTAATAGACCTTGAAATTAACATTGCATTCATGACTGTATGTACCACACTTGTTTGTGCTGGTGCACCACTATCATCAATCAAAAAAGCAAAGCACACACACACAAAAAGCCACCTATGTGGCCTCTCTCTCTCTGGGAATAATGGAACAGATTCCGCCCTGAGACTTATGCATGGGACTCTTGTTAAGGTCAACAGACATTGAGTGTGTGTTACAGAGGCAGAATTTGACTCAGTGATTTGTTAGCTGATTGGTGCTGCATAGGTAGAATGAGCATAAAATGTTGCTTTTGAATAGGTCCTATATAAACATTGACAACTGAAGATTTTTTCATTACTCTGTGATAAATGGCATGATTAAAAACAACAGGTATCTGTAAAACAGAGGAAATTCCTTATGGAATTAGAACCAACTTTAAAGTGGCTTAAATGTTGGGTCTCAACTAAATGACCATGTCCCTTTGAACCCTGGACAAACAGCATAAGAAACATTGCTAAGCTCTCAGTGAAATATGAAATAATGGTTTTGTCAGACTGACTTATGTTTAATGAAAAGACAATTATTCCACTTACATTAGGAATTACCAATAAAATAATTTATAATGTACTTTGAACAGTTTTATTCACTAACATAAAATGTCATTAAAATAGCTATGCGGCTATTAAAAGCTTATTATGTTGATAATCCCTGGTAAAAATTCAGCATGTTTCAGGGTCACATTAGAAAAGAGCAACGGGGAAATATTACTTCAGTGCTGTTTAAAAGGTCCCCCTGTTACTTAATAACATCTTTTCTTCTCCCATGCAAACATAAATGTGAGAAATGAGCTGACATATAAACAGTGAGAGACGTGTGGATAAGAGATGCACCATAAGCTAAGTAATAGGGCTTTGTACAAGGATTCCGAGCTCTGTGGAGGGGTTTTCCTTAGATTGTAGCTAACTGATCATGCATGGAAAGGCTGACGCTGCAAAACAGCTGGTGTGGGGGAAGGGAGAAAGGAATGGGAAGGGAAGCAAAAGGAGAAGGAAAAGTATATACTGTACTGCTTTTCACATTTAGGTCTGTATTCAAGGTACTGTAGGAGATAGTTGTTAATGTTAAACCCATTAGAATCTGATGAAATGATCGCACTTGCAAAGTCTGTACGCGGCTAGAGATTGCCAGAATTTCATCTGTATTTTGGGCTCCCATACAGGAAATAATGCTGGTTGATTTATGGCATTTTATTGCTCTTCTTGGCCATTGCTAACATTTTCTTCATTGAGTCATGACAGAAGCTGCAACTTGGATTTTTATTGTGCAGTTTGCCAGGTTTTTTTGCTTTTTTTCTTTCCTGGGTGAGTTTGCACTGAATTTAGGAGCTGGAAATTTATGGAGTCAGACGAGCCTCAAGAGGACCAAATCCAAACACTGAGCCAGAGAGAATGTTGCCAGAGTTTTATCTACACTCACTGAAAACATAGTATCCTTTAAAAAATTTAAAAAGTGATTATAAAAGAGAGAGTGACTTAGCCTGTAACTTACACAAAAATTTTGGCCAGCGTTGCTGGTGTTCTTTTTTAAGCAAACAAAACAATGTTTCCTAGTTGGCAGTTCCCAAAGCCCTTCCTTTTTTTTTCATTTTTTGGCACATTTTTGAAAGGTCATACTGATATTTTTCCAAAACATGGTCACTGAGTAAGTTTTCACATAAAATAGGGGCCCCTGCTGGAGGGCCCAATCCTGCTTCCATTTAAGGCAGTGGCAAAACTCCAATTGGTTTCAGGGGTACAGGTTTGGTACCTTAGTATGGCAAATCCCAGGAGACAGGTTCAGAACAGAATTATAGGTAGGGCTGCTAGCACCTCCTCCTACTAAGGTTGCTCAACACTTCCCATTATAAGATCCTGTTTGAGATTCCTTATAACTTTGCCAAACTTTAACGGTTAATTTTCCATGCTGGGTTTTGGCTTCAGGCCTCCATTTCTGAGATCGAGGCTAGGGAAAAATACATTTCCTTACCCAGGTTAAAGAATTCTGGTGACTTTTTCTTTGGAAAGCTCTCGGGCTTCCAGGCTTTGGATCAGACTTGAACTTTGGCAGGGGGTTGGCCTTTGTGTCAGAGACACGCCTTTTGCCATCCCCATCAAAATCTGACCACATCTGATAAAGTTATAAACCTTTGAAAAATTGCAATTCATATATGCTTTGTAGAGACTATTTTAGATTTTGAAATATATGATATATAATATGTAATTAAAGACTGTGTAATAATGCCTATGCCCAGAGGGGCTGCACAGGCAACCTTAATTCTGGCATTTCCTAACTTCTGAGTGCTTGAGTGTACACCCTTAATAATGGTTTCCTAATGTAGCTTTTGCAAGTGTAATATAGATCTATTCTGTTTACATGAGTAAGTAGGAGGGATAGTCTAGCAGACAGGGTATTGGACATGCACTCAAGAATCCTAAATTCAATTCCTGTTTCAGACACATTTTTTCTGCATGACTTTGTCTACACTAGCACTTTTGTCAGCAAAACTTTTGTCAGTCAGGGTGTGAAAAAAAACACAAAAGTTTCACCGACAAAAGCGCCGGTTGGACAGCGCTATGTCAGTGGGAGAGCATCTCCCGCCTACATAACTACCATCGCTCGTTGGGGGTGGTTTAATTATGCCGGCGGGAGCGCTCTCTCCCGCTGGCACAGAGCGGCTACACAGGAGACCTTACAGCGGCGCAGCTGCAGCGGTACAGCTGTGCCGCTATAATGTCCATAGTGTAGACACAGCCTTAGTCTGTGCCTCAGTGCTCCATCTATGGAATGGGGCTAGTGCTCCCTTTCTTCACAAAGGTGTTATGCAGCTAAAATGCATTCATGATGATGAGGCTTACAGAAAAATAGGAGGGGTGATCTAAAATAGGGAGCTTCTTGAAATCATGATGGTTCTCACTCCCTTCCAGTTAAGCATAATTAAAGAACATCTAATAGTAGTAGTAGTTACTATTTATTTTATTGTAGCACCTAGGAGCCCCAGGTATGGGCCAGAACCCCATTGTGCAAGGCATTTTACAAATGCAGAACGAAAAGCCGGTGCTGCTTGACCTCCAAAACTTAGTCAAGCATCATCAGAACTGATATTTTTCTGGCATTATATAAATCTAAGCCACTGTGACACGTGTCTTTCTGCCCTGGCTCTGAAAGATGTTTGTTTTTCTAAGTTTCTTATATTTATTCGTACGAAACGAAAAGGCAAGACTCAAGAGCTTTAAGGATTCCTCAGACATGCAGCCAATTGCCCCCCTCCTTCAGTCACTTTCAAAAGAGAAATGTAATATTGGCAGGGGCTGATGGCACTAATGCTTCTGGAGCTTGGGTTTATGTAAGGAGTTAAAAGCAAACACCAGTCTGTTGCCAGCTTGGATCCCAGTAAGTTTGTACAGGGCTGAGAGACTTTGAAAGGAAAGACAGGTTCCCTGTCACCTTTGACACACAAACATCCTGGGCAAGTTACCTTTTTGTTTATCTCACTGCAAACCTCAGAACAAGCTGTATTCAGGGTGCTTACCTTCCATAGCGTGACCTTTCCAGCAAATATATCCCTTCAAACATTTGAATTCAGTGAGGTAGAATTAAAATCATTGACCTTTTATTCTTCCCCACCCCCCTTTTATAGCCTTTGCTTTTAATAACCGAGAAGCAGATTTGCAATTTTTGTTGTAAACACTGCAAAAAACATCAAGGTTTGTGCGATACCCTGGGCAAAATCCAAATGAGAGAACACGCTGCAGGGATTCACATTTAATCTCTAAATTATGTCACAGGGCAACTGGCAGTCTGCATGGTTCAGAACTTTGTGTCTGTGCAGTTGCTCCACCCTCTGCCCCCGTAAACAGAAGTACAAAAAAAGTTTCAAATAACTTTGTCATATTAACAACAAAACAGAAGCTGGTTTTCTGGAATAGTTGGATATGCCTTTAATTGATGATTTAGAGCTCTTGAGCTTCCTCTCTTCTAGTCAGTGCCACTCAACTAAGAATCTACTTCGCTGTTAAAGTCATTGTGTAACTGTCATTTTGTTTAAAACATGCCAGTGTTGCTGCCTTTGGTAATGCTTCAGATTTACCGTGGTGGCAGAGGGAGACTCGGGTAAACAGGGGAGGACATAGCCTGATTCTCTGCACTGCACCCAAGTGGAGTCAATCAGCTAGGTGGAAGACATATCATGACATCCTTCATTCACTGACAAAGCAAAAGCAAGAGGAAGCAAAACAAAGAAAGATGCTACTAAGGGAAGGGGTGGGGTTCTGTTTTTCTCAGAAACAGTGCAGTGCTGTAGGACTGTGCCATTTATTTTTGGCACAAATTGCTGCAGCAAATTATATAGCTTATCAGCTGTGGTTTGTTAGGCTCAGTAAAGAAACCACTGCTAGGACTTGTTTTCCTTGTTGTCTGCACCCAGTTAAGAGCTCGGCACCAATCAAATTCCTGATGTTGTACAGGAGTGAGGTAGAAATTCCACTGGTATTGTTTTTACTGTAATTGACTTGAGCATGACTGGGTTACAAAAATACCCCAGTCCAATGGGGTGAACCTCTGTCTTGTATACAAAAATGGAAGCGGTCCCTATGTTCACCTTGATGCAGGTGGATTTTCAAGCACAGCTTGCATGTGAATGGGAGTGTATTAGACAAATTCAGCTATGGTGTGAGCAGATGCAGCATAGAAGTCAGCTCAGTGGGACATAAGCACACTCATTCCAGGGTTACATTTAGTCCCTTGGTTTAAGTTGGAGCTATGGGCACATATAGGTTGCAGAATCAAGCCTATAGGTTTCAATTCTTTTCTCCCTAGGCTAGATTGAGCCTTTAGGACTCAGCCATGAATAAGAGATGACACACTACTGCACTGTCCCAGGTGCAGTCTTGGGAAGGCCTCTGAGTCACAGCACCTCCCCTATCCCACTCTTACTCTGAGAGTGGGGGATGTAAGATGCTGCAGTCCTTGCAGCTGTGCAGTTTATTTCTCCCCCTGGCACCTCCTACTTGGCTAGCACCTCTGGCCAGAAAGTGTGGGGGCAGAGCCCAGGGTAAGCATGCACAAGGAGGAGAAAGCAGGCCAAATATAACCTCTTCAAGCACTGACATGTATTTGAGGGAGGAGATAAAATGTCTCATTTTATCATTGTAAACAAAATTGGATTCATTTCACATCCTTCCTTGATTATTTCTAACTTTATGTAATTCAGTGGATTAGCTGGCTTGATTAGACAGGGGGACTAGAATTCTAATTGTGAGCCTCTGGTAGGTGAAATGGATTGATGTTCATGGAAAAAACTGAGAGGCATAAAATTACTAAAAGACAGACCCACAGCTGACATATTGCTTGTACATGTGCATACTTGAATTGGTGCTGCATGTACTTACCAGGAGTGCTTGAGTCAATGTATGGTGCAGTGTAGCATGTGTAGGTATCCCAGTGTGCAACCCGCCACCATACAGCGCACCATCTTTTGGAAAGTTTCAGCAATGCATGGTGAGACAGAAACAAGTCACATGGGGTGACTATGAGCAAGGGGTCAACTTCCCAGCGTGCAACTGTCTCCATCCCATAATGTCATCTATATCCCATAATTTTCCAAGCCTTTTTTTTTAAATCGCACCAATCCGTGCAGCTCTCCTCACTGTGCACCATCTCTGACAGAAGCATGGAGCTCTGCACTATTGTCATGAGCATTGCAAGCACAGGCACATGATCTTCCAGTATTTGCAGAGCCATAAGAAGAACCAAATCAGCAGGGAACATGACAATTTCTTGGAGGACAGATTGCTGTGGTACCTAGCAAAAACCTATTCAAGGTTTCTGGTGGCATTCACAGAGCTGCAGATGGTGGAGCACCATTTCTGGATCAGAGAAACAAGCACTGGTGGGATCACATCATAATGCCGGCTTGGAATGACAAGCGGTGGCTGCAGAACTTTCGGTTGCAAAAGGCCATATTCTTGGATCTGTACAATGAGCTCGCCCCAGCCCTCCAGCGTAGGGACACCAAAACGAGAGCTGCACCGACAGCGGAGAAGCGAGAGGCAATTGCACTGTGGAAATCTTACAACACCAGATTGCTACTAGTCAGTGGGAAATGATTTTGGAGTTGGAAAATCCACAGTGGGAGCTATCGTCATGCAAGTTTGCAGAGCCATTAGTCCTCTCATGCTACACAGGACTGTGACTCTTGGCAATATGCAGGACATAGTGGATGGATTTGCAGCCATGAGGTTCCTGAACTGTGCTGGGGCAATAGATGGCACACATATCCCTTTTCTATAGTCATGCAAGCTCCGGTGGATCTCCGGGGATGCTGCATCGACATCAATGTTGGCTGGTCAGGGAAGGTGCATGGCGCACGCATCTTTAAGAACATAGGACTGTTCAGAAAGCTACAAGCAGGGACTTTCTTTCCCATCCAGCGGATTACCACTGGTGATGTTAAAATGCCAATAGTGATCCTGAGAGACCCAGCCTACCCCTTGGTCCCCTGATTCATGAAGCTATACACCAGCCACCTTTACATCACCAAGAAAAGATTCAACTACCAGCTCAGCAGGTGCAGAATGATTACTCCAAGCCGGAGGGCGTCTGGAGTGTGTACCTGGCACGGTCAGCAGGGCAGTTGCACACAACAATGGAGAGCTGCTAGGTGTGCTCACCAAGCTGGACAATCAGGAAAATGCATTTCAAACATTTGTGTGGATTTAAAGAAGAGGGCGACTTTCCACTCTCCATGATCCCTGCACAGTGGAGGTCACATTTGTGTCAATCATTGTGGGATAAGTAACAGAGGGTCCGGTGGCATTGTGGGATAGCTGCCGAAGGACTGTTTGGGTTGACATAAGCAACACAGTGTCTACACCTGTACTGCATCAACTTCAGTACATCAACCATGGATCATCACATCTCGGGGAGGTGGTATTACTGCATTGATGTAATGGGACACTTACATTGGTGGAAGACAAAATTAAGTGTAGACATATGCACAACTAGCTTGACACAGGGCGGCTTACATCAACCTAACTTTGTAATGTAGACCAGACTTAAGAGCTTTGTATTCTGTGTTTCAATCTGTTTCATTTAATCACCTGCCTTTACTTCTACTCTGCTTCTAGGATGCTAAGAAATTATTGGTTTTAAAGGTAAACAGCAAAGTTTAACAAGATAAACAAATAACTGTGTGTAAGACTTCCAACTGAATGTACCGTATATGCAGCCTTAAACATACATACGTTGACAAACAAAATTAGTTTCCTTTATTATTTGTTAAACACCACTTTCATACTCAGTACTGCGCAATCTACAGTTCAAGGACGTCCTTGTCCAAAAGATCTTACGATTTAGAAAGTAGACCTAGCTAAGACAGGACTTAGCAGGAGACCAACAGAGAGAACGGGATTTATTTCACATGAATGTGTATAAATGTTCAGTGTTGTTATAGCCATGTTGGTCCCAGGATTTTAGAGACACAAGGTGGATGAGGTAATATCTTTTATTGGGCCAACTTCTGTTGGTGAGAGAACTTACACAGCACTCTTCTTTAAGTCAAATTAACTGGATAACTTTTTTTGATGAGATTAGAAGTTTGGTTGATACAGGTCATAGTGTTGACATAATCTACTTACAGTTCTGTAAGGAGTTTGTCTTGGTACCACATGACATTTTGAATAAAACATTAGACAGATATAAAATTAAAATGGTACACATTAAATGGATTAAAAACTGGCTAACTGATAAGAACACTGTAAGTGGGGAATCATCATCCAACAGGTGTGTTTCTAGTGAAGTCCCACAGGGATCAGTATTTAGCCCTATGCTATTTAACATTTTTATCAGTGACCTGGAAGAAAACACAAAATCATCACTGATAAAGTTTGTAGATGACTCAAAAATTGGAGGAGGAGTAAATAATGAAGAGGACACTTCATCAATACAGAGCGATCTGGATCACTTGGTAAGCTGGCTGCAAGCAAACAGTATGTGTTTTAATCCTGCTAAATGTAAATATATACATCAGAGAACAGAGAAGTAGGCTATTCTTACAGGATGGGGGACTCTATCCTTGGAAGCAGTGAATCTGAAAAAGATTTGGGGGTCATGATGGTTAATCGGTTGAACATGAACTCCTAGTGCAATACTGTGTCCAAAGGGCTAATGCAATCCTTGGATGCATAAATAGGGGAATCTCAAGTAGGGATAGAGAGGTTATTTTACCTCTGTATTGGGCACTGGTTTGCCCATTGCTGGAATATAGTATCCAGTTCTAGTGTCCACAATTCACTAAGGCTGTTGAGAAATTGGAGAGGGTTCAGAGAAGAGCCACAAGAATGATCAAAGGATTAGAAAACATGCCTTAAAGGAATAGACTCAAGGAGTTCAATCTATTTAGCTTAAAAAACAGAAGGCTAAGTGGTGACTTGATTACAATCTGTAAGTACCCACAGTGGGAACAGATATTTGGTAGTGGGATCTTCTATGTAGCAGAAATAAGATACAACACAATCCAATGGCTGGAAGTTGAAGCTAGACAAATTCAGACTGGAAATAAGGTGTAATTTTTTAACAGTTTGACCATTGGAACAACTTACTAAGGATTCTCCATCACTGGCAATTTTCTAAAATGAAAACTAGTAATTAATTTAGGGAAGTTCTATGGCCTGTATTATACAGGAGGTCAGACCAGATCAGCATTTCTCAAACTTTCTGTGCCATTTGGACTTTAAAAAAAAAAAATCTTAAGAACATAAGACCAGCCATACTGGGTCAGACCAAAGGTCCATCTAGCCCAGTATCCTGTCTTCCAACAGTGGCCAATGTCTGTTGCCCCAGAGGGAATGAACAGGTAATCATCAAGTGATCCATTCCCTGTCACTCATTCCCAGCTTCTGGCAAACAGAGGCTAGCGACATCATCTTGACCCCCCTACTAGAAAAAATTGCAACCTCCTACCTTCAGCCCAGCCGGGTTCTCCAGGCTTCAACTCCCATTTTGAGGTCACAATCCACAGTTGGAGAACCGTAGCACGAGATGATCACAGTGGTCCTTTCTGGTCTTGGGGTCTATGAATCTATGTGATAACCGCCAACAGAAAGAGACTGACTATATGACCTGCCCAACTGACCACGGAAAATGGTGGTAGCAGACTCATTACCTTCAATGAAAAACAGTACTTGATTGCAATGGACTTATATTCAAACTTTTGGGAGGTCGATATCCTGCCTGCTACAAGAAACAAGTCAGTGATTAGCAAACTGGGGGCTTGTTTTGCAAGATATGGCATTCCAGACATGGTAGTCACTGACTCTGGACCCCCAGTTTGCATGCAAATGGGAGTCTGACTCCTCCTGAACATAGCCACAGAATAATGGTAAGGTGGAATCAGCTGTGTAAACAGCTTAAGAGACAGTTACACAAAGCTGTTTTTTCTGGTTCAGACCACTTGTTAGCACACAGGACTACCCCATCACAGAGGTGCCAATACAGTCCAGCACAAACACTGAAGGGACTAAGGACCAAAATCCTGAAAGGGCTGTTATTGAGGGACGCCAGCAGACCAGGAAATGTGGGGAGTTAGGCTGGAAGCACTTAGCCATATGGGCAGAGCAGTCCACAGGATTTAATAATGTTCCACTTGTTCAACTTAACCTACATTCAGCTTCACTCTTTGCAAATGAAACACACACCATTTCTCTGCCAGTTCCACTGAATTTTTACTGATGCGGACTTTTGTGTGAGAGTTGGTACAACTGGGTCATGATCTATTGATTGGTATCTTTTTAGAAACACAGCTGTTTCTGTTCTTAGTTAGCACAACTTTTCAACAATGATTTACTTCCAATAGTAGAGGCTCAAAGAAAAACAGTTCCTTTAGGGTACAGTTCCTGCAGTCAGGGTAAAGATATCTGTTATGATTCATGAAGGCCTATACCAATAAGAAGGTGCAAACCAAAGAAACAGTAAAAGATGGAGTGGTATCTATTGATACTGTTATGAAACTACACAACTTCTGCATGTGCTTCTGAAAATGCATGGACATCTCATTTCAAGACAGGCAAAATTATAATAAACAATGAGGCTCTGGTTCAGGAAAGCTCTTAAGTAATGCTTAAATATATTTTTGCTCTGCAATACACTTAAGTATGTGTGTAACATTAGCCATGTGTTTAGGTGCTTTGCTGAAGTCTGAATTTGAGACATGTTGCTAAAAAAGGTTTAGGCAAAAAATTTCAAACTGACAACCTACAGTTAGACACCTACATAAGTGATCTGAGATTCAGAGTTGCTGAGAACCACAACTCCAAGTGAAATCAAAAGGAATTGCAAATGTGCACTGCCTCTGAAAAATCATGCCATTTATCCAGGTGCCTAAGTTTGGGCTCAGATGCCTGGCATGAAGGCACCCACATTTGAAAACTATAGCTTTTGCTTTTAAAAATCCTCTTGCCAATTCTCATGTATTGCAAGAGTTAAGCAAGCACGTTTGGAATTTGAACTTAAGTTCTACAAACAACTCCTATACACAGAGCAATGGACCATCTACCTTATTTAAGAAAATGTATACTGCAACTGTTTCATGGTCTCGCCTTTGAAGTATCTGTACAGAACCAGTGCTGCTGTATTTAATGATAACAAATTTATCTAGCTACACAGAAATAGATGTTAATTTTAAAAAGTGTTGTGTAGAAAAAGAAAAATGGAAGAAAAGAACTGCTGCATGCTTCTGTTGTGGACTTTCTGAATTTTCATGCTAAATGTGAGTTTAATGTCATTCATGAAAATACCAGCTCAGCACAGTTGAATAAGAAACTATATCCACTCCTACTTTCTGTCATTTAAGTTTAGCAGATGTACACAAGCGAACTGCAAGGAGGAGGGGGGAAAAAACAAAAATGAAACTCAAAAAAGGCTGCCAAGAGAAGTGACCTTTGCCATTCCTTTCATAGTATTTTGCAAATTTCTCTGCTAGTGGTTAGGAATTTTTTTTTAAAACGTCTTTCAGGCAAGAGTGGAAGATTACATGAATAAAAGTGTATGGAGTCTCATGAATTTAATAGAACCATTTTAGACCCAATCATTGCTCTTTCCAGAATGCACTTTAATTTGGAGCTGAAATTCCCACTTTGATTTATTTAGCAGGTTATCTTATGCAAGGTAAGCCTTGCACATGATGTGTGTGTAAGGAAGACAAACATTTCACTTGACAGTACTCCTGACTGGACTATATTTCAGGCGAATTACAGAGCCACTGCTGAAATATAAGAAAAAGCTGGCAATCTAAACAGACTCATGTATAAATACCAAAGATCTAGAAGGGACTGTGACCTACCCTCACTACAAGTCTTCTGCTTCCCAGGAATCAAGGTCATGGTCAGCTTTTGTGCCCTTTTGCACTCATCGCTATTCACAAAAACACTGATAGCAGAAATAGCTAGCAATTGTCTGGTTTAGGGTTTTCTTACTTTAAATATTTGCCTGACCAGGAGTCCCTGCTTGTGTGCGGGATCAATATGGGGTGAAGAAGGATGGTATCCTGGGCACTAATCATCTACATAGATTGCCCCCATCTGCTTCTACAGCCTATGGGTTTGGTAGCACCTTTATCCTATTGTATTCCCCACCACATGGAGATTGGGCCTAACAGATCTGTTCCTGAGTCTGCCCCACACATAACTCCTATGCTGACATGTACAGTGTGCTATTGTAGGAGGTTAGATCCAGGATTCATAAAAAACTGGTAAGTTCATCTGCATTGTCTTCTGCATCTCCTGCTCCAGAGAGCAGCACAGTAGACGTTCCGGTGTGTCATGGGCCTTCTGCAGCCCCTCCACATAGCCCTGGAAATTACCTTTTAAGTCATTATTGCAGAAATAAAGTGAATTTATTACATGAGTAGCACACTTTCATACTTCATGTTGTATAAACAGCCTCGTATTTATCCAGAACAATATTGAAGATTAAATAAGGCAATATTGTTCTTCGTCCACACTTTATATGCATGCAGCCACATAAAATTGCATGAGAATGTAAGTGATCTGGGAAGATTCTGCTCCTGCTTCCCTAACAATAAGTCCCAATGGCCTACAGAAGGAACTAGGAGGCACAGAATTCTGTTCCCAGCTCTTCTATTCACTGGCTTGACCTTTATACTGTTTTACAAACCATACTTAGTTAGGGGCCACACCAATCTCAGGAGGGCAGTGGATATAATTACACCCATTTTACAGATGGAACAATATCAGGCACAAAGTGACATAGGAAGTTGGTGTCAGAGCTGGAATTAGAACCCAGGCCCAGATATCTGTTATGTATCTACTGTAAAAGACCACAGATCTCCTCCTCAGCAATTCCTGAACCAAGCTTTCTCCTGGGTGCCTCGATGATGATTGGGGAGGAGAGAGACCTTCCAGTGACATGCCCCCAAAGTAGAATCCCTCTCCCAAACTATATTTGGAAAACCTAGTTCAAGTTTTGGTCCCTCTTCTCTTTCTCCCTTATGGAAATTATAACAAATTTAAAACACCCAATAAATGATCTAAAATAACATTCATGTCAATATGTGGCCTGATTTTGGTCTCACTAGAGTAATTCCACTGAAAACAATGGATTTACACAAGTGTCAAACTGGGAGAAGTGAGGCCAGAATCAGAACCCTGCTACTCATCTGTTTAATTACCTCCTGTTTCCTGTGGCTATTTCCAAGAAAAAAGAGCAGTGACTTCACCCTTGCACATCCATGCCAATAACTAGCCATTGATCATTAAATGTTTGACTCAAGTCACTACTTTCTCAATATTACTGAAATCTTATAGAAACTATTTTTCTTTTTCTACCACTCGAGTTTTCTGAGTCTGAAGAACTCCCTCACACAAAACTCCTATTGGATCAACAGTGCTTACCGAAGTGCTTACACAGTTTTTATTCAGTACTAATTCCACCCAAGTCTCCCAGTGACTTCAATCACTTTCTCCCATTGTGTTAATAAGGAGTGCAGGACTGGGCCCGATCATCTTGACACAGTTGTGTACCAGTCTGGAATTTGGACACAAAGAAAAGTGAGTCATGTTAAGGACTGTGATTAAGAGCAAATAGTTCTGTCCACTAAGCCAAAGCCTCTACATTATCATTAGGTTATCTATCCAGGGACTGAGTCTGTCTCCCTTGCTCATGCCCTTACTCAACAAATACTCCCGTTCATTTCAGTAGGAGTTTCCATGGAGTAATTCAGCATAAGAGTAGTAGGATCAGGCCCATTGTCTAAGCATAAAGCCTAAGCATAGAGGGTAAAGGGTTTTTTTCCCCCTTAGTGTGCCATTCTGTTAGTCCTCCCTGAAAAGGAAAATGTACTATTATAATGCAGATTTCCTGCAGAATCTCATAGATCACTCTGTGCTGGGATTTCACTTTTCAGCTGAAATAAATTTCTGCAGAGGTATTGTTCCTTTATTCAACAGCTTTATTTTTAAACATAGAGCACCATAACTGGCTTCACTAATTCATTGTAAAGTTGTTGAAATGTTCAGTTTTTGCTTAGGGCTTCAAGAATCAAGTAACACTTAAATGAGTTACACTGACGTCCTTTTCATCCTTTTCTTCTTTAATTTAAAACTCACCATTAAAGGTTAAAAGTAAAAGTAAATGACCTGAAAATTCCACTAGTTTTGTTTTCATGTATTCATTTCCAATCAAGTCTGCTTCTTCTTTCATACTTTCCACAGATTTTTTTAAAACCATTATCACTGGAACATTGACCTTAGTATCCCATTTTCACTTCACTCCCATTTGTGGCAGGCCAGAGTGACAGTGACGATCTCACTCTGCTTGTCATTAGAGGCCAAATTTAGCCCCTGTGGCATTTCGGAGCACAGGGCCAGCCAGAACTCCATGGCCTGGCCAGGGGCCACAGTCAAGAAGCAGAACTGGAATTCTGAAGGGGGATTTAGAGTGATGATTGTGTACCATGACTGCAAACTCCCATTGTCCTGGCCAGAGTAATCTCTGAATTCACCCCAAGGGGATGATATTGGAGAAGTCTTGTGCATGTACTGGACCTCTCTGGCCCTGAGATGGTGACAGGATGGTCTTCTGTAGTGCAGCACTAGAGGATTTTGAAGGGACCACACAGCCCAAAGTTTACCATCAGATGGCAGTTCCAAAAATGAGGAGTAGATAAGATGGAAGTGATGGCATCACTGTGAAGAAACTCCCAGTGGGAAAGAATAGGTAAAGGGCATATCTGCACACCTCATCACCCTTCCCACACAGGTATTTTTCATCTGAAGGCTGGGCACAGATTTAAGAAACCAATTCTGATCTTGTTCTCTTTTCATCCTGCAGCTGCTCTCTGGAGCTTACTGCAGCTTTTGGGGAGATAGAGGGAGACTGTGGTCAGCAAACAGCAAGATCTTTGGGGGAGAGGGTGCTCATTTGCATCAGCTACCTACCCCTGAGAAACTCCATGGGTCTCCACAACAAAGCTAAGCACTGAGCCTCTCTGCAGTACTTTCCATATAGACCTGATGATGCTTGAAATCAGTAAGGTTGATTCAGATACCAAATGAGCAGGCGTAAAGTGTTAATGCACCCTTTGCCCCTGCTTAACTAGGCCTGAAGAAGTAGCCTTATGTGCACAGTTCTCAGACAGTCAGAGGAGGGTTGTCTGTCCTATATTTAGAACAGCATAGGACAAAATCATGCCTTTACTATCTTGCCCTGGGCAAAGAGGTGGGGAAATCAATGCCAGCCTTGCAGATCATGGTGACTGAGCCATCCTACCAGTACAGGGCAGGTTGACCCAGGGAGTCCAGAGGGGCGTGAGCTTGAGAACACGTCTTACGGCTACTTCCAAAAGGAACAGTAAGGTGTGCCCTTGCAATGCCTACTACAGCATAAACATGAAAACCAGCATGCCCAGTCGTATACTGTTAGCCCAGCTCTGGGGCTTCATTAACTGGGTCCCTCTATTAGTGTTCAAGAGAGCACTTGGGCCCTGATTCAGCAAAACACTGAAGCCTGTGCTTAAGTCTCCTGACTTTGGTGGCCCTGAAGCACTTGCTTAAAATTAAGCATTTGCTTAAATGATCTGCTGAACAGGGATGGGTTTAAGCACATATGCATGTCTTTTAAGTGCTTTGCTGAATCAGAGCCGTAAGAGGGATCTTTCTCTGCTGCTGCATTGGTGCTCTTGATGTGAAGCATTTCTCTGTTTTTTCTGTTCTCCATAAACCACAGAATGCAATGGAGAATTTAACCTTTACTTAAAAAACCCTTGATCTTAGTTAATATCAGTTGGAACCCCCAAAACAAGCTCCATGAGCTAAATTCTGTCTTCACATATGCATGTGCCACTCCTCTTGAGCTTCTTGCACACAAATCCAAGGACAGAATTTGGCCCTGGTTATGTTGGCATGTACATTACTACCCTAAATATCATTCTCTTTCTGAGGTTAAATACAAAACACAACTAGAGAAGTCCCTGATAAGACCAAACCTCTTGCTTATACACCTTTACCTCGATATAACACTGTCCTCGGGAGCCAAAAAATCTTACTGCGTTATAGGTGAAACAAAGTTATATCGAACTTGCTTTTATCCACCGGAGTGTGCAGCCCTGCCCCCCCAGAGCACTGCTTTACCGCGTTATATCAGAATTCGTGTTATATCGGGTCACGTTATATCGAGGTAGAGGTGTACTTAAAATGCCAGGCTCCCACGGATGGCATTAGAAAGAGACCTCAATATATATGAGTTTCTGAAAAGAAAAACTGATTCAGAATTTTTAAAAAATGTTCAAGTTTACACCAAAAAAGGTTAGCAGGAAAATGATACATTTTAAGCACTAATGACTATGCCTTATGAGTATAGCTTTATCCAGTGTATAATGCATGAGCGGTAAAATAGGTCAAACCCTGGAAGCATTCATATCTTTGAAATCATTATGAATGCAATATAGCGCATCACCACTTGCATAAGAGATGCAAAGCAAAGCCTTCTGAGGAATGCAAAGCATACTGAAAATCCTTGCTCGTGTGGCAGATTAGAGAGCTACTGCAATTTTTGGACCCTTTCCCATTTGATACATTTTTGTGGCCAGTACTTCTAGATTTTCTCTCCTATTTGAGATAAAGAAATTCTATGTTTTTCATATTGCTCCTAAAACTTTTGTTGTTTGTGACCCAACATTTCCGTATGTTAGCAATGATATTGTTTTTCATGCAGGGAAATCTTCTGGTCACCCCATTAGTACTCTGCTTGGGTTTTTTTATTCCATAGTTTGTTTTCAGTGCCCCATCCCCCACAAACAGAGAATGCTCATTCACTCTACCTATCCTTACTGCTAAAGTTATGTCAGTGTCAGATAATGAGAAGGCTTTGTTATTTAGCAGGCAAATAATAGAGAGCCTTTGTGCAGGGATAATTACAGTGGTTCGGATATTCCTGGATTAACTCTTGGGTGAACAGTCATCACAGTAAATCACTAATGTATACATTAGCACCACACGTCTCTCCATTTTATTCTCACATCATCATGATCATATTGCACTCAAAAAACAATCTAGGGCCGTTTTTTATAGTATTGACTTCATTACAATTTGCTTAACTTTGTTATATTATTTTAACAAAACAACCTGAATCTCTTGCATTTTACCTCCGTCTGATTTGCTAAACCAGGAACAACAGTAGATAGCTCATAAAGGGGTTGTGAAGATTAATTGCTAAATGTTTGCACAGCTCTTTGAATATATATGGCCTGACTCATTGCTGCCTTACTTCAGTTTTATGCTGGTGTGAAACCATGGAAATCAATAGCATTACACTAGAATAAATCTAGAGTAATGTAGCAGAGGATCCAGCCCCCCAAAGGGCTACGTGTTATTACTATCATTATTGTACCTGTTCATGTTGCCACTGGTACAATCACACCATTTCATATTGCAGAAATGGATAATCTCCACATCATGTAAATGTGGACACCAGTGTCATGATTTGTTGGAATCAAATTCCATTCGATAACATGTGGAAATCCATGAACTTAAACTGGAGTTCCCTGGTTGTAAGGGAGCGTAGAATTTCACCATTAATTTCTGATCTCTTGCTACTCAGTTGACAAACAAAAGTGTAAATTTACCATAGCAAAATAGCTTTCATTATAAATGACTGGGTCATAAAGAGATGCTCAAAGAGCGTAAAGAGCATTAAATATTTACTACCAAATTGTGTTGCGTGGATTAATATAGATCATGCTATCCAATCTTTAATATAATATCTATTTGTAGTAACCAACAAGCATTAAATACATTGGCTATGTATTTCAATATTGCCATAGCTTCTTGCTTCAGATGCTGACGTACAGTAAGTATAATAATACTTAGCCTTTTGTCTAACAGATTGGTCCTAATCCTGGGGTCTGACTGGGCAGTGTTGGTGCAAATCAGGAGGGGGCGAGGTACAAACATTGCCTTACACTCACTGGCCCTGGGATACTGAGGTGCCAATCCAGTCCTCCGAATAAATTAGAGAAGAATTCAGGTTATTCTAAATATTACCAGCTGACATCTCCCCCCCAGGGAGCTGAGGATTGCTGGAGCATAGCAATACCCCAGCAGTGCCTCCTTTTGCCCCAGCCTATCCCAATCATCAGGAGAGGGGTGATGTCAGAGCTGCTGTGGCAGCTCTATGCCACCCATGAAGTCTCCTATTACATAGGGAGTCCTCCAGTGGTTGGCTAAGTTGCCTGTAAGACAGCATTATCACACTGAAAATTTGGGCCTGGTATCAATTTCTTACATTTCTTCAGTGACAATATTCAGCCATGCCCGCTGCCTGCCACTGCAAACACTTTTTTCTCATGACGGAATGTCATGTTACATATTAAGTTATGCAGCTCCGTTTCAGAGGAAATTTTTTAAGCTCCTGTCCCTTTTTATTTGTGTACCTTTTCACGACAAAGGGAGCATCTCACCTGGAATGTTAACATGATGCCACCTGCATGTGAACATGGCCCAGTAAATCAAGAGGTGCCAGCAAAAGTGAAACATCATCTCCACCATGCTCACATAGCATCTCTTCTAGTCCACAGGTAATAACATAAATTTTTAAGTACAAATAAAATACAAAGTTTATGGAGAGAAAGTAATGCTGTTATTATGGAACAAAAAGTGCTCAGCAATTGCAGTGAAAGGCTAGAAATCTATAATTTTATTGCCCAACCTAGTTTGCCTTAAAATAACAAAACTATGACTGTTAGAGATGGAAAGAGACCTATTTGGTCATTTTTTCCCCTGTCTTCTTATTAATTAAGGGTTTCTCCCTCTAGTATTCTTGATTATTTTGGCCAGTTTTAAATTACTCAAGCAATGAGGGTTCCATCGCTTCCCTTGGGACACTATTCCACAGCCTCACAACTTTCACTACTAGGATTTTTTTTCTGGGGATCTGCATATTTTTTTCTTCATTCAGTTTCATCCCATTACTCCTAGAGTATGTCTACACTACCCGCCGGATTGGCAGGCAGTGATCGATCCACCGGGGATCAATTTATCACGTCTGTGAGAGGTGCAGGCAGAGTTGACGGGGGAGCAGCAGCAGTCGACTCACCGCGGTGAAGACACCACGGTAAGTCGATCTAAGTACGTCGACTTCAGCTACATTATTCACTTAGCTGAAGTTGCATAACTTAGATCGAACCCCACCCCAACTGTAGACCAGGGCCTAGTTATATCCTGCTGGACCATTTCACATGGTTCATATAACATTCTGTTTCGTCATTTAATCTCACATGCCAATAAGCATTTATTTCCTACTGGAGTGAGATATTGGGCTAAATCCCAACTTCAGTAAAGTTACTGGTTGTAAACTGAGAAGACAGCATTTTGTTTGCCACAATAAAGTCCTTTATCCCTAGACAATGAGCAAAAAAAAAAATCTGATACTTAAATTCGGGGGGGGGGGGGGAACGAACGCCTTATTCTCCCCTCCCCTACCAAATGTTAGGTTTTTGCACATACAAGGCTGTCTGCTTCTCAAATTCAGTTGGGCACTTAGAAAACAATTCAGACTCCAATCTGCCTCCCCACCGACCCCTGTCTAATCTAACCTTCTGGAGCTGCTAGGCAGATTGCACTGTAGTTCACATTTAAGGGGTAAAAACGTCTATCCCTCTAACAGGACGTGATGCAAATCATATATTTGTCCAAATTATTAACTAAGAGTGAAAATCATCTCTATGCAGAAGATTGGCACAGGCCTATGCACCACTTTAATCCCATTTATGCCCTATTTCACATAACTGCAGATTCCAGGACCTCCTTTCATGTAGCTGTGTGGAAGGCACCCCACCCTCAAGGTCAGTTCTGTGGAGGGTCACTTAACCATCATGGGTTATTAAATCTTGTAATGTACACCCAGATATTACAGTGAAGGGCATAATTTCTTGAAAATGTTAATTAGTATTGTTCTTCCATTCCTCTGTGTTTTCACGGTCCTTTGGGGACTCCAGCAACTTAACCCTTCATGCTGGAGTAAAGAAAGTTGAGGACTTTGTTGAAAAGCCTTTACAATTTTTCATGCATTTTTGCTACAAAACAGTAGAAAAATACCAGGAAAGGAAATGCACAGTTATCTTTTTATCTAACACTTAAACCCACGATGGGAGAAAGAGAAACCAAACCATCAGTGCTCAAAAGAACAAATAAGTTTTAGGAGTTTAGTGTTAATCTTAAATTGAGCTAATGAAATGTTTAATAGTAAAAATGTTTATGGCTTTTTGTTTCAGAGATGTAGCCTTTGATTTGGAACACAGACACCGGAAAAGGACACTCAGCTCAGCATGCGTTCTTCTTTCAAGCTTACAACCCTTCGTTCTCTGTAGTCTGTCCCTTTTCAAGCATATCTGCACTCATCCTCAGTTGGAAAAAGAACCTTGGCCAAAAGGGTCACACCTGGATTGCTAAAGTTAGGTCCCTAACTCCAGAGCTCAGCACTTAATTCAATAGTTAGGTAGCCAAAATAAAAACCCAACTTTAGGCATCCAGGGCCAATGTGTCTGGTTTCTGGGGCCTTGGTATCTATTTGTATTATTAATTTTCTGAGTAAAATAGTTTTGTCAAAAATATACACTTAGTCCTTGTTTCCTTTTCTATAAGGTCAAGTCCTTTTATGCATTGCAAGGGCAGAGGGTTGAATTAAGTGAAACTCTTCAAAATTTATAATATAAACATTTGGTCCCCTATAAGTGTCCCTTTGTCTAGTGAAAATAGGTTCCATTTGCTCAGCCTTCTTTATTTGTAATACACATTCTGGAATGATAGACAGTTCAAGACCATTTGGAACTAGTCAGCAGGATGCCCTGTTGTGTAGCAGTGAAGAAAATGAATGAAATAAATGTGGTGAGCTTCATTTTTTTTTTTTTTTGCCATAAAACTAAATTGTTAAGGTAAATAAGTGTGTAACTACATTAAATCATAGGTATTGTGACAAAGTTCCTCCTCTATCTTGGTGGGTCCTGCGCTTATTGGCGGATTTTCTTGCCTCAGAGATTCACCATGTGGGTTCGGGAACAGCCCAGAGACCTTCCCCTCTGGAAGAACCCACAGTCCAGGTCAATTGGGAGGTTTGGGGGGAACCCGGGCCCGCCCTCTACTCCGGGTTCCAGCCCAGGGCCCTGTGGACTGCAGCTGTCTATAGTGCCTCCTGTAACAGCTGCATGACAGCTACAACTCCCTGGGCTACTTCCCCATGGCCTCCTCCAAACACCTTCCTTATTCTCACCACAGGACCTTCCTCCTGGTGTCTGATAACGCTTGTGCTCCTCAGTCCTCCAGCAGCACACCCTCTCACTCTCAGCTCCTTGCGCCTCTTGCTCCCAGCTCCTCACACTCACACCACAAACTGAAGTGAGCTCCCTTTTAAAAGCCAGGTGCCCTGATTAGCCTGCCTTAATTGATTCTAGCAGCTTCTTAATTGGCTCCAGGTGTCCTAATTAGCCTGCCTGCCTTAACTGGTTCTAGCAGGTTCCTGGTTACTCTAGTGCAGCCCCTGCTCTGGTCACTCAGGGAACAGAAAACTACTCATCCAGTGACCAGTATATTTGCCCTCTACCAGACTCCTGTACCCTACTGGTCTGGGTCTGTCACAGGATCTAGTAGTAAAAGGTGAAGCCCAGTGTGTCTGTTTAGTGGAGAAAGGTACATTCCATCTGTGAATTTCCTAGGCTGTGTGTAAATTAGGCACTTCAAATTAGTTGCTTTATATGTTCTTGTGTTTTCATTTCTTCTTTGTTTTTTCGAAGTAGGTAAAAAGAAAAAGAAAAGAAAGAGAGAGAAAAATAAAGAAACCCATCAATACTCACCCTTTCAGAGCTAGAGCTATTCCATTCTATCCAGTCCTTATACCATGCTCATTACTGTAGTATCCGAGCACCTTCCAGTAGTGCATTAAGCACCATGACGACACATCTGTCACATGATTATTCTCTCTTTGGGAGAAGATGTGTGTGCAGTGGAGTGATTTGGTTTGGAGATATTATAGGCAAGGTCAAAGAGTGGAAGGTGATAAGATTAGTGATGGCCCTTCATTCCCGTGGGAGTTTATTCCACAGTCTTGGGCCAGCCTGTCTCTTGTCTAGTGCCAACTGCCCTAAACTCCCAGTGAGCCAGAACTGTCAGCAAAGATTGGTGTTGACACAAGGGACTACATTCCCCAGGGGGTGAATGATCTGCAGTACTTCCAGACCTCGCCAGCCCAGCAAGTAAGAGACTAGGTCCAAGAGCCCTTCATCCATCCATAGCACCACAGCTAACCCACCAGAACTGACCCACAAATGGATTTCTCTCTCTCTCACACACACACACACACACGTCCCATTCCAAAATACAAAGAAGTCTTATCAACCTCAAAGTTGGCCAGTTAGATCTAAAGGCTGAGGTAGAAATGTTTTATCTTATTTGAAATGAATTGAACCAGTTCTTGTATTGATATCCTAAAAATCAAGGTATTCACCAGAATTCCAAAACTGTACTAATGTTTTTGCCATGTTGGAACAAGAAACCAAAAAGAAGAGATCGCAACACCTCTTTTATTGGACTCCCTTAGCTAGGATCTACTGTACACAAATAAAAGTGATTTGATTACAGTTAATTTGACAAGTAATTCTAAATCCTAATAGTAATGTTTCTGTGACTCGCTGGTCCCAGTGACTTATTTTTGGTTTGTCAGACCACTTATTGGTGATTGGAGAAGGTGGCTCTTTACTTCCAAGATGTTCTTCATGAAGTTACATGCAGGCAGGCTCTTTGACGAGCCCCTGCCTGGGAAGACTTCAGCTAGGGCACCTCCCAGTTCCTCAGGCATGCACCCCCTCTGGAGTATAAACTCAAAATTATACCGTCTTGCGCTGCACAGGGAACTGTACAGCATAAAGTCATAAAATTCTCCCCCTTCCTCAATGTGGAGAGGAATATGCAAGCAGGAATAGCTTTCTGCCCCTGAGTTATGATTTCCACCTAGTTTAGATAAAGCAAAAACACATTTATTAACTACAAAAGATAGATTTTAAATGATAATAAGGGATAGCAAACAGATCGAAGCAGATTACCTAGCAAATAAACAAAAAATGCGAACTAACCTTAATATACTAAATAGATTGGATATGAATAGCAGACTCAAGCAGGCTGCAGATTCTTCAGGGGGAAGTTGTACTTGCTTACAGCTTGGAATCCTCAGGTGTTTCATTCACAGGCTAAAAATCCCTTTAGCCTGGGTCCAGCACTTCTCCCAGTTCAGTCTTTGTTCCTCAGGTGTTTCCAGGAGTCTTCCTCGGAGGGGAGTCAGTGAAGAACCAAGATGATGTCACTCCTGGCCTGCATATGGTGGGGACCCTTTGTTTCAAAGCTTGGTTCCCATACCAGTCAGTGGAAAAATACTGACATCCCAAGATGGAGTCCAGCACCAGGTGACCTGGTCACATGTCCCTGTAGAATCACAGCAGCCATCGCCCACTGGCTGTTTGGAGTGTTCACAGGAAGGCTCACCAGGTCAGAGATCAGCTTCTCCTAAGGCCTATTGTTTCTTCCTAATGGCTCATTAACCTGAATGGACCCTTCCCAGCCAGCCTTCTAGACTGAGAGCATTTTGCCTAGTGGGTGTTGCCAGGAATAGCTACATGTGAAATAGATACATAGTCAATATTCATAACTTTGGATACAAAAATGATACATGCATACAAATAGGATAATCATATTCAGCAAACCATAACCTTTCCAATGACACCTCACATGCCTTATCTTGTATAAAATACATCATAATTATGATATAATTATATCACACTAATATCACTATGAAGAATATGGGGTGCAGTGCCACACTGACTATTTGAGTGGATGCCGTGGCTTGTGAAAGTGCAACCTTAACTCTGAATTACTTGAGTTTCTAATGTTTGTTTTTTTGTTAGACACTAATGTTTTTGAAAGTTAATGCTGATATGAGTTGGCAAATTCACTCCAGCAAAGCTTTAGAATTGTCAATTAAACTCTGAAACGTAAGGGTTCATAATGGAAATGGAAACCGACCTTGGTATAAAGCTGCCAACATGAGAAACAGTATAAATAGATTTATCTAATATGTTGGCTATATGTACACAGGCTGCTATTCCTGCTCACGCTTCCTAACAAGGGATGGATTTTAGACAGCAATAACAAGAAATTCACCATGTGAAACATTACAGTACATTTTACTTTAAATACAGCAAATGAAGCATTCCAGCAGGTTGGATGCTGACAGTCTCATTTCATCTTTTGATTGTGTTTGAAGTGGCAACCTAGGTGACTTTAATTTATTGTCAGCATGTATTTACCTACTAGCTGCATGAAAACTAGCCTTTCTTCTAAAGAATTTCCCATCATTGCTAAGAGTAGTACAGCTCCCTCAGTGGAAGCTCCCTCATTGAATATGCTGCTATGGACAAGGCTCCAGATGGCTGGTGGTGTCTTGTCCACCATTTTGTCTAAACCTGCTCAGAGTAGTTCTACACGACACAGAGTTTCCATTAGAACACCGACTGTTGCTACCACCGGTGGAGATGCACTGAGGTGAGCAGTGTTGGGAATTTTTTTCAGGCGAAAACCTAGTGAAGACAAGGCCACAGAAATGACCCCTTAAAGCCAACCCTCATTCTGCCCCACTGCTTTCTGAATCCTTTTAAACACATTAAAAAAAGGGTTAATTTTTTTTAAAAAATGAATGGTCTTAGGAAAAGGGGTTATGTCGCACTCAGACTATCACGAGTGTTTTTAGTGTAGCTCTGAAATGTATGGTTCAAAGTGGTAAACACAAGGAAGCCACATATGACTCACCTTATTGCAAATGAATCACCTGGGGAGGAGGGACAGGGATCAGAGGTAAAATTTCCAAAGCACCTAAATGACTTAGGAGCCTCACTTTCATTTTCAAGAGTGATTTAGGAACTTAAGATCCTAAATCTCATTAAAAGTCAATAGAATTTGGGGTATATCTACTCTGCAAATAAAAACCCGAGGCTGGCCCACGCCAGCTGACTCGGGCTCATGGGGTTCGGGCTGCAGGGCTGTTTCATTGCAGTGTAGACTTCCATACTCAGGCTGCAGTCTGAGTTCTGGGACTCTCCCACCTCACAGGGTCCTAGAGACTAGGCTCTAACCCATGCCTGAAAGTCTGCATTGCAATGAAACAGCCCTGCACCCCGAGCCCCACGAGTCCGAGTCAGCTGGCATAGGCCAGCCACAAGTGTCTAATTACAGTGTAGACATACTCATAGACTCCAGGCCCGTCATCTTCTATGTATATACAGCATCGAGCACACTATTGATACTCCAAAGGTTAGCACAGTCACAATCTCCATGTCTTGTTAGGAATGTAACAATTGCAGATGGAGTGTCCCAGTCTTTTCCTTTTTTCTTCCTGGTTCCATTTCACATTTGCCATGTATCAAGTTTTCATTTGCATAAAACGTTTTGAAAGATGGAGGTTTCAGAAAGCCTTTCTGTGAGCCAGCCCTTTCTTCATCCTTCCAAATGGAATGCTAGGATCAATCACACACCAATTATTGAATTTTTAAAATTAATGAAGGAAGAAAGATTCATTTTGTTTCCTGGTGTTGACAGCAGAATCTGACGATTCATCTTTCTATTTAATGAGGTTATATGGCATCCATCACTGTCATATCTTAGAGTAACTACATCTTCTTTGGGCTTTGGTACACTTGGCCTTATTCAGATTACACGCCTCTTAATAAATAAACAAATAATCAGCAAGATATACCAAGAGCCCAGTGAGCCATGAGAGGCAGTGTGGTCCAGTGGATAGGGCACTAAAGTGTCAGTCATTTCCAGCTCTTCCACTGACCAGTTGTGTGTTGTTGAACAAGTCTGTTCGCCTCTGTTTGACAAGTCAAACAAGTCATTTCACCTCTCTGGCCCTGTATCTCCTCTATCCTTTGTCTTGTCTGTTTAGATTGTACAATTTTTGTCTGTTGCTAAATGTCAGTACAGCACTTAGCATAACAGACCTCCAGATGAGACTGAGGATGGTAGGTGCTACAGCAATACAAGAATCGTAGATGGAGTGCACCAGCCTGAAAGCATGTTCAGGTAGAATATTCAACTCACTAACATCAAAAGATGACCTCAAGAGTATAAACAGTGAATTACCAGCTAGCAGAAAGAATTAGGCTAGCCAAATGGCTCAGGAACAATAGCAAGAGACACATTCAGAAATGAATAAAAATAGCATTAGTAGCAACAGTGATCTTGTTTTTGAGCTCTTGACATTTTTTTCATCCAGCTTCTTAGCAGATTTGTGTTGCCTACTTTTTATTTCTTTTGTCTGAACACAATATTTTCAATCTCTGAACATCTTCTTTGTAGTGGCCAAAACACAGGACATGTGGATGCAGTTCCTGCGCCAACACTGATTTATTCTCTGATCTTCACCAAGTCAATTAACAGATCTTTTTTACCTTGCTGTAAAATGGGCATAAGAATTCAGCAATTTCCCAACATACAGGAGTGTTGTGAGATTGATCAATGTCTGCAAAATGCTTTGAGGTCTTCAGCTAGACTTGTATGTGTGCAAACTATTATTGTTATTACCAGTGCATCACCTTTCTTCCAGACACATTTTCTGAGATTGCCATCAATACCAGTTCAATAAATCAGCCATTGTGGGGCAATGGGAACACCAACCCTGTTGTATCTCCAAAAACTCCCCAGGTGTCACTGCTCTGGCGGGGAATGAGGGGGGAACTCAAAAGGGTGGTCTCAGATCAGGACTCCGCAAGGCCTTGCCTCTCGAATAAGACACTAAGGGAGTATCATGATGACAGCTGCACTTACATCACTGAAAATAATTATTCTGATCCAGGGACACAAGCTAAGCCATAAGAGTGGTCTTGTAAGCAAAGGTTTGTTTTAATAGAAACATAAGTATTATGCATTACAGTCTATTGTAAATTGGCTGTAATTTTCTCCTGACGCTCTGTGAATTAAACTAGTTAGGATACCAAATAAATAAATAAATAATATAACAAATGCCACAAAGCAGAAAGCAAGCTCAGTGTCTGAAGGTTAATGATTGCTCATGAAAGCTACAGAAATAAATTATCTGCCTAGGGACACTGTCACATGATCAGCACAAAAGCTGTAACAGCCAAAAATGTTTATGTAGAGGGGGAAAAAAACACTGTCAGCATCACAGAACCCTTCCCCCACTGCTAAATCCGAGTCCCAAGCCAAACAGCTGCTCCTGACTGCTTACATTAAACTAATTTGTGCTGCAACATTGCAGCTGCTTAATTTTTAGTCTGAACTTTATCACCAATAAGTGTTACAATAACAAGTGATTCAGTCATATCTCTGAAGAAATATCAGCTCCTCAGCAACAAAAACAGTTTAACATAAGTAGATTGCAAATAAATGTAAATTTTAAAAAAATAAATAAAGACAATGACCCAAACCATGCAACTTAAAAACCTGGAGTGGGAGAGACTTAAAAGCCTGTTTTGTTCCTAAATTAACTATAGGACAAATTTTGCCCTCAGATACACGGCCATCTCCCACTGGTGTCAATGGGTTCATATGCAAGGGCAGAATCTGACCCTTCAATGATTGAATATATAGAATGTGGAATCTAAATAACAATAGCTCCCGGAAATAAAGATGTCTTGCAACCATCTGAAGGGAGAGGCTAGATTCATTTAGGCCCAGATCCTGCAGTGAATAGTTTGTGGGTGAACTGCTATGTTTGTGTGGAAAACAATGGGGTTTCCCGCAGGCCCAGCAGTCCACACATGTACTAGACATTGTAGGATTGGATCCTTAAAGAGCATATGCAGCATTCCTCTCCCTTTACCCCAAACCTAGCCTGACTTTTACTCCAGTGGAATGTGGGACTTCCTCTATTTGGATTAAATACTTAAGTAGTGTTTGTATGTCGCTCTTGCTGTGGAAGATTCTGAAGTGTGTGTTGCTGTGAGAGATTTTTAAAAAGTTGCACTCACCATTAAAAAAGTCTAGCTCATTTATATGGTAACAGCTTGAACGTCCTGACCTCTTCCTCCTCCCCATGAAAAAAAATGTGTTCAAACTCGGTTGCATAGAAGGAAGTGTTTTGAGAGTGACTGCAAAATGTTGTTCCTTGGGTAACAGTCCTGCTGCAGTTACAAAATGTCACATGTTGTTCTTCATGTTTTCCTCTGAATTATTTTCCTAGCCCTGTGTCACAAGCAGAGCCTCGTCTTTCTGCTGAAACAGACACTGACCTGAACTGGTTGTAATTCCTGCCAAATATGCAGGCACTGTTTTGCTACATTTTGGAATTTGACTTAGTCCATGTGTCAAGCATTTGCTTGCACTCAGGAAAGAACTTTTTTTTCACCCACTGTTTGGAATGCACAGAAATTTCAGTTTTTAATTAGTTTAAATATGATTAATGTTTTTAAGCTGGATATCTTATTACACCTAGTATTTCCTGTAAAAAGGGATCATTCAAACTTACTAGCCTTAATTATTAAGAAAATAATTTGAAAGGAAAAATGAACATTCAAAGAGCAATTTTAGTTAAACAAAAACCTGTAGTTTCTATTAGTACTAACAACAGGGTTCAAAATATAATGTTGTTTGTTTGATGGGGGAAAATGGGCTTTGGGTTTTGCTAAACTAGGGGTTGTTTAGCTGCAGGCCCCATCTTATGCAAACCTCCAAAGATTGGTTAGGGGACAGAGGAGTTAAATGAAGCTATGCCCCATCTCTTTTTGAAACAGAACGGGGGAGGGGGGGGAAGAGGAGGGGAGCGGCATTTGGTTGGTTGGTTGGTTGGTTGGGGTTTTTGCAGGGGGTGAGGTTTGGTTTATTTTGTAAAAATCATCAGTCAGGGTTTTGGCTTAAAAAAGTCAAAACAAGGGAAGGTTTGACATCTGCATGCCCATTTTATCCTGCCCCCAACGTTTTTTTTTTGGGGGGGGGGGGGGGGGGGTGACTGGATAAATGGATTCCTGTTTGTATTTATTACTATTTATGGAGTAATGTTGTTAGTGTGGAAAAAAATTCTGATGGGAAAAAATAATTGCCACAAGCTGTTCATATGGAGGACGAAAGGAGAATAGGGTAGTAGTTCCTTATATCCCTATTGAATCCCTGAGATTCCGCCTCTATTTTTCTCCGCTTCACACTTTAAACCTAGAAACCCTTACAGATGGACACATCTAAGGGAATATACTAGAGATAAGATCAAGATATAAAATTTGAATCCAAATTCCAGGGTGCACTGAATTCTGAGTTTTGGCGTAGTCCATTATAAATACAGTCCTAACCAAATTCACAGCAATGAAAAATGCATCACGGACCATGAAATCTTGTCTCCCCAGTGAAAATCTGGCTACTGTAGGGGGATCGTGGTATTGCCACCCTTACTTCTGCACTGCCTTCAGATCTGGGCACCCGGAGAGCAATGGTTGCTGGCCTGGCACCCAACACCAGTAGCAGCACAGAAGTGAGGGTGGCATAGTATGGGGGATTGTCACTTTTTGGGGTGGTGCAGGACTGGCCTATGTGGGCGAACCCCCAGGGTGCCATGCTAAATGGGGGGTGTGGTCACCCCTACACACACACAGCCAGCCCAAGGCCCCTCTAACCCCTGAGCGCTGGGGAGGAGCAGGGCATGGCTCCTACTAAACACCAGGCTCCAGTTGCTAGTCCTGTGGAGGGGCAGAACGTCCTCTTTCCCTGCATGGGCCGCTCCTGGGGCCGGGTCACATCCACCTCCGCCGGCGGCACAGAAGTAAGGGTGGCAATACCATACCATGCCACCCTCACTTCTGCACTGCTGCTGGTGATGGCGCTGCCTTCAGAGTTGGGCTCTTGGCCAGCAGCCACCACTCTCCAGCTGCCCATCTCTGAAGGCAGCACCACTGCCAGCAGCAGTGCAGAAGTAAGAGTGGCAATACTACGACCACCCTACAATAGCCTTGTGACCCGCCCCCACGACCCCTTTTTGGGTCTGGACCCCACAGCTACAACACTGTGAAATTTCAGATTTAAATCTATGAAACGATGAAATATAAGACTTTTTAAATCATATGACCAAGAAATTTATCAAAATGGACCAGGAATTTGGTAGGGCCATCATTATAAAGAAGTAAGGTGTCATCTGAAAAATATGGAGCTGGGTTTTGGAGCTGGATTGTGAACTTTGTCCACCAAAATTGTCAGGGTGTTTAGATTCTGGGTTCAGGTCCATCTCTATTGTATACATTATTAATTATTATTGTAATTAATTTCTCGCACACCATAAATAAAAAGATACATATCCTGCCCCAAAGAGCTTTTAATCTATATAATGTAAGGCAAATAGAAGATGAAACAAAGGGCATTTCAGAAGAGGTAGTGGGAAAAGATTATAGATAGTGAGAGGACAAAGGATTGGTTGGAGTGAGGAGGCAAGGTGGGGCAAGAAGATTTGTTTCAGCTGTAAGGGCAGCATGGTAGAAGGCATAAAGCCAAGTGTAGGAGAAGGAGACCAAGGGAAGATCACAGGGAATGAGAAGGGCAATAGGAGGAAATATAGGTGGAAATTTAACTAAGTGGGGCCCTATAGGTGAAGCTGAGAAGTTTAATGTGATGCAAATACAGGGATTCAAAGATGGTGGTCATATACATGTGTAGCCCTTCTTCCAGGTGGAGTTGGCAGTAACAAGGGCCAGGTTCCATATCTAGGGGTTCCTTTTAACAATAGAACATAGAACTGGCTTGACCACCCCACCCAGTAATCTGGGAAAATTACACACTACCCCTGGGCACCTCTAAGAGGGAATACTTCCCCTCTTGCAAGCACTGAGTCTGAGTATAGAAAAGAAAACTTTTAATAACAAGAGGGAAAGAACCTGGCATTAATTTGGGGAAACACTGCAAGCATATGACCTCAAGCAAAACATCTACCCCAGAGTATGTTGGGCTTTTGCCTCAGGTTCTCACCTCACGGTGTGAAAATCCAAGAAACAAATGTTCCTTTAACATGCCACTCCCCTCTCCCTTCACCACACCCCACTCATAGTTGTTGTCCTTGGTCAGCGAAGACCCAGAGTTCAGAGGTGCGTTCGCATGAGTTCACCTCCCACCCCAGTGGGATGAGTCGTTGAGCAATGCCTCAGCTGCTGTGCTGCTCACTCTGCATTGCTACCTGCTGCGCTGCTCACTCTGCATTGCTACCTGCTGCCACAACCACTCCGGCATTCACTCCACACTGGCCGCTGCGCTGTCATCCAGTCCATCGCTGGCCACTGCATTGTCATTCACTCTGCCTATGTGCTGCTGGACCACTGGATGCTGTGTCACTCTACTACAGCCCCTGCGAGATCCCACCACTTAACACAGCTCTCAGTGATGTCAGCAGTTAGTGGAGGAGCCTCAATAATAGGGCAGGTTGGTCAGTCTCTGGCACTGGAGATGTTGCTCCCCAGATGTCAGGGGAGAGTTCATTTAGACCCTGCTTGTACATGTGATGGACTGGAGGGGCAATTGGTAAATTGGACAGTCATATGATACATGTATTCATCACTCCCCTTTCACTGCATTATCTGCCCACTAATCCATCCTTCCACCCTTTCCTTCAGAGTTAGTTGAACATTGAAAAACTCAGTAGCATCTAACAGCAACCAGTTCCTTTCTAAGCCAATCTGCCAGAAAAAACATTTCTTCCTTCTCACCCCAAATGTAGCATTTTTCATACACACCCAACTTATAAAATAACTGCAGTTTGAATATATGGTATGGTATAACTCTGATCTGTGGCCAATATTTGTGTAATATTATAAATTATCATGCACCTTCGACCTCTCCACACCTTTCCTCTTGACCCACTAATCGATCTCTATGGAACTTAATCTAACATTCCAGAACCAGAAGGAGCTTCAAAAAAGTATCAGTTAAAAAAAATCATTCTTCTCCTCTTCCTCCCAAAATTGCACTTACCTAAGGACCAAGAGGGGCAAACTCTGTACTGAACCAATGACAGATATTATAGTCATTAAAATGTCACATATTTAAAACCTGCTACCTTGCAGCCCTGCAGAGCATCAAACAGGGAGTGCTGCCATTTTCCCAGTGGATCCAAGGCTTGTTTCCAGCCCTGAAAATTTCCTGACATATCACATTTCAACCTCCTGAAGTTTTTAGCTAATTTTCAGAGGTTTTCATGGCTCCCTCTGAAACCTGTACAGGTAGACTAATAGTAACTAATGCATTTGGGTTTGCAGACAGAGACAAACATGAAATTACTCTGATATCGTTTTTCAAACTCTTGAACTCATTTCTCAAATAGTTTTTCTATTGGCATAACACAGGTAGCCCATTCAAAATGCAAGGTGGTGTGATGTGGCACAAAGGTTATATTGAGACATATCTGGGATAACCTGCAATAATTCACTCAGTAATAATGTAGTTAACCCAAGTCATGCAATATATATATATGCATTAAGAGTATGTACATTAGATATATATACTTAGTGCAATAAATTATTCTTTCCACTCAGATCCTGGCAAAATGTATCATATCCATTCTCATTTTTAGTAAGAAAATATGTCTTCTCATTTCTAATTATCACATAAGTTGAAGCAGTTAATGAGGTATGTAGTAATTTCTAATTCACAGCATTAATGCTCATAGTAATAAGCCTAAAATTTATCATTCTTTGGAGACAAGCAAAATGTGAGCCATTTTATGAAAATGAAAATTGTACAGCTCTTATTTTATAGAGAGGTGGGCCTGAGCCATAAAGTTTGTATTCAAACAACTCAATAAAATGTAGGGAGGAGGGGATGCAGGAAGTGTGTCCAGGGTTTTGTGTGTTTTGAAACAACACAATATATAAGGATCAAATTCTGTGCTCAAACCCATATGTTCAACTCCTCTGGGGCTAGTGTGAGCCTTTAGGCTCAGCATGTAGCTGTGCCTCAACAGGAGGAGCATTGAGAAGGAACTGTGACTATGTCACAATCCCTCCCCTGCTCTTTTCCTGATCAAGGCAGGGGGAGAATAATAATTTTTTTGCAGTTTTGATAAGGGTTCAGCTCACTTCTATCCTCAGGCCCAGCCAGTTCCAGTTGCTAGAGCATAAGTGGTGGCAGAGCCATGATTCCACCCACTCCCTGCCCTAGCCACCACGTTGGGAAGAGCAGGAGCAGGGCAGAGCCTTAACTCTGCAGGGGACTCAGAACTGTGACCCAAGTAGCCCTAATAAAACCTCGCAGCAGGGTAGGTTACTCCCCACCACGCCTCTGAACAGCCACTTAAGGCCTAGGCATTTCAAGTCTAGCCCTTTGACTTCAGTAGAAGTTCAGCTGTGTAGACCCATCTGAAGGTAAAAAACGAGTTGTAAGGCAGTTTATTAATTTGCAGGACAAAACAACAAAAATACAAAAGCTCAGGTCAACATCCCAAAGCTTCACAGCATTTTATTAACGGCACAGTAGTCAGCTGTACACTAATGAGAGCAATTCAGAAATCCAACATCTGCAATTCAGAATCAGAGTTATCAAACAAACGGTGAAGCCTGCTATTAATATACTGTCTGCACTGATGTCTTCATGCAAAGCATCCTCCATATGGTAGTAGCTGCAGCGTTCTTTATCGTTGTCATCATCATAGATGGCACCATTTTGGCACACTGCATGCTGATTATAATGAGACACCTGTAGTTACCTGATTTATCATAACTAAGGCTACGTTTATATCACGGACATCATGGAAGTCATGGATTCCGTGACTTCCAGAGACCTCCATGACATTCTCTACTTCAGCCCCAGGAGCTGCCAGACTCTGGAGCTGGCAGCTAGCAGGGCCCTGGCAGGATTCTGGCAACAGCAGTGACAGGCGACAGGGGCCCCCTTGCAAGGTTTCAGCCACAGGTGACAGACTCCTGAGGGGGCCCTCCTCAGGGTTCCAGTGAGGGGCAACAGCCTCGCACTGGGCGAGGGGGACGCCTCAGGCAGGGGGCTGGGAGTGTCCCGTTTTCTCTTGGGGAAATATGGCCACCCTGCAGCTCCCAGTTGCCGTGGGCAGAGGGGGAACCCCACAGGTCCCAGCCACCATGGTGGCAGGGGAAACCATGGAGCCGCCGCAGCAAAAGTCACAGACAGGTCACGGCGTCGGTGAATTTTTGTTTATTGCC